>NC_086157.1:23645242-23956266 GCF_035149785.1 Candoia aspera
CTCTCATTTCCCATGCTCGCTGCCCAAAGATCTGCCACTGCTTGGGATGCATGCAAATGTTTTACACTTTTAACACTTTGTCTCTGCCACCAAATTGCTTGGAAAACAGCACCCATTCAGTATCAAAAGAAGGTTTAGCTTAATCTTGCTGCATCTCATGTGGTTAAGTGTACTAAGTTATTTGCACAGCATCCATAGTGAGCTCTTCTGGGCAGTTGATTTAAGTGCCAGAGAGACTGGAGAATTAGTCTGGGAATTTTTTTCCATGCACACATCCATTCAACGTTTAGGAGGGTGAAAAAAATTGTAAGGCTGCAGGTTGGTATTAAAAATGACCCCAACCTTTCTAGTCTTTCAGAAGGGTCAGAAGACATAGCTTTGCCATCTGGCCTGGTGGTGTGGAGCCCACAAAATGGCTGTACTGCTAGTGAGATTGATTGTACTCTTCCACAGATTATGGGTTTTTAGTGGTTTTAATCATTTTTATTGTTTTAATATTTTAATGGTCTTTTGTTGTTATGGTTTTGATTGTTTTTCTATTTTGTGTGTGAATGTGTTTTTAACTCTGTAAGCTGCCCAGAGTCATGTATGTGAGATGGGTGGCTATATAAATCAAACAGATAAATAGAAAGAAAGAAAGAAAGAAAGAAAGATAGATAGATAGATAGATAGATAGATAGATAGATAGATAGATAGATAAATAAATGCATACAAACATAAACATGCACTTACCTCTTAAGTAGCAATCCTGATTTTCCCCAAAGTGACATAGCTGCTTAAGTGACAGTATTTATTGTTGAATTTGTTTGTTAAATTCTAAAGTTAGAAACAGCATATGTTAAAGGGGGAAAAATAGCTCCAGGTAGTCATGGTAATAAATATGGCATTTAATAGAAATAGAGTTTCATCTACAGAACTGATGTTTCTTCATTAGCTATTAGTTTACAACAATATATCTTATTTCCAGCCAAAGGCACTCTTAGAAGAAACATTTCTGTCACTATTAAATTCCTCAGTTTCATCCTTGACATCCTGAACTAGATGACACATTTTAGACCTCATATTTTCCACAATGTTCTGAATACCTTGCATAAAAACAGGGTAGGAATCAGAAAGAATCTGTTTAAAATCTTGGTGGAAGTCAGAGAAAATCTGTTTAAAATCCTCCATGTCTCATGCAGTAGATTATGGCTCCCCCTAGGAGCCTAACCAGTGAAAGTCAAAGATATGAAAGGATTCTAGAGTGTGTTTGCGCAAGTGAAAGTGAGATATGCAGACAGTTCCCCAGAGAAAGTAGAAGCAGAAAACTGAAAGTTCAAAACAGCCAATTCAACATGTAGGAAAATGCTAATATCTTCAAATTTAGTACAAAAACAATAACAGGGAGACAATTATTTACTCTCAATCCTCTTTAATATTTGGAGGGAAAACAAAGTCCAAAACTTTAAAAGATTTTTTTTAAAAAAATAGTCCCAAAAATAACAATAAGCACCTCTCCTTGCTGTAGAAAGCCTCTCTTACGGTATGCCTACTTAAAAGAAATATAGATTGGGTGATTTAGAAATGGGGTGGCTGGTCTTAGTGTCCCTTTAAGGCTACAGAGCAGTTTGGAAATGATGTCCCAGCCTCCCGGCTAGCTCTTACCAGTCAAACGTGAATGCTGTTTGCAATCTTCTGGCTGCAAGCCACCATTCTGGAGGACAGATGGGGTGATTCCAGGTGTTTTCTTTTTTTCTGAAAAAACACTCCTGAGCTTCAGGAAAAACCTGCCTGAGCCCGAAAAAAAGTTGCGGGTACAGCTGTTCAGTCTGCCATGTCCCCACTGGAAGTGAAGATCTGATATTTGTCTGAAGAACTCACTGGATGACTTCAGGTCAGGCACCTTCTCTCAAACCAATTTATTTCACAGATTGTTTGTGGCAATGAAATTAAGGGAAAGCATATCATATAGTATACATCACTTTGAAGCTTCAAATAAAAGGTGGGGAAAATGGCTGGATGGCAGACAGATAGACAAACAGACATATAGATGATAGATAGAACTATCCTATGTAAGATATGATGCATGGCCACCATATTTCTATATAGCCTGAAAAGTATGGAGAGTAGAAAGGTAAAACATGCTTCCGTTTCCTCTCACCCACAAAAGATCTTCCTATATAGCCTGGATGGGAAACTTTGCTCCACTGATTAAATTCAATCAGACCTTCAGTTTTCCCCAACTGGCCTCTTTGGGGCTTTGATGAGGGCCTTTCCATTCCCACAAACCATGAACCTCCAAAGAAGAGAAACAGGTTCTGACTTAGTTGGCTAATAACCTTAAATAACAATGGTCAAAGTTCTTTGTTTGCCTTACTTACTTACCAGAAAAGGTGACACCTGAAATGTCTTCTCAGGAAAAGTGACCTGGGGAGCTGCTGCTTCAATATGACACTCCTCAAAGTACAATGTCACCAAGCTAACTAGCTTAAAACAGGGAAATCCTAGTGAGAAAGCATTTCAGCCTCATGAAATCAGGTCATTTCTGGAGAGGTCCTTCCAAGGATCAGACTCAGTGTGTTGAAGAGGAGAATAGGGCTTTCTCAGAGTAGCACTGGGATTATGGCTGTCTGTTCTGAAGTAAATATTGTTGGCCACACAAAGTCCTGTTTTAATGAACTGAACACATTGTATTTTATTCTTTCTTTTTTTCCCTTTTCAGCTGAGTTCATTTACTGCTGATCATTTTATCAAGCCCATTTTACTGAAGTGTTACTTATGCATTGATTTTTTTTTTCCTAGAGTCCTTTGGGAGGAAAACAGTGTCAAAATAAATAGTAATAAAAATCTCTCCTGTGTGCAGCATTTGGAAAGGGTGTTTTACGAAGCATATTAGCAGACCAAAGGACCTGTGATGCACTGAGGCAGCCACATCTTTTGGAAGGCTCAGCACAGCTGTTTTGAAAGCTCCCCCCCAAGTGTGTGTGTGCACACACACACAGCAACACTTCCTCTAGGACCACCAGTGAAGTCAAGTGGTTCTGCACGCTCACACACAAGCAAACAGTCAGCCAGAGCCTTCCAAGAAGCCACATGAGCATTCCTGAGGTGTTACTGCTTTAACACTTTGAGACAGGTGCTTTGCTTGCAAAAACATGCTTTGGAAAGAACCTCTTGGAATGCTTCACATGATGCTATTATGTTTGGGCATGAAAGCTGTCTCTACCTTTTAAACACCTTTGTGTGATTTCATCCGCATCATTATTTTTATAGCACATTTTAATTTAAGAAAGCTGCAACCCACCAGCAGCTTACTGAGATCAGTATATTTCAAATCAGTATATTTCATAGAGTTCCATCAGGCATGGTTCTGAGTGTAAGCCTGCATTGTGAAAAATTACCTTAGGATTCAGCAATCCTTATAATAGAATCCATATTAACTGCTGCATTATGGTGATGGAAAGAAGGTGTCACAGCAAAGATAAGGTAGCTTGCCTACATTCCCCTAGTGAGTTTGTGAGTACAGTGACATCTGAACTAAGGACATTCCATATCATCCCCTTAGGGATTATACTATGTAAGATTTAAGATCACCTCTTCACTCTTATTAAAATGGCTCAGGGTAAAGGGCTAACTTAGTTGCCCAGAACTTCTAAAGATCTTCCAAATGAAGCCCCACCTGAGCACAATGTTTTGATTTATTGAAGCTCACGTCAAGCTTTTTCTCCTTGGACAGAAAAATGGGTTTAATTATTTTTTTTGTCATAATGAATTTGAAATTGAAATTTCTGCTTAAGTTGTATTCCTTCCAACCAGGATTTTTAAATGAAAAAC
The DNA here is from genome assembly GCF_035149785.1 of Candoia aspera. Classification (NCBI taxonomy): domain Eukaryota; kingdom Metazoa; phylum Chordata; class Lepidosauria; order Squamata; family Candoiidae; genus Candoia; species Candoia aspera. The sequence goes on from NC_086157.1 coordinate 23,649,056, forward strand.
TTCTAAATGCAAAAATCCAAATAATAATTACTATTGCTAACAGCACAGCCCCATACTTGAAAGGACAGTAAGGATAGCAGCATCCAGACAAGTTAAATAACTTGCGCAAAATCCTTTCTACTGTATTTGTAATCTGCATTGTATTATTTTGATATGAAGAAAAACAGACTCCAAAAAAGGGCCTTGACTTCTTTACATGTATCAGTAGGATGGGGTGAAATCTCAGGGAATAAAACATCTATCTATCTATCTATCTATCTATCTATCTATCTATCTATCTATCTATCTATCTATCTATCTATCTATCTATCTATCTATCTTAGAGGAAAGAAAAGGTGTCCCCAGTGGCAAATATAAAATCCATCCCCAAAAAGACATTAGAGAAGACCAAACTGATTGTCTCAGAAAATACAGTACATAAAACAATTTGGCCTCAAAGGGAAATGGAAGAAGGAATGTCTCCAAAACCTAAGGAAACTTCGAGAAAGGGAGCAAGCATGAAAATGTCAGTAAATCCCAAGTTTCAAATATACAGTATATATTTTAAAATGCTGCTTTATTTTGAGATCTGATCTGTTCTATACCCACAACATGTATTTATTGATCTGCCATGTGTCCTCTAGCACCAACCGAACCATCCCTGCAGTACCTCAAAAGAGAGATCAGAGGTAGAAGCAGAGCCATGTGTGAATGCAATTGAACTACAGAAGGAGAACACATTGTTGGATCAGGCTGATATCTTCCTGCAATGCACACAGACAATTTCTGCAGCACTGATGGAATAAACAGAGAAAGTTCACAACTGAAGGCAGGACTTTCTTCTCAGAAATCAGCAGCAGAGAAGAAGCCTGTGGTGATAGCCATTCTCAAGGGGCTGCCATTTATGGGATCTATCCACATCAAACTTTCAAGTTAAAGGTGTACAGTGTAGTCTGGACCAGTTCTGGATTAACCATTAAGCAAAATAAGCATGTGCTTAGGGCATCTAAGGAAGGGGGGCACCACAGAGTATTTTCCCCTAGTTATCATGCCTTTAACACTTTCACTGCCATACTTGACTTTAGTCAGATTTTTTTGTAGTTGTCCTTATCTGCTGTGTCTGACTTTAATCTGCTTTATTAAAAGCATTTATTTTATTTTATTTTATTTTATTTTATTTTATTTTATTTTATTTTATTTTATTTTATTTTATTTTATTTTATTTGGCATGGTGAGTGACTACTGTTTAAAAGTTTGGTCTGAAGGTATTGTCAGATATCACATTTGTTTCCATCTCATGCCATGAGAGTTTCATTTCTGTTGAGAAGTGCCCTTCTTGGGCTGTGCTTAGGGCATTAACTGGCCTTAATCAGGCCCTGGTCTTGACTCTGTACAATTAAGGACTGTAAGAGAAAAGTCTAGGCAACTTATTACAGCTTCTAAACTTTGGAATTTGTTCTTTGTTGTACTGCATTGTCACTGCCACAGATAAGAGTGACCTTGTGAAAGATGGATTTAGTCAGCCTTCCAAGGTAGTCCAGACAAGAAGCACACCCAGGAGTACTAGCTCTGTCTTTATTGTAAGGTTACATTAACAGAATCTTGCAAGTCTGAAAGTACATCCTTCTCTTTACCTTTACAGTCCAAGAAACTAGAGAGGGTCCCTCCTGAGACGTTTCCCATGCCCCCAATCATTCTGCAGGCTCAGCTGCCTCTTATCTGACCATTGCCTAGTCTACAGCTCTTCCTCCTGTGTCCCAAGATCATTCCCACATTCCATTACAGGTTCTGCCTTGAGGGACCAATATTGTTGTACTAGACATTCTAGAATTTCTAATGTTTGCCTCACTCCTAACCCAACCATAACTCATTGCTGGGTTGCAAATTTTATCCCCAGTGAAAAAATGGAGGTTTTGAACCTTTGATGAGTAGGGAGAAGGTAACTTAATAAAAAGTAGATTTAAATTGTTCACCTTTTGAGTAACTAAAGAAAGGAGAGGGTTTTTTTTTAACCTATCCTTTTATTTTTTATTAAATATAATGGCCCTTCCACCCAATGTCTGCTGAAAGCTGTTTATCATGCAGCGCAACATCAACGAAAACAGAAGACAAAAAGTGTTATCTGCCTTTTCAAATCCTGTTTTAAAGACATAATACTTAGAACCATCACTAAACTGTATCGTAAAATTCTAAACTTCTTTCTAAATGTTCTAAGATATAAATTTGCATGAGCATACATGAAGAGGCCAATGCATGAGATATCTTTGTCTTTTGAGGTACAGTGCATACAATCATGGAGCTGAAGAAGACAGCAGGAATCACAGGGGAGGGGGGGATGGGCAAGATTATTTCTGGCTACATTTTAAAATCAAACCTTCTTCCAAGATCCACAAAGCATATATGTTCTTTTCCCCATCCATTTCCTCAAAAATAGGAATTCTGTACTTTTAGTAAAAGTGACAGACTTTGACTGGTATACTATTTATCTTTCAAAGCCAAGTCCTAAGAGGAAAAGTAAATTCAATGGCTCCTGAATTTTGCAAACTTGTATTCATTCCAGTGAGGTAGTGATTTTTATTTTTTTATTAATCCCAGAAAAGACAAACTAAAATATTATTTTCCCCTTGTCCAGAGATATTTCTTTGTCAGCAGAATGTGGCTGAAACCATTTAGATGCAAAGATCATTGGCTTCATTGGTGTGTGTGTGTGTGTGTGTGTGAAGCAACCCCCTTTTTTAATGTGTGTGTCTTTATTTCCCCCATAGGCAGAATGTCTTGCCAATATTGTACATTCCCTCTTGCCCCACCTGGTTTTAAACTGAGAACCAGATGTGTGGAAGGAATAGTAAAATAGTCAGCACAAATATATTTGAAGCACTTTAAGTTCCCCCCCTCCAGCCCCAGCAAATTCCAAATGAAAATTCAAATAACAGTCAAGCACTTATGTTTTGTTAGTGCAGGGAAAAAAGTATTGAAAGCAAAAAAAAAAAAAAAAGATGGGGGTGAGACCTTCAAGTATCCTGAATGTGCCAGTAAATTCAATGGCTCCTGCATATCTCCTAGATGTTAGGATTCAAGCAGCACCACATGGCTTGCAAAGTAGTTCATAGATTCAATTTTAGCTGACATAGAATAGCTTGAGTATACTTGAAGTATAACCAGGCTTTGGCTGGGCTTGTAGCATACTCACCAAAATGTGCCTAAACTGACTGGTACTGTCCTTAACATTAGCATGGAATGGTACATATGGTACAGATATGGGTAGACTTTCACTGTCTTGCTAAAAGCCATTATTTCAAGTCTTGATTGACTGCTCAAGTCATGATGGAAAACAGATGTCAATGTCTATATGGGTCTGTACAGTGATGAGCATATGGAAGATTGTCTTGTGGAATTTAAAAGAAGTAAATGGTAGATGGCATGAAAAAGGAAGGCAGGAAGGCAGAGAAAGAGGAGGAAGAGGAGGAAGAGGGGAAGAAGAAGAGGAAGAAGAGGAAGAGGAAATAATTTTGCATGCAGACAATGCCATGCTGTTGGCTGAGAACCAAATGATTTGCAGATAACATTAGCTAGATTGTATGAATAAATGAGAAGTTTGGATCTGAATATTAATGTAGTAAAGATCAGTTGTGTATGATAGTGAAAATGAAGTGACCAATTGAATGTTATATATAAACAGGATTAGAATGTTCACTAAAATGAGGAAAAGAATGGAGAAGTTATGCAAATGAAAACCAGTTTGGTGTAGTGGTTAAGATGCTGGAATAGAAACAGGGACACCATGAGGGTTGTTGCTATGAGAAAAAGGTAAGAGTACCATGAATGCCATCTTGAGTTGTACAAAATAAAGGTGGGAAATAATAATAGTAATGGTAATAGTAATAATAAAGTAGCAGGTTGTATGTGGTCTGTTGCAAGAAATAAGTATTTGTAATTAAAAAAAAAACAGCTGTGTATAAGAGTGCCCTTCTGACTACTTTATTATATGGAAGTGAGAGTTGGGAATGTCAGGAGAAAAGTAGACTGAAATAGGGTACTGAAGATGTATGTGTAATAAAGCAAGATATTACCCCATGAATGAATGAGCATTGAAGGAATGTGGATTGAATACAAAATAAAATAAATATGAAATAAGTACACTGAGGTAGTTTGTTCATATACAGTAGGTAAAATAAATTAGGATTTCTTTCACATTGGGATGTGAGGGAGAGTCTATAAGCAGTACACCAGGAAAAACCACATGCTAGAGGAGGATGGATAATCAGAAGTAGTACAGACTGCCATCAAGTCCTAACTTCATCCTTAGAGACAAATGCATATAAAATAGAATGTACACAGGAGTAAGGAAAGATCTCTCCACTGAAGAAAAACAGTAGGAAAAAAATGAATCATAATAAAAGCAAGCAAGGCAGGGCAAGTTTGGAAGAGTCATTACCAGTATTATAGTTCTCTCACCATAATGGGAAGAAATTATAATTTATCTAGCCTATCTTGAATAGTTAAAAGCTACATATGTTGTTGGTTAGAATATGTTTGCCTAATATATGTGGGTGGCTGCTAGCTATTTGTTAAAGAATCATTCTTTCTTCTATTTGATTGTAGGAAAATGCATTAAGAATATCAGAAGGTCTTTACTAGATATGTGCAGCCCTAACTCTAACTCTACCCTTATTATTTGGAAGGGCTCTTCAGTTCAGCAATGATTCAAGCGAAGCACCCTTTCCAATCTGTTTTCTGAAGTAATGTGATCTCCTGACAACAGTGAAGCAAGGCAGTCACATTGCTCTACTTTGAGGGACCATCTACCCCAGCATAAACAAAAGTTTATTCTGGTGACTGGAAATGCTGGCGGGCACTTCTAGCATGATGTGAAGCACCTCTTTTAGGTGAATCACACCATCACTGTGCCGGAAGAAGACAAATGGCACTGTTTGTGAAATGCAAAGCCCATCACTGAGGCAAAGTTCACTTCACACAGGCTGAGTCTCCACTGCATTGGATCAGAGACCCACCTAGTTCAATGTCCTGTTCCTTTTAGAGTTAGTACAACCAATCTTTTTCTGCTATCCATTTCTAAGTCATTCTATGGCTCTTTCACTGGGCAATTTTTCTTCTTCCTGTCTTTGGTGCTTGCAAACTTCAGGATTCTCCTACTTATACCAATGTGTACTGCCATTTTTCTCAACATATAAGAATTGAGTTCACCCTCTAGTAAATAATGTTTACACTCTCTCTCTCATACACACACACACACACACAGAGAGAGAGAGAGAGAGTTCCTAGTTCTTGAGGAAATGGGAACAGCATCTATTCACAAACACACTTAATTTTCATGAGGATTGTAATTTTCCTTGTTTGATGATGATCACAGTGATTAGAGAAAGTAACACCCAGGAAGCTTGATGAAAAGACTACAACAGTACTAAAAGTTTCAATCTAAGGACCAAGCCCTTTTCCTGTATTTTGTCTAGCTCTTGACTGGCAGAGTAAATGCTTGCATTTTGGAGAAGCAATTTAATTCACTGCTGATTGCCTCCGGTATGAGTGCTGCAAAACGATCTCAAACAACATCTGTTAATGACAGCAGGAAAACTTTTCTTATCCTAATTGTATCAAGGTAGGATGTGAAATGTATCAAATTGTTACATAAATTATAGCTGCTTTGCCAAATGCATCCAGTATTCTGGACATCATTTAATGGTCATTTGACAGATGTTGTAATATACTTGAAATTTTAATTCATCAAGTGTACTTGAATGTATTTGTTAAGAAAAATGTATGTGTATGTATTTCAAAAGTCATATAGCAGCCTAGAAAGAACTGTTCTGTATTGGTTCTGGGGTTATCTGTTTATATTTTTTCATTTATTGAATAAATAATCTGTGATAGAATAAATATTTTAAATTTATATTCAGTGGGTGTATATTCAGATAGGAAACCCATCTCATTTGCTGTTTCCTAGATGATCCATCAATGTGCATCAGATATGCCCTATAATATTTCATCTCTTCCATTCCCACCAGTAGTAGGGTTTTCCAATGCAACTTTTACCTTCTATAAGAACTAATTTATTTTGCAGAGGTACAGGTCTGGGGAAAGCATATATCTTTTACACATATGGATAAAATATTCAAATCAATTCATCTGATGAAGAATTTGTGTTTGTAAAGGAATCTCCACCATACAGTTGTTCTAGGGACCAACAAACTCTATGACATAATCATAGCAACTTAAAATAAAATGTCATTGCCATCCATTGAAAAATATGACCTCTAGTATAAATAAATCTCTTGTGTGTTTGCATACAGTCTGTGCTTACCAGGATTGGCAAATTGCCATTAAAAATTCTTCCCATTGAAGGTTGTCTTCACTGAGGAACACAGTTTGAAAACTTGTACACTAAAACTTTTTAAATAAATTCGGAGGACTCTTAAGTTTGAGGGTATGTTTTCTTATATCTCACATCTATCATCTATCATGTAATTCTATCTCTCTATCAATCATCAGTAGTTTTAGACAGTCCCAATTTTAATGACTCTGGGTAGTAGACATAAGGAATCCAAACAAAAAATATCTCCATACATTAAAACAATCCATATTCAAAGAGACAACAGTCACAAGCACTAAAAACTAAATGCAAAGCAGAAACACTTTAGATCCCAAAGACCCCTTCAAATAAAATCATTTCATCGTATGGAGGAAGAGTGTGAGTTAGTTGCATTCCTAGGGGGAACGTGTTCCATAAAGCAGGGCTACTACCAAAAAAACCTTTTGTCCTTGTCCTACTTTTCTTAACCTCCTATAGCAATGACTACTCTGAGCAGGCCCTCCTTTGACAGCCTAGGAATGCATCCTTTGATGTTTGAAGTAGGCAGGTAGAATCATGTTTCTCAAGAAGTTCCCTGATGTAGCCCAGCACTACATCAGATAGGGTTTTACAATGATAATCAACACTTTGAATTGGGCTTGGAGGCCAACTGGCAGCTAACCCAGCAATTGCAATATTAGTGTAATTCTACAGTAAGGGGTCTCTGTGAGTAGAAGTCTGCTGCTGTATTCTGTACAAGCTAAACATCAAAGGCAGCCCCACATACAGTACATTGTGGTAATCCAACTGTGAGGTGATCAGGCATGATGACTGTCACCATAACATCCTGGACCAGGTATGGCCAAAACTGACACAGTTTTGTGAAAAGACCTTTCTGGTCATGGCCTCCATCTAACAGGAAATATAAGTCTAGGAGGAGCCCCAGTTTGCTATTCAGAAAAACTACTGGGGGAGATGGGCGGTGATATAAATGTAAATAATAAATAAATAAATAATATACCTATGACCCTAATATTTACAGATATAGAACAACTATTTTTTTGCTAGTTTAATATGAGCTTGCTTCTTCCTATCCAGTCCCTAAAAGCCTCCAGACACCTGTTCAGGATCTCAACAGCTCATTTCCAGCACATTCTAGGTTGGTGGGGTATAGTCATCTACAGATGACTTCTCTCAGTATCTTGATATTGATGTTAAATAGCATAAGGAAAAAGACTGAACCCTGTGTACCCTGAAGGGTTTGACCACTGTTCTCTTGCTATTACTTGCTGATATTGTCACTCATGTAGTAGAATCATTGTAAGACAGTGCCTCCAACTCCCAAACCCTGCAGGAGATCCAGAAGTATATGGTTGATGGCATTGGAAGCTACTGAGTGAGCCAAAAAATGGTGCATATCCCCATCCAGATCCAGATATCCACTTCCTCTAGAATCCACTATAATTGAGTCTCCACTAACTGCTCAGTAAGGTAGGAAATGGTAAAACTTATCAAGGATGACTGGATTAAAGGGTGGCTTCTTTAAGAAAGGATGCACTATGTTTGCTTCACCTCCTTCAAAGAAGCATTTATAGCCTTTCAAATCCAGCCTTGCCAGCCATCTGAAGGATCCAGGAGAGTATGGATCTAGATCAGAGCTCATGCTGCTGAACTTATACTTCTGATGATCCTACTCACTTCCCCAGGTTGCACAAACTTAAAAGAATCCCAAACTGAAATGCAAGATACTACCTCAATCACTTAACTTAGCTCTACCCAATTGGCATCCAAACCAGAATAGATACAAGTGAATTTATCTGCAAAAAATCCCACAATTTATCCAGTCAGACTATGGGTGTCTTATTTCACCCATTCTTCCCAAAAAAGTTCTAGGTTAATCTGAACATCAGGCAAGAATCTGCATTCTCTGTGCAAGGGGCATAGAGAAGAATGTAAAATGAATGCTTTCCCTTCTATGAAGGTCAGAAATTCCAATAGCTTGTAATATTCTCCATGTAAGAGAGAGGAAAGAAATTTTGCAAATATTAATATTAGTGTTTTTTGTAAATTAGAAATATTAATAACTGGGATATTGCAATTGTCTGTTCTTATGAACTGTTCTTCACAAAGAAATATTGTTAAGCAACAGGGTATGAAAAAAAGACATAAATTTCAGGAATATGCAAGGAACAAAAATATAATAAATATGAAACAAACCTATCACATTTATATTCCAACTTTCACAAACTCCCAGGAATAGTCTTTATTTAGATGTTACATTATTCAGTTGACTTAAATGAATGTTTGCATCAAACAGAACTGAATGAAATTAATGTTTTGTGGAAAGAAAAAAATGTTTGCCAGTGGAAACCCCTTCTCTAGTCAAGAGTTACTGTGAGCATGATTCATTCAATAAATCTCAATAAACCATATATTCCCAGGATTGGATAGAGTCATCCATGTGACTAATCATTATGAAGAAAGCAATCACAGCCAGCACTGACACTGAACAGGATTGAAAACTGAAAGGAAATTGGTACTTTCTATCTACATATAAAATATCCAGGACAACAAAAAGAGGTAAAAGAAAACTGCTTTCCTACATTTAAATTGTAAAAACCCACTTTAAAAAAGGAAATTGTTGCTTTGGCTAAAGGTTAAGTGAACTAGGAGATGCATGTTATATATGCACTAGCAAAGAAACTAGCAGGAACATAAAAATCCTCCAAGTTCTGTAATAATAAAACATTCCTTCATCTTGGAATAATTATGCAATGAACTATATGAAGGCATATTGGTATTGTCCAAAATGTGTTCCATGCCCAGATGTATGTATCTAATAATCTGCCCCTTGACCTTGGTCATGCTACATTTTGCTCTTCAGCAGTTCCTGCAGAGAAGCCTTTGCAGAGCAGATTTTCTGTGGTTCTCCTGCTGTGGCCTCTTGCAGCCCCAAGAGTTCATGCAGGGTCCATCTGGTAGGTAAACATTAAGGTAACCTAAAGGTTGTCCATGTAGGTGTAATATATACATGTGGTATCTCCTTATGTCAAGATGAGATATCACAAACACGGTAGTATAGTTCTCACATATTTTTAGGTAGTTTGAATCTCATGTTGCCTTAGGGCAAAATAAGCAGACCTTTAGACATACACTGTAGTCCAACTCCCTTTTTAATCAGAGCAAATAACTGAGTTCTGCAAAATTATAGCATTTAGGCTTAGAGATATGAAAGAAGTTTGACCTGGATTCCTGTGGGAATGAATTTGAAATTTCACTTTCAGTGGAATCTTTAGCAGAATGACCACCAGAATCTAGCAAAGTCAAGCTAGTGCTCAACTTCCCCTTTAAAAATATATACAGGAAAGAATGTATATAATGTCGCTCCCATTTAACTTTTTCATTATCATGGTTGATATACCCTGTGTGCATCTCTCTAATGCTCTTTCTCATAGTGCTTCTTGGAATACCCATATAATCATGAAATGCCATGTGGTCACATGGTCATTCCACAAATGCCTCTATTTGAAGTTGTCTGAATGCCTAGAAATTTTAACAGTTAAACAAACAGTCAAACAACAACAACAACAACAACAAAAATCAAATGAAGGGCACACATTCAGTCAACTTGTACTTATTTAAAGTCCAGCACCCTAAATTGCTGAGAGTTGCTGGGAGTCAGTGGCATAAAAATTAATTCATTATTATTATTATTATTATTATTATTATTATTATTATTATTATTTGGTCCATTGGATTTTTCTATGTTATCATGGAAAATTCTGTGAGAAAAAAATGCCATACTAGAAATCTGCTAAATAAAATGGGCAACAAATCTGAAGAAACTTTTTACTAATCAACACATTTATTGGTTGATTGATTTGAATGTCTACTCCCCATTCTTTTTCAACAGTTACACATTCTTCAACACATCCTGAGTTATACTATGACATTACACAAAGTTCTGCATTGTTCCTTCTGATTTGCATTGATTCGAAATTGCTGAGCCTAGCCATTTTCTACTCCAGTAGCCAGCAAGATGGCCCTGTGAAGATCACAAGTCCACATCAGGCAATAACCCCTTCCTGCTTCTGTTTTCAGTAACTGCTACAGTACATAGAATCATATTGCGCTGAACACTAATATGTAGTTGCCAATGATATTTTATCTTCCATACAAAGAAGTATATAGAACTCCATATTCCCAACTGATTTCCCATGTAAGCACTTAACCAGGCCTAAATCTGGTACTGTATATCCATAACTCTCTTTCTACTGTGGTAAATCTTTGGTAAGTGTATCTTTTAATATGGTCCATCTGACATAAGATGTAGTAACATTATGATACCGCTTTAAAAGGAGTAAGCAATTGTGCATTGCTAATTATTATTATTATTATCATCATCGAATTGTTCATTTATTCTATTTTGTTTTTGTAAAACACCTTGGAAGCTGTTAAATCTAAAAAAAAAATATGTAAAGATCCACTCTTTAGACCCACTCTTTTTGTTTTTTAACTGTTCATTTATGTGCAACCCACCTTTTAACATAATTTTTGATACAGCAAGCAACCAAATATAGTAACAGTTCATAAGTTTTAGTTCTTATGAACTAAAACTTCATAAGAAAACAATGTAGTGAAAACAGCACCAGGCAGCATAAATTCAATAGATCTGGTGCCAGTAGAAATAATGGACAAGAGATTTCTCCAAAGGCATGATTATTGCTATTAAAAGCATAAGAGAATCAGGTGGTTTCTCCTACTAAGAACTGTAGGTCTAAAATCATGATGCTATCCCTAAGAAGTATTTATTTTACTAATTGCCTTTTACTAATCACCTAAACCATTAGAAATCTAAGACAGTGAATTGCTGAGAAGATGCACAGGGAAGAATATGGTCTTTTTACTATACTGTCTTTGTATGGCTTAAAAAACAAAGGTAACTGTTAACTAAATCTGAAAAAAAAAACAACCTGAAGCTAATTCTGTTCTTCTCATTATAACATAATGGTCTCACGATGTCCAATTTCTGATCACTGCATTCTGCATAAACTGAAATGTTATTCAATTTGGACTTCACAAAGCATAAATATCTATGAGCAGATCATCTCTCTCTAGGAATGCACACAGTCAATGCACCAGATGAAACTAATGTGAGTAGCTTAAGCAACTTGTATCAGTTGAGTTTTCAGAACACTGGATCAGCAGAGACCTAATAGAAAAGGACAATCTTATCCCAAACCACTAGACTGATACTGTAGAACTTCAACAGTTCTGATCTTCAGTTTGTTAGCCTTCTGGGTGACCATTCCTTTTTATTGAAATTCCTTACTGTCTCACCTAGCTCAAACTCTTTCAGTCTCCAGGTATAAAATGAAAAAAAAAAAAATGTTATGTCTTTGCTTGCTGTATTTAGCTGTTTTCAAATCATTTCTCACTCTTCTAATTGCCTGATGTTTGTGCGTCTGTGTGTGATATTACACACACAAACGCAGTGTTTTAATTGTGGTTAAATGCTGGATGTATTACTGTTTAATTACCTTGTTTGCTGTTTTGCAGTAGAAGTATGGAATAAAAGTATTTTAAATGAATAAATACATATGCAATGGTAAACTACTTCCATATCATTACCAAAGAAAACTACAGGAACCCATCCAGATAGTCACCAGGAGTTGAGCCCAATTTGAAGGAGCCTTTTTCTTGTTACCTTAGATCACTATGGTCTCTAAGTGCATCTATATTAACACATAGGTTTGAAACAGATAAGCAATAAAACTGAGTGTCATCAACACTAACGGTATACAACTTAACCCATCCACATTAATAAATAAATAGCATGTAGATGACTTTTTATAGCCATAAAGAAGCAAGTACAGAAGTCACATAAAACTTTTTAACAAAGTAGAGATTAGTATGAAATGCCTGATTTGCCCAATATCAGGGTTCTTATTGCAATGGAAAATATTATCAGATCAGGTTATTTCCTAACAAAGTAAGTCCAATGGATAGGCACAAAATTAAAACTAAAATTATCTTATTCACCAAAATACTTCATACTGTATTCTTAAAGATGAAAACATTGGGAGAGATTTTTGTTTTTAATTGTGCAGTCTTCACATTTTTTGAATGCTTTTCAAATGCTTATTTAGTGGTCCACAGTTTCATAAAGATTGGGAATGAAACTTCTAAATAAGTTTTTATTCTTCCATCCCATATTCAGTATTTTCTCTACAATATCTTTCTCTTGCAAATGGCCACTGTAATGTTTAGTATAGAATATCCAAGAAAGATAAAAGGTTAACTCACTGTGGGAATATTTTGGAAGGTGGAAAAGGTGGTTTATATTTCTGTTGGTAAGTGATTGCCACATCTGCAATTCGTATTAGAAATGAAATATCTGAACTTCCAGTTTCTAATGTATAATACATTGGAAACTCTATCCAGAAACATTTCCACAATTATCTGAGTTCAAAATATTTGCATCTCAGAAGCCAACATGTCTCTATTTTGCAAAGCAGATCAGACTGAAATTTCCTGCTTTAATAAAAATGTGGTTAAAAATACCTAATCTTTTTCAGCACACATTTGCAGAGAGCTACACTAAATTGCATGGTTTTGGTCTGAAATTTTAAAGCTCAACTAGAAGTGCATAAGTACCTTATCCTACGTAACAGATGCTGGTATGCAAAATAACAATTCTGAACCATGAAACAAGGCAATGGAATGAGTTTTGCCAGTTCTTGTGTGTGTGTGTGTACACAAGAAGTAAGAGATAAAATGTGTCATCTGTTTATAAGACACAATTTAATGGAGAAAGGGGGAAAGGGATGGTTTTAAGCAAATAATGCCTTTCAGGCAAAGTCATTAATTCCACATAAAATGGAATCAATAAATTTTCATCGCACTTTAAGACTTTCCTTTTTTCCCAATAAAAATAATTTAATAGGTCAGCATTGTTTTACAACTTCCACTCCCTCCCATGCAAGTTTTATATGATTTTTGTCTTCATGCCACAAACAGACACTTCAGTTAGCCTGTTTGCACTGCCTTATACACATGGAGGAAAGATAGTTCAGCCAGTTGGTATCCCATGCCAATAGCTGTTGATGAAAAACAGGCCCTTATGTTTGGGAAGCATGATGAATGGACATTCATACTGCCTTCTTGCTAATGAGCCATCAGGAAAATATTTAATTTTCTGATTCATTAAAACAAAAACAAAAAAACCAAAACCCAAAACTTGTAACAGGATCGTTTTCTTAATTCCTTGATGTAAATGTCTGAAGTTAATCCTTTAGACTTGGGAAAGTTAACTGTAAAAAAAAAAAGAAAAATCCTTCGCATTGAGTTCTTTGGTCTCCTTTACAATCCACATAATCAAAAGCTTCCTCTTATGGTATTTGAAATCCATAATCACTGTTGACAGTGAGGCGCTCAAATTAAATTATGCATTGACCCCTTAATAAAACACAGCTGAGATGGAGTGAAATTAGCACAAAGAAAGGACGAGGGCAATTTGTATAGTGCAAGATTGGGTTTCAGAGTACTTCCTGGTACTGTCAGTCTTCAGCTTTTCCCACAAAGGAATAAACAGTTGTGCTTTGGGCTTAGGGCCAAATTAGACAATAAACACGTGGCTGCCACCATATCCAGCAGTAACGTATCTAGTTCCCTTTTCTGTCTAATAAAATGCATTTCCTGCTAGTCCTCCCCACTGCCTTGTTCAGTTGCATGGTCTGGGGTAGGCAGCAGTGCCAGGTCAAAAATCATGGATTCCAAAGCCAGACAAGATGGTAGCTCCTTCCCTTTCTTGTATTTAAGATGACCAAACTGAAGTTGAATCTTATGGTCAATAGACCTGTGTCTTCCACTGAAGCTCAGCGAAATCTGCTAGGTTTGGCAGTAGAAGCTGCATGTGACTCATTCTGCCTTCAAAATCCTGACGTTCCTGGGATTTTTGTTCCTAAGATGACCATCTTATTCTGCCTCATGGTAGAAATAGCAGGAATTATAGAAATATCAAGCAGGAAAACAAAAAGTACTGTTAGTGGGGAGCACATCCAATGCTTTGGGTATGTTGTAATGCAGGTTCATTTCAAATGCTTGATGAAAAGACAAGGATGGCAGTGCCAGTGAGGTTTTTACAGCAAAGGAGGAGGGCAGACAGTTGTCCATTTCTTCATCCATTCTACCTCACATTTTATGGCCCCTGCAGTTAATGGATGATAAAGTCTTTCTATAATTTGACAGGTTGAATCAGATGAGCAAACTACTGCACAGAGAAACAGCTTGATCTCACAGTAGTTTGGTAATAAGTATCGCTTTAATGTGTAGGCTTTTCTGGAAGTGATGCTTAATAGCAGATGGGAAAGGAAACCTTACAACCTTAGAGGGAGAGGGTAAAATATAAATATAACTGCTGTTAATATCAGAAGCCACTTCTTTATTACCTTTTTCTTCTTTTCTTTTTCTTTCTTTTCTATTTATTTTGCTTCTTTTTTTTCACTTTCTTGTTACTTTTCCCTATTCTTCTTTTCTTTAATTCAAAATTTGTATTTTTATTCTGTTGAAAACTTCTTTAATAAAAATCATAAATGTGGGAAAGGAAACCTTACAAGCATTTTAAAATAGACACTAATACGTAGAAGCCGTATATGTATGTTTGTGGGGTTTTTTTTTAATCTTTGTGTTCTGACCTGACTTTCTTCCAAGATGCTGTTTCTAAAAGATTATGTTTATTATTTATCTTCTACTGCTATAGGAAGGGCCTGTATATTTGTTACTGACATTCTTCAACCTGAAGTCTGCCTGATGAATCACAGTCCCTAGCCAGCATGTAAATTGGATATTGGAGGTTATTGCCTAAGATCTCCAGAAGGCTGTAGACTGGGGAAGGCAATGGAATGAAGCTGGATGTCTATAATCTAAGGACTATAGATCTGATATATACATTTGGGGATTCAACAGGATTTTATTTTTAAGTTTCAGATTTAATTCCCAAAATATTTATGTATAATGATGTTTCTCTGATTGGGATTTTTTTTTTTTTTTCCATATGTATTCCAAAGGGACGCGGTGGCGCTGCGGGTTAAACCGCTGAGCTGTCGATCAGAAGGTCGGCAGTTCGAAACCGCGCGGCGGGGTGAGCTCCCGTTGTTAATCCCAGCTCCTGCTCACCTAGCAGTTCGAAAACATGCAAATGTGAGTAGATCAATAGGTACCGCTTTGGCGGGAAGGTAACGGCGTTCCGAGTCGTCATGCTGGCCACATGACCCGGAAGTGTCTATGACAACGCCGGCTCCAAGGCTTAGAAACGGAGATGAGCACCGCCCCCTAGAGTCGGATTCGACTGGACTTTACGTCAAGGGAAACCTTTACCTTTACCTATGTATTCCAAAGGCAATCCATATTCTGACTCTTCTATTAAATAACAAAAATTACTGTTATCTGTATATATCATAATTACACTCAAAAGCAATTACAGATTGAACATCTCAGTCCTACACATGCGTAATCAGAAATAAATGATACGTATTTCAGGGGAATTTTCTGCCTTAGCAAGAGACAATAAGTGGGTATCCAGTGTATGCTAGTATCCAGTGTATGTGTTTGCAATTTCACAGTGTCTTGTCCCTTATGAAGTTGTCTAGATCAGATGGGAGTGAAGTTCAAAGCATCTGGAGTGTGCCAGGTGGCATTCCACTGCCTCTAGCTTCACCTTAAGTACTCCTTCCAAAGTATCTCATTAGATGACTAATTCAGAGGAAACATTGGCAACTGCTAAAAACTAATCAGATAAAAAGGAGAGCCCAAGCTTATGACTAATAGAGGACTAATAGAGGAAAGCAGAGGACATCTTTATCAATACTTTGTAAGTATAATGAGTGCCTATTCTAAAACACGATCAGACTCATGAGCAGGAATTCAAAGATATCTGATTTATTAAAGAATAGTATGCAGGATCACAGACAAAGCTGAGAATGATAAAAGCGTGCCAAATACAAACTAAAAACCCTCGGTGCAAATGAGATCCCTCCCCCCGTAGAATCTTCCCAAGCTCACAATCCCAGGTGCTCCTAACGGCTTCTGATGGTCTGCGGGAAAAGTCCTTGAACAGAGAACATAACCCAAACACATTCCATTGTAATGAACACAGATACAGAGCTTGGTACAAGGTTTCACAGCAGCTCCCTCCCAAACAGAAACGCGTGTCAGCGCCATGGCATATGAAACAGTGCACATTGAAACAGTGAACAAGACAGTAAGTACAAAGATGGGTCTTTCCTCCCTATTCAATGAAGTCAAAATAAGGATAGCTATTTTGCAAATAAATGACTCACTGTCTACTGAAATTCTGCAGCCAATTCAACAAGATATACTGTAGCTTCTGCCTTTTAAGATCAACCATCAACAGTAATGGAACAAGCAGTCAAGAAATACACTGCACTTGGTAAAGCACCCATGAAGGCCAAAAAAAAAAAAAAATCAGATGCCAGGCTGCGTCCATATATACAAAGATCAGAAGAGTGCAAGCAATGTCAATCTCTATGACACTCTATAGAAGAGGAAGTTGGACTTTGAAGAAAAAGGATAGGAAGAACTTTGGTGTTAGAGAAGACTCCTGAGAATACCATGGATACCCAAGAAAATTTTAAAAAATGGATTATCAAAGGAATCAATCCAGAGTTGTCACTCCATCCACAAAAGACCAGGCTCAAATTATCCTACTTTGGACACATTATGCAAAGACCTAGCTCTGAGGAGGAGGAGGAGAGGGAGCAGAAATAATCATCTGTGGTCACTAAGTGACATCAGATAAGTTGACATCAACTTGATGCAGATCAACAAAAGAAATTGATCTGCAAAATAGTTTTAGGTTTAGATTTGTGCATTTAGCCTCAATTCAAATATTTACTGAAAGGCAAAGGGCCCAATTCAAGGTCAGTTTGCACTATTCAGTATATGCTATTTCAATTTCACTGCAATGATACAAAATAGATTCTAGCTATATAGGATTATAAATATTATAATCCTAATATTTTCACACAAATGAACATCATCCATTTAAAAGAGCGAGTGACACTTCCATTTTCTTTTTTCTCATTCATTCCATTGTGTAGTGAAATAAAGGATATTAATTTTTATAGCTATCTGCTATAATCCAAGAAATTCATTGTACCTCCTTTGGATGTAATTCTTTTTTATTGCCATACTTCTCTGTGCTTTTCAAAATGGGCTTTTAATTTTGGTTCTCTGCAATAATTGGTTTCTCCCTTAGAAGACTTCTTATCACAGAAATTTAAGTTTGAATACAATTGTCATGAATTAAATTATCTCCTCTCAACCTCTTCTCCCTCATTCATTGTGTTTTAATAAACTTGTAAGGTGTCTTCATTGTACTATTGGAGCTTTCTGACTTGAATGTATATAGATCTTAGATTATGGTAGGGTACATAATTGCAGCTAAAATTCCAGAGATCTTCCTCTTAATATGGTGCTTATTTCCCCTGCTAAAAGTGTTACGCATTCTCCATTAGTATCAGTGAAAATTGCATCAAAATCTTCCTTAGCTTCCACTAAATTAAAAAAATGAAAAAAAATATGGTCTCTGGATTGTAATCTTGTATTCATAAATGTGGTCATATAATCCTTGACTCTCTTTGTCTCTCTTGGGCCTTCTGGAAGGCTGTTATGTGTATGTAAAAGTCCAGTACAGAAAAAAAAAATCCACTTTTTATTTCTACCAGTATAATGAAATATTTGGAAAATATTTTAACAATGAATAGACCTCAAAAGCTTCACTGAAATAAAATCAACATTCACAAATACCTTGACAGGTTCAAAAGCAAAAGCCTTTTTTGCAGAGAATGAGGGGAAAAGCTTTGAGAAATTGCAAAGTAGATTTGGCCCAGCAATAAATATATAGCCAATTTTGTTCTGTCTTTCAACTTATGAAGTAGAGAAAGCTTCTACCCTGTTGCTGCTGATTATAAAAGCTAAACTATGGTGCTTTCAAGGACACCATCACAACATGAAACAGTATTTTATGTCCCTGACATTGCATTACATTCATAGAGTTTTCCAGGAAATATTAGCTTAATTTGCCAAAATAGCTAACTTTATCCATTGTTCCCTGTGAATGAAAACAGAACTGGATCACTGGGAAACAAGACAGAGAGTTGTGTTTGGGGAATGTAGTAAGAAAAACAGATAGGTTCACATACACACACACACATGCATATATGGATGCTAGGAACATGAGCAGGTGTGCAAATGTTTGGAGGTGATGTAATGGTATGTGGGAATGATCTTGGGAGACAGGGCGAACAGATGCAGGCAAGGGAATGCTCAGTTAGAAGGAAACTTAGCCCACAGCAGGAATGTGGGTGGGGCAAGCGGCTCAGAAGGGGCCCTCCCTAGTTTCTTGGCCCATAAAGGGGATGGGGGGAGATAAGTATTTTCAGACTTGCAAGATTCTATTGATGTAACCTTACAATAAAGTAGAATTAGCTTATCTGGCCATGTTTCCTGTTTGGTCTACCTCGCAAGGCTGAGAGGTAAAAATACATTGGACCATTTTTGCTGCAATTATCACTGTCATATCCTGAAAAACAAACTTAGATATCTAACCACATTTGAAGAGAAATGGGACAATCCAACAGTAAGATAGTTATTTCTACTCATTCAAGGGACTTCCTAGTTACATAGAGGAACTAGGAAGTATGGAAAGCTGTACAGTAAATTAAAATATTTTTTACAAAATACAAAATGGCCTCATGGGTATTTCTGAGTTTCCAGAATGTATGCAACCCCAGGAATACTTGTGCGTTGGAATATTAGGAGGTCAGCTAGGAAGAAAAAAAAGGCAGTAGATGGGAGGAATTGGTTTTCTTAGGCAGCAGCTTTCCTGACTCAGTCAAATTGTTCTCTCAGACCTGGTTTTCTTCCTTATGTTTCTCTCCACTGCCGTTTGTGCTTATCCAATATCAAGCTACCAAACTGGATCAAAAGTAATGCTGTCAGATATGATTTCCAATAGAAATAGTCTGGTCATTACAGATAAGTTTGATGTCCTTTTCCCATTACAGTATAGTTAGTACTGAACTTTACTTTGTTGAACCCCATTTTTTTTTCCTGTGTATGGATCTATTGAAATAGAACCCAAATAGAACCAAAGGGTTAAAAAGAAAAAGGCAATCTGAATACATTCACTTTGAAGGGATTTTTGTGCTTTTAAATTATACAAAATAAATGGTACATAGGCATGACTTGTCTCACTTTTCTCCCTGCACAGACATAAACCTGAAATCAAAAATTATTTGGGCACAGAGCAATGTCTGGTTGCTGCTGAAGGAACATAGCACCATTGAGGGTACAGGCCAAAAGATATACATAAAAGATAGTGAAAGATGTACAGTAGTGATCTCTCCTTGAGAAATCAATTGAGCATATTTTCACTTACTCCTACATGATAACCGTCAGTGGTTCCACTGTGGGTCACTGTCCAATGTCAGCCAGTAAATAGTTTTTCAAACCTTCGGGCAGTGTGCAGGCATTAGGTTTCATTCATCTTCTGCACAAGATTGTCTTTGTTAGGCTAGCTAAAAGTTGCGTGTATCGCTTCACAATTTGCTAATGGGTTCTGCTACATTACTATTCCATTATCAGACTAGCCTTGCACTTTAATAAAAGGCTAGATTCCCCTGCTGCAGCTGGGAAAAGTTGCTAACTTAGCTATTTGGGGGCAGGATGGAGAAGAGGAGACAGCAAAGTACAGAACAGCTCCTGCAGAGATTTCTTGCAGTTCTGACCTCTAAGCTGCAGTTATGAAGGGCCACTGGGGCAAGTTCTATATTTTGGTAGGATAGGAGAAGATAAAATGCCACAAGCAATAGAGAAAATAAGCTTTACACATTGTCTTTGTTAAAAACACACACACACACAAACAAAGAACTTGTCCTTTTCATTTTCTAATTCAAGAACCAAGGTGCCTTGACCTGTTTCCCAGTAGTTTTATGCATTATTTGACAAGTTATACTATACTATATAATGTATCAATATTAAGTCCTCTAATATTTATTAAAAAGCTTCTGACAGTTTATTATTTGCCAGCACCAAACCTGAATTTCCAGGCAGTTCTGGAGAAATAGGAATAAAGTCAAATATATAGTTAGAGATGGGAGAGAGAATGCAGAGCAGATGTGAATCACATCATGTTTCTTTCTCTGCGTATATACACATATAGGAACTTCCTGTCTTGTAAAAGCAAATAAATAAGTAAATAAATGACTGTACTTGCCCTGTTGGTAATAGAAGCTTGCAGATTTGCAGACAATGGGGCAACAGACAAAGTCACCGGATCCACCTGGTGAGTACTAGAGAAGAAAGTAGGCTACAAAACACCTGAAACTGCTGGCATTAGGCACATTTCCTGTCAAAAATTGGTTGGACAACAAACACAAAGGCTGCCCTGTAATTAAATCCCACCCTGATCTACATTTTGCAGTCATGTAATTAATACTTCCTCTCTGCAAAGCAATGGAATAATTTAAAAAGCAGACCCCCCCCCTCACCTCTGAAAATCTCTCTCTCTCTTTCTCCCTTTCCTTTTCTCTCATGTCTGTAAAAGAGCTTGGTGTGCACCTTTTAGCTATACGGAAGTGATTTGCCAGCTCCATCTGCTAATAGAAAGCTACAGTTAGACACTCAGTGTACTATTTGTGTTAAGAGATGAAAACAATACTTCCTTCCTATTTAAAAACTGTGAATGGAGCAAGAACTGGGGTTGGTAGAACGCTGTTTATCCCGGGAGGATTTATGGAATTTATAAAGTAGGGACTAAAAAGATTAACTCAATAGAATGAATATTATATGTGAAAGGTGAAAAGTGCCCTGTGCAAGCACCGAGTCATGTCTGACCCTTTTGGGGGGATGCTGCTTTCGCGATGTTTTCTTGGCAGACTATAGCAGGCTGGTTTGCCAGTCGTTCCCTTCCCCAGCAAGCTGGGTAGTCATTTTACTGACCTCGGAAGGATGGAAGGCTGAGTTGACCTGAGCCAATCCAGCTTCCACAATTTTGGGTCAACATGTGACCAATATTGAATGGGGCATATTATTCCTTGTGATAGCCTTTGTATTAATTTTTCTGCTTACCAGATGGCTTTAATAAGATCAATGTGGCCACAAATTTCTATATGGCAGGCTTTTCTGGCCTCCGGTACAGATTTCCTATAAAGAGAAACAAGTTGCTTTTCTGTACATCATATTCATTCAGTGATTAAAACCAGAAAAATGTATAGAATAATGGCCAATCTATCTCAATCCATGTTAGTCTCCAGGCAGCCAAAACCAAGACAGCTGAAAAACCATCTCTTCTGAACCAGGCTTATAGTTAAGTATAGTTTGGCAGCACCTGAGATGCACAAGGTCAATAAAGGTGGGATTCCTTGTATCACAACCATATTCCTTTCCAAAGGACAGCACCAACACAAGGGACAATCAATAAATAATGAATCAACTTTGGTGGCCAGATATCAGGTATTCTTTTGGTGCTCTAAGGCTAGCTGTCTGAAGCTAACCTATAGACTGAAATAAACTATGAAATTATAACGAAGGCAGGATAGAAAATAAAAAAAAAATTGAAAGAGGTTTTCGGTGCAAGGCTCATTTGGCCATATTTGGACACTTTTAGCATGAAAATTACTCCACAGGTTATACCTTGCAGAGCTATAAATAAAATATGGAGTTTCTGGGGTGGGTGGATCAGAATAGGTTCTGGATACCTACTTGTTCCTGAAATAAATATTAGTGTCAATAATCTCAGTATGCTTCATAGCAACTCCATATTAATTTGTGGTGGAGTTCTCAATATTTTTCTTTATCCTTCAACCTAGGGAGAACAAATTCCTAGCCCCATACAGCTGCTGGACCTTTCAACCCAGAACATCTCACATCTGTACTATATATGTATTAGTATGAATGTAAAATTAAGGAGAAAGACCACTCCCTTTTCTGACACTTAAACAGTTACAGTATCCAGAGATAAATTAAACATGGAATATGAAAGTACCAGATGTCCCGATTTTAATGAATTTTTCCATCCTGAAATATAAAATCCCTATGTCCTTTTGGCAGGAATAATTGGCTAAAGACTTGCACATACAGCATCTTCCTAGATCCATTGTGTCAAAGTGACATGCACTTAGCTTATTCTGCACTGGGAGAATCTCAGATGCCTGCAGCTGCATCATATCTGATGAGATGTCTGGAATAAGGGAAATAAGGAATAAGGGAAAGAGGAAAAAACTGAAGTTAGAAAAGTAAACTGGGAATAGAATTGGTGTGTGATTGAAGAAAAGGGGCGGGGGAGAAATGACATGTAATTTCAGTAATAAACTCTGATTAAAAGCTTTGCTCTCACATCAGAGCTTCTTGTGATCAGGCCACTAATGGGGGGATGCTGAGAAGATTTTTTGGAACTAATATCCTTGTTTCTCCATTTATTTGATCTCATTGTTGCCCAGCCTTATACTGAACAGTAATGTGAAACTATTTCAAAAGCTACATTTTGAACTGACCTGGTTTAGTAATGAATTAATTTTAGGGTGTGTGTACAATAACTTAATTTTTTCTACTTCTTCCTCAGCTTCTAAAAATTAGATATATCGCTTTCAGGAGAGTGCATAATAATTATTTGCAAGCCCCTATATATAAAGTACCTTCAATGTTACTCTGAAATTTGACAAAGGTATTCTCATTATAAAGTAGGTTCTGCTATTGCTTCAAAATTTATCTAATTTTTCTCATCACCACAAATCTATTGGCAGATTTTTTTATGATGGATGGATGGATGGATGGGGCAGAGAGAGAGAGATGATAGATAGATAGATAGATAGATAGATAGATAGATAGATAGATAGATAGATAGATAGATAGATAACACAGAGATACACAGAGATATAGATACACATAATAGAATACTGAGGAGAGAGAGAAAAAGAATGGGAAAAAGATTGGTTTTTGAGGAACATAGCTCAAAATAAAATTCAGTAAGCTCCATCTTTGCTTAATGTATTTTGCATACAAAATGAAACAAAACAGATGTTTCAGCCATTTGTCATTTTTTTCCATACTGGACAATAGAGATCATTTTGAAAATCCCACTGCTGAACCAGACATTGGGTCGAATTAAAGCACTCCCAGAGAAACCAGGTCTGGATCAGACCCTTAGCCCAGATCAGATAGTTAGTTTCTAAACAGCTCTATAATTGTTTGGTTTGCCATAAACATCTGTCTGTCTGTCTCTTAATAAGGTCTGGATGAATTGTGAATGTAGCATCATTTACCCCAGAAATCCTTTCTTATCTTGAAGTGTGCAAGGAAATTTCCTGTACAGCCAATAATTCATGTGGCCATGCTTTTCTAGGCAAATGTGCAAATTGGAGTGGGCATAAATAACCCTTCAGAATTCTCCACTGAATTTGTTGGTACAGGAATTGGGAAGATGATTTCTGTGAATTTCAACATGGAAAGAAAAATTACCCCAAAATTTCCCAGTGACAGGATTTGCTCATAGTAGTGACAATACTACTGCTATTGAAATAAACACAGTAGAGGTTTTGAGATATAATAGAGGCATGGGAAACCAGCAAAGCACTGGGACATCATTGCAACAATGAAAGAACATTCACACATACCTTTTTTGCTCCTCATAACTAGGTAAGTGAAAAAGTGCAACACTTTACCCATCAAAGTTCTTCTTTGATTTTTTTCTTTTCTTCTTTCTTTCCCTTTTCCTTTTTCTTGAAGAAACAAAAACAAAACAAAAATTATCATCTTTAAAAAAAATACCAGGGACAAAAACAAAAGGAAAAGGGGAAAAAATGAATGTGAAAAATTGAATGTGAAAAATTGAGCACACACACACAGAGACACATATATGTGATTCTAAGGAGGAATTTTAAGTATCCATATTAATATCTCTATCTAGAAAGACATTTGTATATACAAAAGTAAATCTATCAAGAAAAACATTATTTAATCAGTGATCAGTTTGAATAAATTCACCCTTTCACTGTACTATTTTGAAAGCTCCTTGTTTCAATTCCTTTGGTTAGCTGCCAAGTTTGTTATCACAAAGCTAGTATACATATTTCATTAAGTCAGTGGTACTGAAATGTTTAGGAAACTGTTCTGGCTAAAAAAGTGACACAAACTCCCATCAATTATATGCTTTAGAGAATGAAGCAAAAAAGCAACAACAGCACTGATTGTGACAGAATGTTGTGTGACTTTCCCAATTTCTTCAAAACCTTTTAACCAAAAGAATGGCCAGAGCAGATTCTCTTCCTTGAGACGAAACTAAAATTGGTAAAAGTAAAATGGCACAAACATTTGTTTGTTCCGCACAAGCATCAATATACTTTTGAACACTGTGCCAGTGTTGGAGTCATACATGTCTAATGATTTATACTAATGCAGTACTAATAAATTATTTGGAGGAAGTTTAAACATGACACCATTTTGAGTTTAAAAACTTTCTTTTAACTGCCTTAAAAAGACCCTTTATAAAGACATTTTCTTTTCTTTTTTCTTTTGATAAATTATTACAGCTGGACATAAGATACTAGAGTCAATAATATTAAGGTAAATATAAAAATGTAATTCTTTTTATTTTTTAAAGCAACATGTGCCATTAGCATACATGTCACTTAATATGAGAATTATATAAGCAATAATAATAATAATAGGTAATCACAAACACAATAGTACCTAAACAGTCAACATATAATCACTACATTCCAAATCACTGAGAAGGAAGGAAGGAAGGAAGGAAGGAAGGAAGGAAGGAAGGAAGGAAGGAAGGAAGGAAGGAAGGAAGGAAGGAAGGAAGGAAGGAGGGAGGGAGGGAGGGAGGGAGGGAGGATGGATTTGGAAAACCATTTGGGCATTGTTGCCTTCACTAGCTTTTAATAGTGCAGCTATTATATTATAGGTTTCTCAGAGCCTGATAAAGTAGATAACCATTTACAAAACATGACTAATTTGGATAATCTATACATTCCTTCTCAGAAAAATGGTGAGTCACCTTCCCTGTACATCAAATATTTATTAGCAAAGGAATTAAGAAGTTCCTGCCCTGCCATAGAGGAAAAAATGGGTGCTAACATGAAAATATCCAGTTGTTGAGGTTTCTGTATCCTAATCCATTTTCCCTTTCAATAAACGTCATTAAATAAGATTTTGTGAGAATCTTGTGTTCAGTTGCCAAGAGTCTAACATCCTGGTATCTACATGGACATGCAGTTCTCTTGCCAACAGTACTGAAGTGATTTCTTACTGGAATATTTTTTTAGTTTCCCATCTTTCTTACATCCCTGATGTTCTTTGGGAGTCTTCTATTCAAAACTATTAGGCCCAACCCTGCTTAGTTTCCAAGCTCAGTCAAGGTCAGCGACATGGTACCATCTGCTGAAATTTATCCTATTTAGCCTTGTTGTAATAAAGAATCATCTTTGGTTTTGATTTGTATTATGTTATATCTATACCTTTTTGCACTGAATAAACCATGTCCCTTGTGGCAGCTCTCTAGGGCTATGGGACCTGAGGGCAAGAATGGCAAACTAAGTAGGGTGGGATGGAGCACGTATGATGTGGGTGTGTGCAGAACATGATATGATGTACAGAGTATCACCATTGAAATCTTCAGCAGTGACCTGTATAGGATGCCATCATCTCTATTCAGTTGCAGCTCCAAAGACCCATTGTGGCATTGAAGAAAAGAGAATTTCTGTCATTTGTTTGATAAATAGTTTTAAATATATTTCAAAGTTTTTTGAAAATAAAAAAATTGTGCTGTTCACACATCTAGACTTGTGGGCAAGTTAGTCTACAGACATTTCTTGGTTTTTAATCTTTCTCCAGTATTGCAAATAGAGTCAGCTGAAAAATAATATTCTGTCTGCTGACACTTCGTGCAGGTCACTAATAAAAAGTAAGTGACTTGTCCTCCAGTACATCATTTTTATAACAAATCTTTTTTTTTTCATTTTGCTCAGGTGAGTAGCAAGGGCGATTCATTTATATCTTTGTCTTTTTCCCTCTTAATAGCCAATTGACTTCCATCTGCAAATAAAGTTAATAGTCCAACATTTTGCAGTTGAAAAAAATAACATGCCTCCTTTTCCTTTGATCGACATAATGTACTACGCATAGGCACAATTCCTCAACTGGTCAAGCGAAGAGTCTTAAGGCTAGGAGAAAAACCAGGACCAGCAGCTTTAGAAAAGGAAGAACAACTCAGCAGCACTTCACATTTCAGAAATGGCCAAGAATTCCCAGAGCTGTTTTCACAGTCAAGCTAAACAGCTGCTATTGGAGCTCCTACGCAACTCATTTTCTTTCCAAACTATGTTTCAGGGGAAACAAAGACAAAGTGCAAAGAAAGGGCAGCCAAAATGTTGCATGAAGAGATGAGTGAGGCACCGAATCACATAGGGTCAACACTGCTAAGTGTCATCCTTCTGAAAGACTGGCTATTTTCCCCCCTCTGAAACTTTTAAATATGCACCCATCTTTCCTATCATTTGTCTTGCATAAAATCAGCCTATAAAGATACACTGTATTTGAAAGATCCTCACATAACCTCAAAAGGACTCTATTCTCAGGAAGAGAAGTCTAATTTCACACAGAGATTCAAGGGAAAGATTCAAAAAGTTTCCAGTATGCTCCAATCTGTTTTGGATTTACCAATTCAAGGAACTATCTGCAGCTACTATAGTAGCAATTTTTATACATGTATCTCCTTCAAACAAAGCCATAAAATATAAGCAAATGGGATAATCTGAAGTGTTTTAAGCTGTAACGTATTTATCTGATGGTCTGATTCATCCAGACAGAATTCAGAACTTTGTACCCATCTGGGGGCTTTATAACAAAGCTGTTGTTGTTGTTTTGGCTATCTTTTAAATCTTCCATATCAGAAATAGTCACAGAACGTTGAGTATTTTGTTGGGAAATTGATTCTCCAAGGACCAACCACATTAGTAGAGTTTTAAACCTTCTGCTAGCGGTGGTTCTTTGCTTGTTTAACTTCTTATTCCATATTTAGGCCTTGCTTTCTTAAGTCCCACTCTTCCCCTCTGATTTCTTATCAACTTTTGGTCTAGGTTGTGTCTTTCCTAAACATTAAATAGTTATTAGATCAGCCACTTCTACTCATCTACATACCCCCAAGGATTTCAAATATATTGAGTTCCCTGTTAATAATTCCATATTCAAAAATGCAATGATGCAGCTAATATGATGTATTGTTTGGCTTCAGCAGTGTCTTCCCATAGCCAAAATTGGTCATTGAATTAAGAAGGACTTTTTTTTGTTAGGGCTAAAAAAACCACCACTGATGCTAAAGCTGTAGCTGGAATTCTGAGCAAAACAAAAATTGTAAACTCTGGGGGATTTTTGGGCAGTCTCTCAGCCCCTCAGGTCAGTTTTCCTTCTACAAATATTTGCAGGAGAACATTCAGCTTGGCTTTAACTTTCCTTTACCAACATAATGTGTTCAAAAGCCAAGCAGGAACATAGCATCAAAAGAACTATTTCATTTCCTTTATAAGCTGCTGATCCACTTCCTCCTCCTCCTCTTCCTCCTCCTCCTCCCTCTCCTCCTCCTCCTCACACAAACACACACACACTACAGTATACAAATTCACTGAGATGCATAAAATGCTATAAGAGGGATATTACATATTTTTTATCAGTAATCAGTAAAGTGAGTGAGAACTTTAAAAGGTGCCTATGGAATGTGATAACTTTGCAAGCAAAGACTTGTACATCTATTCAGTGTTAAAATAAAATCTGTGAAACGTATAATCTGTCATATTACAACCGAAATAGTGAAATAAATGTACACAACAGGAACACAATCTGAGATGAACTAACATGAAAATGTAGTACAGCTGGTTGAGTTATTTCAACAGTTCCTTAAGAAAGAAACAATCCACCCAATATATGAAATGCAGACCCATTTTCACTGAGAAAGAAATCCTGATTATTCAGTGCTGTGTTTTGGTTAGAAGTATTATTGATACCCACCTATTTTGTAATCTATTTAAATAGATTTGTGTTACAATGTTACTTTGCTAAAAATCCAGTGTAAATGGTGTAGGCATCAGGGTTGATGTTCAAAGTCTTTTGGTTTGTTTCATTGACAAATTGTTCCCAAATATAGTGCTTTCAAAACATTTGTGGACATCTCTGGGGCAAGCTTCTCTGTGAATTAATAAGCAACCACTGGGTCAAGTGAATTGTGCAAAAAGGAAAGAGGTCTAAGCTATTAATAGTCAGTTGTGGGCCTTTTCAGTTTTGCTTTTACACTTGTGTTTCTAATATACATAATGCCACTCCCAGTGACACAGTGCATCCATCAGTGATTATGGCTGCACTGCCTGCTAGTTTGATTTGTACTATACAGCTATTATACTAGGTCGAATTTTAAGGAAACACAATCACTTCTATACTGGAATCAGGCATTAATCCATCAGAAGCAGCTGACTAGTGAAGCTATGCCTATTTAATGTTTTGCTGAATGCATCTTTCTTTCAACACAATGTTGACTTAAAAGACCAAGGAAAACTGGAGGTATGGAAACTTACTTGAAAACTCATCATAATATATGACTGAACATAGTTTATAAATTACGTGGTCCAACATATAAGGAAGTACTCATATACTGCGATTTCCTGTGGTTTGAAGCACAAGTGGAAATTTCAGACACCTCATTGATTGACTGATTGTTAACAGAGATTCTTCTCTCTCTCTCTCTCTCTCTCTCTCTCTTTCTCTCTCTTGGCTCTCAGTGATGGTAGTTGAGTCCACCATCCTGTTGTCCTCTTCTCTTTCCTTCAACATTTTCCATTATGGACTTCTCAAGGGACCTGCATCTTTGCATAATAAGTCCTAAATATGCTATTTTGAACCTGATCATTCATGCCATGAGTGAAAATTCTGTTCTATGATTCATTTGTTTCTTTTCCTGGCTATCCATGATACACCCTTGTCTTCTCCAAAGTGAACCACAGTTTGAACGTTTCAATACTCATTCTATTCTGCTTCTTCTGGATCCAACTTTTTCATTCATAGAGTGTCACAGGAAAAACCACTGACTGAATGATTCTAGTCTGTGTTGATATAGATATACTTTCACTTTTAACTGAAAGTACATTATTTATTGAATAAATTACATATTTTCTTTCAGATATAATTTGCATAAAATCAAATCATCAAAGACAATCATGAAGAATGCTGTCAATTTGAGGATAAATAACATCAGTTTATACAACATCAATAGTCATGTACGTAGAGAGTAATTTATTCTTTCCCTACCCATCCAAAATTCTCATTCTAGTTTATTTCAAGGTAACATAAAGATAGACATCCACTCCATCTCCTCTGAACATTTTTAATTTCCTTGCCCTCTTACTTTCCATATTAGATCCTATTTCTTCCATTAATTACATAAAATGAGTAAATGCTATACCACCTTTCCGATATAAACTGATTTTTCAAACTTATATTCTCCCTCTTTCATTCTAACTCCCATTTTTTTTCCAAAAAGAAAGGAAGCAAAAAGAGGAAATTGCATTTTTGGCTAGTAGCCATGCTGAAGCTGAGAACATGTCTTTTAGTAAAGAAAAAGCAACTCAGTGAATGGCTTGCTTTTCAAAGGCCCAAATACAATCTTCACAGTCATTCAGTATGAGCTGTTTCTTTAATGGAAGAAATAGGGACAACTTCCCATGTGTACTTTGGTGAACATCCCATTAAGTAAAGAAAAAAGGGGCTTAGAGCCAATTAACATTCCATCAATCGACATTTGGAATCTTTTAATTAAAAGAAAAGATACTTCCTACAACATGCATATACACACAATACCCTGGTTTTATCCATCTTAGCCCTCTCCCTCTTCTTCCTTTCAGCTGCAGAACACTGGTTCTCAAAACTGATTTGGGTTTAAGGCCAAATGCAGTATCTACAGTAGTTTTTGAGAAGTCCATCGGGGATAAAAATAGCTTGCTCACTGTTTTTTCAATATAGTAATTCTAAGATGGACAATTTTAGGCCCTCTTCAAATTTGGGTGCAGATCCCAGAGCTCTTTTCAAATCTTTAATTGTATAGGGAATAATCATACAGTATAAAGAGAATTTAATAAATTTAACGTAAATGTAATCTGAAATTAAAAGGAAAAATCTCTTTCAAATTGAGCTCAATTTTGGTGAGTTCATGAACATATCCATTCAGTTTTCCTGGCAGGAGAATGGAATTGGTTTGCATTGCCTTTTTCTGGGAAGTTTAGCTTTGCTTTGCTTTCTAGCCTGGCCTTTTCTAAGGGAATCTCATCCAAAAACTAATCAGAACTGATAACTGCTTAGCTTCCAAGCCAAGGCAGAGTGTTCAAGTGGTACTGTCCTACTGAGATTTGAGACACAAATAAAAATTACACTATATTGCATTTAGGTTTGGTCCAGGCTATACTTCATCACAGAATGTGCCTTCCTACCACCACTACTCAGTAAGAAACTTAAAGAAAATTCCAACTCTTAAATTGTGAAACATTATATATTTCTTCTAAACATCCCTTAAAAAGCCAAGAAAAATGGCAAAATCCCCGTGTAAGTATGCAGATACCACAGTTGGTCTTTCTTATCACAACTAGCTGGAATGGAAGTAGCTTGAAGAACAATTGTAGTTGTTGTTCAGCTGAGTTAATGAAGATAACCAAGAAAATTGGATATATGCATGAGAAAAATGTGCAAATGAGGATTTGAGTCTGGATGAATTTGGTGAGTTCACATTTAACACTGCAGTATATCTTATAGTTATAGTTTTGTATTTAGATGGATTTAGGTGTAAAAAAAATCCTCAACACCATCCTCTTCTTTTATCATGTTTTCTTTTGTTAGGGTATTTGAATAGCCATCCTGGATCCAACAGTGAAATTCCTTGCACTGGGATTAATGCTTCTCTCAACATTTTCAATGTAGACATCTGCAGATTTATCACCAATTTAACACACTGTTTCCTTTTTTTGTTTTTGTTTTAAGTAGATAATTAACTAAACCCTACTGCGTATCTGGGCCCCAACGACTTGTCTATCATTTATAGCTATTTGAAGCAATTCTCAGATATCATCACATGATGATATGCCATCGCAGAAAGAGTGCGTATGTCAACGAACAAATGCTGTTGGCCACAATCTGTCATGACTTACAGATGTGTAATATACAATCAAATATTGTCAGGTGTCAAATGTTGATGTTGGCTATTAAATATTAAATGATAGTTCTACTTTTAGAGAATGATTAATTTAAAAACATACTGAAAAGGGGAACCTTACAAGTTAGATTAGCTTCAGGTATCAGTGCTTTTGCAATATGTTACAAGAGGGGTTTTGTTCATATTTTACTTTAAGAATATATGTCTCAGGATAACCTTGTGCTTTCCCCTGAGGTAAAAATCATATGGACTTTAAAGACGCAGGAGAGGAAGAGTATTGACGCCTTTGAACTTTGCTGTTGGAGAAAACTCCTGAGAATACTGTCGACAGCCAAGAAAATAGAGAAATGGATCATCAAACAAAACATCCCAGAGTTCTCACTTGAGGCACACCCTATATCAGGCTCAAACTATTATGCTTCAGACATATTATGCAAAAAACTAGCTCTCTGGAAAAGGCTCTAATGCTGGGAAAAGTGAAAGAAGAGAGTAGAAGAGGACGGCCAGCAGCAAGGTGGAAGGGCTCAGTTACAGTGGCCATGAGTGCATCATTGGGAGTCCTGAAAGAACAGGTTAGGGATAGATAGTCATTAACAAAATCTGTTTATGTGGCTACTAGGAGTTGAAAATAACTTGATGGCACATAATCAATCAATCAAAGAAAAAAAACATACAGATAGGAGTATTTAAAAAGTCAAAATGGCAGTCACAACAGTGTGATTGAAGCTCTGCCCATTTTTTACGTGCATATGGACACTTCTGGACACCCTCCATATGAACAATTGTCATTTTAAGGAGGAAGAATTTTGTTTCACTCTCTGTCAGGGAAATATGGATACATGATATTCATGCATGTTCAGCGAAGTATCAGATCAGTCTCTTTACATTTTCTTGGGTATCGAAGTATGGGAAACTAAGGATGTATTTAAAGTATCGACAGCATCAATAGGGTGTATATTATGTATTCCTGTACTTCTACATTTATATACACATCCATTACATCAATATGCTCACACCTAAATTTGTCCCATCTTGTTGATCTCTGTATAAAATTCATACCCTGACAGGTATGAATGCAACCCAGCCATGAAACTAATTTATTTGTGAGTCATAGCCTCAGAAATGTTGATCTAATTCTGAAACTATCTCATTTAAGTTTTCAGTCTGGGACTTCAACTTTATACAAACATGCCAAATGTAGGAATAATGTTCCAAAAAAAAAAGTTAGTTATTTCATTTCTCTTTATTATTTCCTGTTGAACTGGATGAGGCTCTTTATCTTTATTGGTCTGCTATTGTGTAACCATTCTGGGTCTTTACCATCATTTTTTATGCTGTTTCTTGCTATACAACATGTTTTCCATAACAGTGTGATTTTATATTGTATGATAGAAAGTATCTTGTCTGAAGGGGATTTTTCCCCAAAGGCAGATAATAAATTATCTAGATAAAACATGCATATTCAATTAAATGCTGTGGTAGTTCACTGTAAATCAAAAACTGTAAAAGGCTGCATTGGATTCGTTTTTTTAAAAAAAAGTCAGCTAGCAGTTGAACAGTCAAATAAATACTGAAAATCCTTAATTTACCTTCAGCTGCAATGATGGCAAGAATAGCTCAAAGCCATGAGAAATTAAAAACAAACCCCAGAAACATAGAAGCACTTTGGTTATGTATGGTGTGCATGTTTATACTTTTATACATGCATTCTCCTTTCATCTTAGATTGGACTTCATACAGTAGGACTACATAGCTTCAGCTCCAAGCTACAGCATGGGACTTGACGTTTGGTTTCTTTCACAGACATGAGCACAATGGAAAAAACGAACACAAACCTGATATTGAAAATGTCAGCAACGAAGAATGAGTGGGAGTACAGTTCAGCTCTCTGTGACATTTTGTCACTGGTTTCAAGATCGTTCTGCTTGAGAAGAGCAATTAGGAAGTCAGATTTCATTGTGGAATAGTGGAACTGGAATTTGTTGGAAACAAATTTTAACACAATTTCCCAAGAATTAAACACTGATCAAAGTGTCTTATCATTCCTTATATGTTAATCAACTCATCAATGCAAAAACAAAATAAGTTCTGTGAATGACCATTGCCATTACATATCTGTGTCCACATTTCTACATTTTATTCTCCACTAACTTCTGCTTTTATTATCCTCAAACACAACATAGCTCTCACTCCAGACAGGTCTCCATTTGTACCTAACTATGGCACAACATATGCCCTTGCAATATTTTTTTCTGCTGGGTTCCTACAATAGTGCCTTCATCTCTTCTCTGGACTAGGAATAAACAGCTTTAGTCAAGTTTAGCTATACCATTTTATTTATTTTATTTTATTTTATTTATTATTTCAAAAATTTGTATAGCCACCCATTTTATATAACATAACTCTGGGTGGCTTGCAACAGTCATAAAATAAAAACAATAAAAAACAGAACAACGTTCAGAAACAGAACATACCCAGCACCCCAAACACTGCAGACACAAGTATCTATCACATCTGTAGACAATCAAGCAGTGAACAACAGCCTAATCAAGAAACTACCAAGGAGAGAACAACACCCCCACCAACACTGTCAATGCAAGCCACTGTATATAAACAGAGAGCAAGGCCCACTCCCTTCTAGCACTGAAGATGTTGCCTAGTCAGGCAATGAAACATTGGCAAGCAAACAACCAAGCTTAGAAAGAACCAAGGACTCCACAGTTCAACCCTGAGCTACAGATATTCTCTTCTATTAGTACCACATTTGTAGAGTTTCCCTGGGCTCCAGCCTCACATCACCCCAAGGTTTGTGGGAAAAGCCAGCTCTTGACTGCTTTTCAGAAGGCCATGAGGGTAGAGGTCTGCTGGATCTCACAGGGAGTGTTCTAAAGGGCAGTGGGCGCTACTGAAAAGGTACTCTGCCTAGGTCCTACTTGATAACAACATAATATACAGTATAATATTGCCTACATCCAATAAACCAGAGTCAGTAAAAACGTATATACTGTAAAATACTTTTATATTGTAAAACATGGTTCAAAATTCTTTTTTGCCCTGGAGCATACACAGGTTGGTAGGACTGGGATCAGGGGGCATGTACACAGATCCCCTTGCATACATAAGCACAAGTCTTCCAATACACAATCATTGGCATAAAAAGTCCCTACCTCCTTAATGCCTCCCTAATTCAAACATACAGTTTGCTGGTCCTATGCAGCTATGGTGCAAGATCAGGAAAAGGCATGGCTTCTTTAAGGAACTGACCACACTTCTGATAAACACACTGGAGCAGGAACTTTCCCCTTTTTCATCAGCATGACACATACCTCTAATGAAAACTAATAAAGCTTTCCCAATGTCACTCCTATTTTTTATTTTAGCTACTGTGGAGAAGCTGCAAAGCTGTCCAGCTAGCATTTCCCTTTAAGGACCCGAAGCTAAGGAGCCAAGAGAAAGTGTGGGGCAAGAGTTCTTTCCAATAGGAAAGGACAGCTCCTGCTTCTTAAAAAAAAAAAGAAAAGAAAACTCAAATTTAAATTCCATGCAGTTTCAACCATGAAGTTTCCAGCTGCTAAGCTGGAAACAAACCAGTGCAACAAAGAAATCCTGAGATACTGTAGTTTCAAACTGGCAGTGAATCCTTGTATGGAAGAGTCCCATGATAAATGTGTGTTAAGGTTTTTTCTACAGTACCCATGGGTTTCTTTCCTCACAATCACAAGAATCTGGTCTATTAATCTTCAGCAATGATAGAACTCAAGTAGAGTTCTACTGCTACCGAAAAAGAAGCGTGAGGCCCAAATGTAGTCAGAAAAGCAGAGGAGGATTGTGTTGAACGGAAGCATTAGAGGCTCTCCCTCCTTCCATGCACCCCTCTGTGTGATATTAGCTGGTCAACTTGATAGGTAGCTAAACCCATCATTTTAAGCATCAAGCTACAATGACTGAACACTGTCCCGCTTCATGTTAGGGTGAGTAATTGTTGGTGGGAGGTGGCAGGGGAAATGAAGCCAGGGGAATCCACTAATCCCTTGGCTCCCATGAGGTGCATTACAACAGCCTCCTTTCCCAGCATATTTACTGTTGCAGAATAAAGATCAGCAATGTGGACAGCATCGTTAATGACAGCATATTTTTCTGCTAACTCAAGGACTGGGGCATAGCACTTCACCAATTGTTGTTTTTTTGTTTAGTCGCATCTGACTCTTCGTGACTTCATGGACCAGCCCACACCAGAGCTTCCTGTTGGTTGTCAACACCCCCAGCTCCCCCAGGGACGAGTCCGTCACCTCTAGAATATCATCCATCCACCTTGCCCTTGCCCCTCTTCCTTTTGCCCTCCACTCTCCCTAGCATCAGCATCTTCTCCAGGGTGTCCTGTCTTCTCATTATGTGGCCAAAGTATTTCAGTTTTGCCTTGAATATCATTCCCTCAAGTGAGCAGTCTGGCTTTATTTCCTGGAGGATGGACTGGTTTGATCTTCTTGCAGTCCAAGGCACTCTCATAATTTTCCTCCAGCACCACAGTTCAAAAGCATCTATCTTCCTTCTCGCAGCCTTCCTTACGGTCCAGCTCTCACAGTCATATGTCACTACAGGGAACACCATTGCTTTAACTATGCGGACCTTTGTTGTCAGTGTGATGTCTCTGCTCTTAACTATTTTATCGAGATTGGTCATTGCTCTTCTCCCAAGGATTAAGCGTCTTCTGGTTTCCTGACTGCAGTCAGCATCTGCAGTAATCTTCGCACCTAGAAATGCAAAGCCTTTCACTGCTTCTACATTTTCTCCCTCTATTTGCCAGTTATCAATCAAGCTGGTTGCCATAATCTTGGTTTTTTTGAGGTTTAGCTGCAAGCCAGCTTTTGCACTTTCTTCTTTCACCTTCATCATAAGGCTCCTCAGTTCCTCTTCACTTTCAGCCATCAACGTGGTATCATCTGCATATCTGAGATTGTTAATGTTTCTTCCAGCGATTTTAACTCCAGCCTTGGATTCCTCAAGCCCAGCATGTTGCATGATGTGTTCTGCATACAAGTTGAATAGGTAGGGTGAGAGTATACAGCCCTGCCGTACTCCTTTCCCAATCTTAAACCAGTCCGTTGTTCCGTGGTCTGTTCTTACTGTTGCTACTTGGTCGTTACACAGATCCTTCAGGAGGCAGACAAGATGACTTGGTATCCCCATTCCACTAAGAACTTGCCACAATTTGTTATGGTCCACACAGTCAAAGGCTTTAGAAGAGTCAATAAAACAGAAATAGATGTTTTCCTGAAACTCCCTGGCTTTTTCCATTATCCAGTGGATATTGGCAATTTGGTCCCTAGTTCCTCTGCCTTTTCTAAACCCAGCTTGTACATCTGGCAATTCTCGCTCCATGAATTGCTAAAGTCTACCTTGCAGGATCTTGAGCATTTCCATTGGTTAATTGCTATAGCTCTTTGGAAGAGCCCAACCAAATAGCATTGCACTTATGCATTACAATGGTTTTGTAGATATATTTATCTAAAAATGCAGACCTAGTGCTATGACTTCCTATTTATATGAAATGCTTCCTATGTGTTTGGGGCCAGTTTCAACTAGGCTACATAAGAAAGTGACTTTGCAAACAAGTCAACATAATGGTTTTTGATACAATTGTTCTCTTAAACAAATTCCTTTGCATACATAGGGTCAGGGAAGTATTCTTCCTTTCTAACAAATAATTGCAACAAGAAAGAAAAGAACTCTGAAAATTCATTTCTGGCACACATAATATACAGCATCTTCCCAAATTGCCATATAAATATTTGGACTGAGGCTCCAATTGCTATTCTCTTCCACTACCCTTTTTCTTCTCCAAAGATGGATTGTTCATTTTTGTTCCCAGTATATTCAACTTCCTGATAGAAAACAGGGGGTGCCAAATATGCGCTGATGATTTAGAGTTGTCTTTATGGTTCTTTTAAGAAAGATATGATGAAAACAGAGACAAATGACTTGCCATGAGTGGCTTTGTGTACTCAACAGCTTGGCACTTGACAGCAAAGCAATATGTCTGGAATGTTGAAGAATTCTTAGAAACTTGTCTCCTTAACCAAACATGGGCAACAGAAAATGTTTATTAGAAGCAATGTGTAATTGGAAGGGGAGGGGAGGGAGGTTTTTGCTTTCTTAAAAAGAGAAAGAGAGATGAATCAAGATGCTTACAACTTGATAACAAGAAAAAAAGCACACAATTACACTTTTTTCTTCTATTAACTTCTGTTGTCAAATCAGATCTCCCTCTCCTCCTAGTTATAAAATCTATTTTATATCCCAGAGATAAAAGTCACTGAACCCAAAGGTCTAGTTTTTTGCCCTAATCCAGTTCTGAACACATTCAACAACTGGGTACATTTATCCCCTTCATTTCCATGTATCCTCCATCATTTCTATGTATCTAACCAATTTAATAGAACATAAAGTAGCATTATGATATCAGCCCCACCACCCTTAAACATTTTGGATCCAGAAGCCATCTGTAACAAAGGGCAAACCAATATGACAGGCAACAATGTTAAATTCCAGGAAATTTCCAAGGACAGAAGTGGACTCTTCTCCCTTATAGGAGGCCTTATAGATGGTGTCCAGTACATTTACAATTTCTCTGAATATTCAGGGAATTGTTGGGAAAAAAATGCTGTAATCTACCATCTTGAATGGTCATCTAGAAGCAAGGGAGAGCAAATAAGATCCATTCAAGTAGTCCACTATTAGAATTTTAGAAATCTTTTTATAATAATGAATAGGACTCCCAATTTTCAGTAATGGTCCACATTCTATGGAATAGCTTCCCCCCCAGAAATACTGTATGGGTCCTAGTTTTCATTGGATTTATAAGCTTGTGTTTGAGGACACTTCTACATGAGGAACCCGCACCAGTTCAAAAGTAAATCAATAATAATAATAATAATAATAATAATAATAATAATAATAATATCACCAGAATTTCTTTTTTTCAGTGGTGAAGATCTACAGAACTCCTGGACAATCCACAACACTATCTCACTCTTCCTCCATGCTCCTCAGCTTCATTCCACCCAAAAGGTATATTAAGGGGAATGCTGTTTTGATTTAGTAACAGTAAAATAGAGAAAAGTTTTTCCTAGGAAATCACAGGGTTGTAAAGAACCTGGTTTTGTGTGTGTGTGTGTGTGTGTGTGTGTGGATCAGTTCCATTCTGAGGCACCACTCCCACACCAAACAGGTTTACCCTTCTGTGTTAATGAGTTTCTAGGGAAAAATATTCCTCCTTTTTGAATCAATGTGTTTTGCTTGTTCTGGTGTACCAATTAGCTGTTTCTTCTGTGCCCTTTTTGTTTCAAAGACACAAAATATTCAGCATAGCTATTTGAATTTTGGCAGCATCTGGAAATCTTGGAACTTCCTATATGCATTATGGGATTTGTAGTCCAGCAATGTTGCCATACCCTTAATTCCACACTCCAGCCATAGGATCAATACAATACTGAGTGACCCTTAGCACTTTTTTTGAGTCATCCTGTCATGCTCCCTGGGCCAAGCTTGCTCCTTTGTTGGTTGTTGGTACATCCTTCCTCTTTTGCTAATCTGATGCCAGGTGATAGGCTTTAAATAGCTGAGCTGGGAAAGGGGAGTTTGAAAGAGAGGCATTGCATTTACAAAGTGCACAAACCTGGTGCCCTAAATGGATTGGCCAGGGTGGGGGGAGTGAATAAAATGAATAGCTGAATAAAGTCATTTGTTTGAGCGGCCCTGCAGCCCTGATACCGTGATCTGTTTTCTACAATTTCCCTCTGAGGATTGTGTATCGAAAGACAGCAGCTACTTTGTTCTCTATGTGTTTGCATCCGGTTACAGAGGAGACACACAGTCTGTACTCCCTCCTGGAAATTGGTTTTATTCTTTACCTTTGGATTTAATGAAAAGCATACTGCATATGCTGTTGCCATTTCCTTAGAGGAGAAAACAGTGTGCTGCACTTAACAACCTAAAAAAAAAACACTCTTCAGGGCACAAGGTATTAGTCCTTCTCAAGCATAATCTCTCACATGATGGGTGACAACAATCTTCAAAAATAGCTTTGGGTTCAGGGTCAACCTATATTCGTTTTCCTCACTTGAAAGTTCTGTTAACAAAGTTTTAACTAAACTTTATTGTAAAGGAAATTTAGAATGACCACAGGCTCAGCTGCTGCAAGTATATGATCTTATAGACAGTAGGAACCGATGGGTAGAGTCATAATCCAATTGTGAAATGCACCCTTCTTATGCAGAAAGCCTCAGGTTTAACTTCTAGCATTTCCAGTAGACCTAAAAGAAATTCCTATCTGGATACATTCCTATCCAAAAATCTGGAGATCAGTCATTGGGAATGCCACCCTTTTTGGGGAGAGATTGAAAGGCACAGGATTGGCTCTTGAAAAGGGCTGTGGAACATTCCTTGCTTAAGAAGCCTTTCTTGGATCTAACTATTTTTGACAATTATTGTATCATCTGTTATCTACCCCTCCAGAGAAGGCTATTAAGACTGTGATCACTGGGCAGCTAAGGAACCTTTTCAGTCAGGATTCAGGCATGGGCATGGGATGGAGACAGCATTGCTTGCTCTTGTGAATGACCTTTGTTAGGACCTGGATGGAGGTATTATTTCACTAACAATGAAACTAAAGCTTAAATAGCCAGACACATAATTCAAAGACAATTTCTCACTTCTGATAGGGAGATCAAAGAAGGAGAAAACCCCTAAGGAGTGAGGGATTTATTTATTATATTATTATATTTATATACCATTTTATTCATTGCTTCCTATGAACTGTCAGTCAATGTTTTATTTCAGTCAAAGACCAGTATAATGAATTATCTGTTTTTTTTAACTTCATCTAGTATTGAATTATTTGTTCTTCTTGGGGTCCAAGGTATTCTCAACATTTTCTCCACAACCACAATTGAAAGGCATCCATTTTTCTTTCTTCAACATTTCTAATGGACCAGCTTTCATAGCCATGAGTTGTAACTGAACAAAGTATGACCTTGAAAATACATATCTTTATTGTTTAAAACTCTAATTAAAATCTTAGCATCTCCAAAAATGTCTGAGAGAGAGACTGACTTTGTTTGCACCATAAAAACAAACCAGTGATTCCCTGTCTCAATCAGTTGATTACAGATCTCTCAGCCAATGTAATTGTAACAATAACAATAGCAATAACAATAATAATATATTAAATATATATATGCCACCCAACTTCCAGCAACTTTGGGTGGTTCACAAATTGTTAAAAACATTTAAAGACAAGGAATAATACAAAAACAACACAATACAAAGGAAAGTAATGGAATGGAACAGAGATGGCAGAGAAAACAAACCTAGATGGGAACAAGGAAAAGGAAGAAAAGGGGCATCAATTGTCCTCACCAACGGCTTCAGGACCCTCTGAAATACCAATGCAATCTTGGGGAGAACCTCATTCCAGAGGGTAGGCACTAAAAAGGCTGGAAAGCAGCTATTCTCTGCCACACTTTTTGTTAATTATGTAATATAGTGATGTATCCAGGTTACTGACATTGTGGACAATTTCAGAGAGGCTCTACTGACCCCAGCCACTCTGGCATGTTACCTAGCTGCCTACCCCATGGTAATGAAAAGGTGGAAATTGGAATGGTAATAAAGAAAATGATTCTAGAAAAGCCACATTTTCACAGGAGCTCTCTAGGATGACTAGTAATCCTCCAGACAGTAATTTGTATGATATGGATGACTGGGAGGAGTTACTTTAGCCTCAAACAAGATTAGATCAAATCACACAGTTAATTGATTCACTCGATCAATTAATTCTTTTTTTAAATATTTTTTTTTATTAAGAATGTTAATTACAATAGTAAAAACTAATAAAAAACTAAACTTAAAGAAAAAGAAGAGAATGGAAAAAATAGTGCAGGGGAAAAAAAGAAATAAGAAAAAGAAAAGAAATATATAAAGAAGTGACTTCCAACCTTCATCACAACAAGTATAAACATGTTTAATAATTCTTCACTGCCTATAAGGTTACAAATAGGTATCTCTTCATCCCATATCCCATTATCTACAGGCAAATCCATAAAACATCAACTTTTCAATCCTGGTGTCAGCAGGTTGCCAGAACTTTGCAAAAAATTGTCCCATTTTAACCTTGATCAAATAGAAATATAATGAAGTAATATAAAGTTGGTCGAACAGTTTTAGTATTTAATTCAATCAAATATTGTTGTAGGATTTGATTTCTCTTCAATTCTTTATCCCATCACACAGATTTCATCAAGGCTTTAACAAGCCTCTTTTGCAGATCCAATAAGAATCCTAAACGTTCTCCAGGTCATTCTCTTG
Organism: Candoia aspera; assembly: GCF_035149785.1. NCBI lineage: Eukaryota > Metazoa > Chordata > Lepidosauria > Squamata > Candoiidae > Candoia > Candoia aspera. The sequence goes on from NC_086157.1 coordinate 23,690,980, forward strand.
GTTTGCCATTTGTAGTTCCTCTTTAATATTTAGAATTCAGCCAGTTTCTTTTGTATATCCAGTAAAGCGTCCTTTTCCAAATCACTCTCTTGGTCTGTCATTTGTAGTTCGACTTTCGGTACTTTCTCTGTCTTGTCAGGTAAAATTTGTTCCACATCTCTCATTCCCTCATTAACATCTTTTAGACAAAGTCTGTCCATAGAAGCTGACGTTATTACTGACAGTGTTGATACTGTAGCTACTAATTTCTGGCTCCATTCTTCAAAACTTCTCCTTTAATATTTCCTATGTTATAATGTTTTGTGTCATTTTGTAAGTCCCAGTATTAACTGACATCAAGAACAGGCTTGTATTTTTTTTTGCTTAAAATCTATAGTCCCCTCTAGTGTCTAGTTTCTAAAATCATCACTTACCTTTGTAACAACTTACAATAACCAGGATAGCCACAATAAGTGTTTCCCATGAGAAACTGTTTGTTTTTTATAGTTAATTCCAATATCTTATAGTAAAAGTCAATATTCCAAATTTATCTTGATCCTTAATCCATTTATTACTTTCTTAAACAGCAAAAATCTAAGATTTTGATCTATTTCAAATGCTTTAAGTTCTTAAGCTTACAATTATTTTTTTCTTTTGTTCAGAGTTAAAGATAAAGTCATCCAATGAATACTTTTCAAACTTGTCATTCCGAAGGTCTCTAATAGTTTTAAGATGGTTAAGAGGCAATTTCCAAAAGTGATTAGAAAGTGAGGTTTGCGAACTTAGTGTATTCTAAAAGGTTCTGTCGTGGTTGTGAGTAAGATGGCTGATCCTTTGGAGTAAGATGGCACTCAAACCTGTGGAAAACCACTGTCTTATGGTCTCCTCATGAGAAGCAGCCATCCAGAGCACGTGTGGGTGATTGTCCATCCTCTCCTTATCCAAAGAGGTTCCAAAGGACTGGTCTACTCACCAGTTCCTTGGTCTTTGCTAAGATTGTTGGCTCTGCTTTTGTGGAGCTGTCTTCAGTTCACCATACCTCCCCAGAAGCTGCTGGATCAATGAAACCTGCTCTCCTCTTTGCCTGACATGCTAACCCTAGCCCTCTGCCACTATGACCCAGTCAAGTGAACTCTGTTGGGTGAACAGGACCAAAAAGAGAGAAAGAGGGAGGGAGAGGAAGGACATATGCTTGCGGAACACTCCAATTTTTAAAAAATCTAAAAAAAAATCAATTGGCCACATTCATTACATTCTTTTTGGTCTCACAGGATAAAAATCTCTCTCCATTCTTTTAAACTTCCTTTCCATCTCATAAATCAGTTAAATATTCTTTGCACAGCCACAGCAAGATAATGGAGACTAAAACAATTATTTATGTGGTTTTATGCCAACATGTTTCATAAGGACAATAAAATGACTCAGTTCCCACTCCACCTTTCAAAATGGGCCATTTGCACTTTGATTCCTTTGGTTTTAATTCTTTTCTACTGGAAGGGCCACCCAGACAAAGCCCAATTCAAAGATTAAAGAATCATAAAAAGAAAAAGCAGGATCCCAGGAGAGTTTGGAAATAAGGTAATCCTTGAGCAGCAGAGAGATAGCATGCAGATCACAAGATCAGTCTTTATGTTTGGATGCATTGTACAGTATTTCTATTCACAACTAGCATTTTTGCTGTTGCCCCTGAGGACTTCCTTATGTAGAAAAAAAGCCGTATGCTTGTAACTGGAGGCTCCCTTAATTTTCCTACAAGAAGTACTGCTTTTTGATTGTTGATCGTTGTAAATGTCTCCATTAGAGAATCAGGTCTTTTTCCTTTGCTGGATATCTGCTTCAGAACATGTTTTGTAAACTTGGATCCAGTTTTGCCCTTTTATTGGAGAATCTTGACTCCCAGGCTGCAATAGGTACTTGGAAGCAGATGGAAGTCACAAGGAGGATCATGAGTTAGGGCTGGCTGTCCTCTGGGAAAAGCTTGTGTCCACTGTAGGTTGTGGACAGGGATCATGAGAAGCTGGGCCATGGAAGAGTCTCACCTTCCTCAAAGAGGCCATCATAGCTTACTGCCCTAGGAAGAGCAGGAAGAGCATATGCTCTGGGAACTATGGCATAAGCTGGACCTCCCTACCTGGCCCATTTCAAGGCCATGGTTTGAAGCAATGCCTGCATTTTCATTTCTTCTTCCTATGCCTCCTCCCTATCCACTCCCACATAAATATATTATGTATTTTTAGATAATAAGCCTGAGAACAGGGATTGTCAGACAAAATATGCTTATATTATTCTGTACGCCACTTGAAAATCCTTTATGACAAAACAGCGAGATAACGGAAATACTATAAGCAACCAAACGTACAAAAAATTAAATACTCATTAATAGAAATAAATCAGTGTATCAAATTAATTCGCTTTTCCATTCTCTTATTAACAGACGCTGTTTATGGAGTCTCAGTTAACAATGAATAAACTCCATCTTTCAATTTCCTGAAAGCTTTCTTCTTTTGCCTTGTATTATCACCTCATTCTTGAGTATTTAAGAATTTCTTTTTGTGGTAGTTTGAAGTTAAGAAATGGAAGTGATTGCATGTGTTTCTAATCTGCTAGTGCTCCATTTTCTTCTTTTTGTACTTCCTTGAGAAGCCATGGTTAATAGTAGAACTTCAGGAATATTGGAAAGACTATTGTACCATGAAAAAAGGATTTTCACACACTTTCCTTTGCTAACTCGACAACTAAGGCAAGTAAAAAATTATACACCCTACTCAAGAAATGTGTCCAAATGTTCTTATCTTTTGAAAAAATCAAAAGCAATTTATATTTTCCCAAATTGAATGAGGGTGGTAAAACAAATCATGCAGAAAAAAAGGGTTTTGGAGACTACTAGTCTACAGTTATTCAGAGTAAGCCTCAGTGGACAGTGATATTATAGTAGCCCTAGGACCAATAAGATGAAAAACCCTCTGAACCGTGATGTAAGGTTTAGTCAGAATTATGGATATCAGAATCCCAACTATCATTAAAGTTCTCTAACAAAGAGAGACAAAAATAAGATTCGATTAGACTATGTCAGCCCTTCAAAGTACTGTAGGCCAAACTAGGAAACCAAAGTTATGAATACTAATACTACTTTTATTATAGGGGGTTTTGTTTTGTTTTGTTTTGTTTTTGTCTGGTGCCTTTGAGTCAGTTTTTGACTCCTGGTGACTGTCTGGAGTTTTCTTGGCAAGGATTTTCAGAAGCGGTTTGCCATTGCCTCCTCCTTCCTAGGGCTGAAAGAGGGGGACTGGGCCAAGGCCACCAGCTGGCTTTGTGCCTAAGTCTGGACTAGAACTCCTGGTCTCCTGCTTTCTAGCCTGATGCTTTAACCACTACACCAAACTGGTTCTCAAGGTTACAGTAACAGAATCTTGCAAGTCTGAATATGCTTCTGCCCTCCCTCCATTTATCTTTGTGAGAACTAGGGAGGGACATGTCTGAGGTGCTTTCTCCAATTACATTTCTGCCCCAGACTCAGATTTCTTTTATCTGATGGTTGTCTTGGTTGTGGCTGTTCCTCTTGTTCCTCAAAGTTATTCCTTCTTCCCATTGCAGACTAGGACATCTCTCAGGTCTCAGACCTTATATTTCTCATTGGGCCACTTAGGGACATACCCATTAGCAACCTAAATGGCAGTCTGAACAGTAATCCCTAGGTTCTCCTTCCTGCCTTCTGGGATTCAGGTCAGCAGGAAAGGCTACCCTGAAGAGGATCTGTCTTCCCACTGAAGCTGCTGCCCTCAAGAATCTCTGGGTACAGTTCCTGATACACAAAAATCAGATCCTTAATCCAACTACTTGGATTACATGAACAGGGCCACTTTGCTTTCTAGGAAATGGTTGTTTGGCAACCCGCTATGTTCATTCTGTAGCAATTGCTTTAGGGGGCAGCCATTCACCCTCCCCACCCCCGCCTATAATAGACATTACTCTACAAATTCCAAATGAGTGCCCAAAGTTGGAGGGCCTTGAAATGAAATCCCATAAATGCAGTTCTAGTATAGTAAGTAGTTAAGCGGGGGGGGGGGAGGGAAAGAGAGAACACCTTGCAGAATTGTTGCAGGAAAAATCTGTTGTTGCAATAGTAAGTTGAAGAACAGGGACAATGCCTTTTTGCATGGACCAAAAGGACAGAATTAATCAAGTGAGAAGCATTCTGACAAAGGACTTTCTTAAACTAAAAGGTTCAGAAAGGTGGCAGTGATCAAACAAACAAGCCAGGAGAGTAGTCTTCAATAGTAAAGAGCAGTAGGCAAGAGGTGACTGGGAAATGAGAAAAGGAAGACTTGTCGGTAGACAAAGGCATTTCCTCTCCACAATTTAATGAGAAGGCTGCTGTGAAGTAAAGGAGATAACCATCTTGAAGGATTTATATAAGTAATAAGTAGAAGCTGCTTGTTCATCAGCTTTGGATGGCCTGTGGCTGCTTGCTACTGGGTGTCACCTGCTCAGAAAAACAATTTGAACTGCTGGGATGTAGCCAGTAAAAGGAGGAAGATGTTTTGCAGCTGCCTGGTTAGAAGGATTCTGGGCAAAAAGGGAGGGGAGAGAAAGATCTATAGACATACTGTTTGCTTTTAGGGAACTGATGTTGTTTTTAGGAACTGGATGTTTGCCAGCTTTTTTGTAAACTAGCAAACAGCATGTCTCCACCATTCTCTTCTTCTCACCAGGAAATTTTAAAAGATACCCCATAGAGAAAGGCCTATTCTTGGTCTCTGTTTAGATGTGTGTGTGTGTGTGTGTGTGTGTGTGCACACTAAAAACAATTACCTCATTTCTTTAGGCTCTTTAGGATGAGAAGAAAAGTTACGATTATCAGTAACAGCCTCAAGAAAAGGGAAGTATACTCTCTTCTATCCTGAAGTATCCCAATAACTAGAGCCTTCTCAAGAGACCTGGAGCGTTGCTTCCTTAAATGATAAATATTAGGGTTGTGCAGTATTTCAAATTTGATTCCAAACTGGTGTTTTAGAACCTCTCCACTATCCTCTGAGCTGCCACCTTTTGGGGATGAAATTGAAAGCATTGATTTCAGTATATTCAATTATGTATTGAATAAAAGGACCCCCCTTGTGTGCAGTCAGGGACTCTTGTCTCTTACTCCCCTTTAAAATGGCTCTGCAAGTAACTACTGTATAGGCTCAAGTTAAGGAAGATAATTTGAAACCATATGACATTTTTCTTGAGCCAATAAGAAGCACATGCAAATATTGCACAATCTTGGAAAGCCAATTCAGCACTCTAAACAACTCTGATATCGCCGCTGACCCAGGCTGCTGTTTACACTAAACAAACCTTACCAATCTTACTACATATTGCTTTTTCTCAGGCTGTGTTGCAATGCAGGATATACATCAAGACAGAATAATTTAAAACTGATGACTGTTTAGGTAATTGTATTCTGGGCCAATTCAGAAGTAAACTGATGATGAATGTGAGAGCACACCTTAGGGAGAAAAAACATTCATTGTTCCCCCCCACCCAGCAGTAAGATGGAAGCCAAATTCCAAATGCTGCATAACAATCAAAATGATACAAATATTTCATATTTTCTTTATATGTATATTATCATTTATAGCCAAACTACAATTTACAATGGAAGTCCATGATAAATAAGTACCTCTATCATCTATCTATCTATCTCATAAACTTAATTGGGGGAACAGCAAAGGGGCACAAATATTGAAGTTTCTCATCTTTTCTGGACTGAAATTTTCAAAAGTTCAGCTTGTGATGAATATATTTACTACCATAGCCATCATAGATGGCTTTTCATTCAAGGAACAAGAAGGCATAAGGCACCAATTCAATACTAGGGAAACAAGCCATGGGGAAAGAACCAACACCCACAAACTTGCAACCATGGATGCCAACCCAGATACAAATTGTTGATAGTGTACAGCCCATGAGAGAACTGAAGGACAACCTAGGAATCAAAGGACATAGAAAAGAGAAGTATGAGGTTGTTTGGAAGATCACCTTCTGGATAATGATCTATGTAGTAATACTTGTCTATTTGGGAGCAGGCTGTTGTTCCTAAGTAGCCCAGCAGCTACAATAGCACCAGAAGGATCTACTGGTCCCTCCATATTTAAGCATCTGCCTATTAGCATTTAAGCATTGAAAACTACTGTATTTGGACCATTTGTGTCTTGCCACCAATGCTTGTTTGAAGCCTTGGAAAGTTTAACCCTTGTCTGGATCTAATGACATCTTAATATTTTATTCTCTAGAACTTGACTATAGTATACAGCTTGTATATACCAAACCCTTGCCTCAACTGCGAGAGTGGCTTTACCTAATTGTTTAGAGTGACTGTGCCTTACAATACTAATCTTGGACTGTTTGTTTTGTCAACAGTTAGCTGTCCAGTTTCTGGAACGGATGGTTGATAAATATTTACAGAGGTAATTGGGACCAGCATGAATCCAAAAGAAAAATTAGTAAATGCCTAGCATGAAGACTGCAAACAGTTATGACAGAAATAAACTTTCTGCTGGATGGAAAGAATACCTGGAATACAGAGGTGTGGAAAACTAACAGAAACTTTTTCTGAGGGGGACAGTTCAGCATTACTGTGATACATTTGGCCGCTCCTTTGAGCTTCAGTTTTTCATTATAATGAACAATAGATTCTGTTTAAGCACTCATAAAACAAAACATTTATTACCAATGATATTAAGATATTAAAAGTTGGGGGAAATATTGCTTTTAACTTTGATAAAACAACTTAACACTACAATTATCCAATAATAATAGTGATAATAAAACCCTATTAACATTCCAAACTTCACTTGAATACAGGAACATTGGTGTAACAACAGGGGAAAAGATTACCTATCTTTGTGCTGCATCAGTAGATGAAGAAAAGATGGTGTCTCAACAAGCAGAGAAATCTTTGTATCTCTGCATTTCTTTGTCTCAGCTCCTCTTCTCACTTTTTTAAATTAAACTCTGATGTCTGAATAGTTCTGATGTCTGATTAATGAAACAGAGAAGCTACATTCTTCTATAGCATGTCCTCTGAAATGTTTTATAAAATGTCTGACATTTATTAATGATAACTGGCTTTCTTGGTAACTCTACCTGCTTAGAAGGCTTAAACTAAAAAATGTGGCCTGCATAGGCTTTGTAATTCTTGTACTATCATAAGTACATTTGGCTTTTATACTCTTCATTTGATCTGCACCAGCAAAGAGAGAAGGAGATTGGGGGAGGTGGGGGGAGAGAGGAGAACGGAATATAATCAAGTTAAATGAATGGAATCAATGGGACTGAAATAAAGTGCAATCCAGTTATTGCAGGTTTAAGAGGAAAAACAGTACAGCATAATGGAAATACATGCAATCAGGGCACCAAATGTAAAAACAAATAAACACCAGTGTCCTCATTGTTCCTAGGCTAACCTACATCATCCCTCATTTCAGATTATTTCATTCCTGGGAATTGGTCATGATCATAAAATAAAGATATGGATAATACATGAACAATGAGCAATTTTGCAAGAAAATAAATTTCACAGATCAAGCACAATTTCACCATAACAGAAAGCAAAAGCTGCTTTTGATTGGAGCAGTGTTTCTCAACAGCAATCTCAACCTCACCCTTGCTGGCTGGGAAATTCTGCTAGTTGAAGTCCACACATCTTAAAGTTGCTGGGGTTGAGAAACACTGGGTTGGAGGAATTTTATAAGGTATTTAGCCTGAGGCAAGGATAGGTCTTGGGATTATTTGATCATGCTGGCTGGAGCTGCTAAAAGATTGAAGGGTGAGAATTTTCCTATCCCTTGCCACTAGGCTTTCTTGGTCCAGTAAGGCTTGACATGATAGTGGGAAAACAAAACAAAACACTGAATGTGTAGAGCAGTGTTTCTCAACCTTGGCCATTTTAAGATGTGTGGATTTCAACTCCCAGAATTCCCTAGCCACCATGCTGGCTGGCAAATCCTGGGAGCTGAAGTTCACACATCTTAAAGATGCTAAGTTTGGATAACACTGGTATAGAGAGTAACTACACTGGTTACTCTCCTGTGTACAAACAGAGATGGGATAACAACCCATACTGGCCAACAGGGCAGAGGACTCCAGGGCCTAATCAATAAGGAGGCAGTGTTACAGCACATGGCTGCAACAGGTGGCCTTCCAGATGTTGTTGAACTATCATTCCTCTCATGGTTCACTATTCTGGCTGAATTTTCCACTCCAACATATTATTTAAAAGAGAAGGACTCTAGTTGGGGGAAAAGTCTAGATTACTCTACAAGCTGTGGCAATTCCAGTCATTTTACACATCAGAGTTGTTAGTGAAGATAAACCAGTCTGAGGAAGCTAATCTGGTAGCCTGAAATCATTGTTATGCAAGCTGAAATAAAATTATTAAAGCATACTTTTTAAAGTCAAGTTTGCTGCCTGAGCCAAGAACTTCCATGTTAAAGAAAAATGTTTCCTGAAATCTACTGTAATTCTGTCATGCTTGGTAGAGATAAAAAGGGAGGGCGGTAATTTTAATTGGTCCTATAAAGCCAGCTCTTATTAAGGTGAATGAATGTAAAAGGTAGATCAAAGGCACCCTTCACAACCAGCCTGTCGGCAGTATTATTGAGACAGAATTAGCAGGCTTTCCACGGTTCATGTTGGGAAAGACTGTGGCATTGCCTACAGTGATCCTCAAAGTGTTTTTTTCCCCCTCTTCAATTTATGTCTTTAAAGAGCTTCAACCTTCATTGATATTTAATGCTGCTTGAAGGAGGAAGAAGCGAAATATTATAAAGGAGAGCAGAAGAGGAAAGAAAGGAGGAAAAGAAAGCAGAACCTAAGAACCAAAGTTTTTTTTTCAACTAGTTATCTGAGCCCAAAGGGGCTTAAGACTTATTTTTCTTGAGCAATAACTACTAATAAAGCATAAAGGCTGTTTTCAAAACTAAGAAGACTTTCATATGCAGCTTCTAAAATATTATTTGTTTACATAATTGTTCATTACAACCTCCTTCTCACCCCCCTTTTTTTTTGTCTGTGTGTGTGTGCTTTTGAGTCAGTTTTTGACTCCTGGTGACTGCCTGGACAAGTCCCTGCAGTTTTCTTGGCAAGGTTTTTCAGAAGTGGTTTGCCATTGCCTCCTTCCTAGGGCTGAGAGAAAGGACTAGCCCAAGGTCACCCAGCTGGCTTTGTCCCTTAGGTGGGACTAGAACTCATGGTCTCCTGGTTTCTAGCCTGATGCCTTAACCACTAGACCAAACTGGCTCTCTTTTTCCTTTAAGGTAGATTAACTGAGAGAGTACTAGCCAAAGTCATCCACTGAGTGTTAAGATGGAGTAAAAAAAACTGCATCCAAGTTTATTTGGAACTACTTCAAACATGGCTAAATCTAGATCTATGCAATTACACTGGACTAATATTAGCTTAAGGATTGTCCTATGCTGGGGGGATGAAGGGTTAAGAAAGAAAGACATTGTCCAGAGGTGCCTGCAGGGAAAAGGCTAAAAAAAAAAAAAAATCAAGATGGTAGTTAAGACCATGTACAGTAATTGAAGTTCTATCATATTTTAAACACAGATAACACATGTCAAAAAGGGTGGGGCTTTATTTATGCAGCCATGGGAGCCAATTTTACTTTTCTGTCTCCCCTGAAGATGTCTGTCTGTACCACCTTATTCTTAAATGACAAAATGGAATATTATCTCTTTTCCCAACTACAAAGTGCTGTCTCTGGCCCCATGCTAAAATGAAAGTGCTATTATTGAAGTTTTGCCTGCAAGATTTTTTTTAAAAAAATAAGGTATATGGAGTAAAAGAGATTGATAATAAAGTACTCTAGTGTACTGTTTTCAGATTTCCAAAGCATTCAGCATAACACATCATATATCTAAAGCATGCATACACAATTACTTAAGCACATACAGCATGAAAGATACTCAAAAACTAACCTCTGAATCAGTTCAAACATCTGCATACATACTCTCAAAGGAAAGGAAAAGTGGAGTGAGTGGGAAGAAAAGAGATAATAATCACCTCATCAACAATACAAAAGAACTTTACTATGCTTTATATAAGAATTTTGTGTAAGACTGCAAAGGTTCCTTTGATCTTAAATGATGCGGATACACACATTCTTCACATATTTTTCTAATGTGCTTGATTAGTAAGATCTCATGTACTTATGCAGAAATCATTGCACTTGTCTCATTTGAAACCAAGCTGGGACTTGCACACAATTCTTCTGCAAGATATATTTAGCAAGGTTCTCATTGATAATAAAGGCTTGAATCTGATAAAATATTATATCTTCTAATTACTTGAACTGGTCAAATTTATTCACAGAGTTGAAATCTGAGCAATAAATAAAATGGAGAATATGGAAAGGATCTAAGGTTAGAAATTGTTTCTACCTTTTCCAAACTTCAAGGTAAGTTGTAAATATGGAACAGTGTTAGCAGTAGATATTAATTCCTTTATATCATGGAGAAATAGTATTGCAAATCCAGCACTATGTCAGCTCGCATCCACTGACCAATTTTTTGAGTTCCAAGTTAGTTGTATTAATTGAATCAGATAAATGCTTCAGATTTGGTACATTTACTGTAAGGTTACATCACAGTTTTCCTTATATCATTTACCTGGTCCTAGATGGATGGATGGATGGATACATAGATATTCATTATCATGTATAAAGCAAAGGCAAAGTAACTGGAAGGATGAATATAGGAGAATGTTAAGAACAGTCATTCCAAGCAATGGTGAAGAAAGATCCCTGGTGCTTGATATGGTTCCTTCTAGGCATCCCCAGTCTTGTATTTAAGCCCATAACATTCAGTGGTTTGTGGAGGGATTATGCTTGATGAAGCATGAAGGCAGATAGTGTGAGTTATTATGAGAGCAGATGTGATGGTGTCAAAATAAGGCGTTTGGCACATCAATCAGAAAGAAAAAGAAACAGTAGGTTTCCTTTCTGGTTGTACCTGCACAGAAAAATCCAAGTGTTGGATTTTGGTTGGATGGCTGACTCACTGTCCAATGGTTCCTGCCAATGTTTTGATAGCATCTGAGTTCCATTCTGAGCAGTTTGATTTGTGTATGTATGTTTTGCAGCAAGACCTCTCAGATCCATGCCAAAATTTATGTCACTTTGAGCAATTTCATATAGTAACTAGCATGCCTATCACAGTATCTAATTCCAGTTGTAGGAATCAGCTTCATCAAGGAGTGAGTGAGGTGCTTGGATCTGTTTGTACCACTACTAGCATGTACCACTAGTAGTCTGTACCATTACTAGCTAGTTTGTACCACTACTAGCATAGATGCCATCGTGAATTATAAATTCTGTGCCATCAATGACCAATAAGTTCATTAATACTTCTCTTTTGCAAGCAGAGTTCTCCATCATCTTGAAGGATGTAGAGATGAGGCTTTTATGTTTAAGAAGCCATCTCTGGCCCATCTGAAATGAAGCAGTTTATCTTGAACTCTCCTAATCTGGGTTCACATGCATCTCTCTGTGACTTGTTGGACTGCTGGAGAGAATTGGGAGTTGGAGGCAGCTGTTCTGCTCTGAACTTTCTGCTTTATACCAGAAAGTGGTACTGGGAAACTTCCTTAGGAATTGTCCTGAGGGATTCTACAAGGTTCTGTCATGCTTCCCATGTAATTTAACATCTATATGAATTTCTAAGAAAAAGCATTAGTTAACAGGTTTGGTACTGGCATTAACTGGTATGCTGATGATACTCATCTATACTACTCCCTTCCTACAAACTTGGGTTCAGACATTTCCAGAGCCTCTGTGTTTTCAGACGATAAAGGAGTGGATGGAGTAGACAGTGTATAAATCTTGCTACTAAATTATGACAAGTTAGTGTGCAGCAATTCAGTTTTTGAAGAGAAACGAACATTTAATCTGCAAACAATTTATGACATGATATATTGTTTTTATATTATCCTCTTCCTCTGAATATTTTATGCAAATACTACCTCTATAACATGGTTACATTAAACAGAAGAAAGTGGGCATCCTTGTTCAGTGTCCTTATTTATTTAAAAAAAAACTCTCTATCCACTTTGTTGATACTACAGCTTGGGCTGGGAAGTGCAACTGGATGCTTATAGAAATAAAATTATGCCTAACTCCCATTTCCAACAACAAACATTTCAGGAATTTCCATTCTTAAAAGACTTTAAAGTCATCCAAAGACTGCCATGGAAGTTTAGCATGATGCATTAAGTACTCTTTTACTTGAATCAATCCTACTGCTATTACAAACACATCCAGATTTATAAGGGAATATGCAATTGTTTAGACACTTTTTTAACAGATAGGCAAGTAAAGCAGTGAGTTTGCTAAGTGATGTGTAACAACTGAAGACAGGCAGAAACCCCTTTTACTCCTTCTCCCCATGCAGGCTAACACACTGTTGCTGAGTTTAAAAAGAAGTAACTGGGAGACTAACCACAGTTCCTTTAGCTTCAATCTCTTTTTCTCCACCCCATATGTTTAAAAAGGAGAGGGGAAAAGAAGAGGTTGTGTCATTTGTTTCCCATTCCCCTGCCCCAATGCAGTGAAGAGTTCAGTGCTTCACTTCCTTGAGAAGAAAGAAAGGAAGGGCTTCACCAAAGCATTTGTGACCTAGTTGTAATAAGAATACAGTGGGGAATAGTTACTTTGGAGTTAGGGTGCTTCAGGAATGCTTCGAAAATTAGGTAGTGATATGGTATAGCTCAATGTAAGGGAACTTTCTTTGTAAATATCATCATCATAAATGGAAAATCAACTCCATTCTGCCTTAACATTTGGCATTATAATAAGGATGATCAGCTTGCCATGTGGTTGCATGAACTGCATAAAGTCTACTCAGTAAATGATTGTCTGTATTCATTCTTAAAAGGTCAAGTCTCCAATAAAGGAAAAAAAAAAACTCACCACAGTAGTGGTTATCAAGTAAGAGAAAAGAATCTACATACATTGGTGGTGATTAAGATAAACACACACACACAGAGAAAAAGGGGTAGGGCAGGGGAATTTTAGAAAAAAATCCCTATACTATTCATGTAATACCAATATAGAATTAATTCAGTCCTTAAGCTTATAATTATAATTAAATAGAGACCATATGGAGACATATTGCTTCATGTTTTCATTTTTAGAACATAAAGACTTGTTCAAGAATAGATAAGACATATCCTGAATGCATTTCTTAGTATTTGGAAGAGAAATTTATTTCCATTTATGTAAGTTCAGCTTCTTTGTCAAATTTCAGGCTCAATAGAGGCAAAGCTCTTCATAAAATGACAAATTCCATATCTAAGGAAGATAATTTAACATCACATTTAAATCTTAACCATTACATTTTTTCTCCAAAGTTGTATTAACATGTATTATAATTCAAAGCAAAATTATGGCTGGATAAGACCAAATCATATGTGTTAAAGGATCCTCAAATTTCATATATCACCAACATAAAAAAGCTGATGTCCGATTCTTTTAAAACATTATTTGAGAGACCCAATAAACACAAAGTAATATTTTCTGATGAACGTAAATATAAAAGAAATATAAAACATACTAGTTAGTACTTGAGAATGAAATTAAGTCATAAAAATTATATTTTATATTTCTTAAAATCTGGACCCACTGATTTCCAAGACTGGGTATTCCAATTCTTCATTCCAAAATCCAGATATGTAACTAATGATTTATGATATGTAACTAATTGAATTATTAGTTCAAGAAGAGCTCCATCTCTTAAGATGCTAGGATTCCAGGTACCTCTGAGCCTGATAAAGCTTCTAGACTCTACTGTTTAGCCAGGAAATGTTTCAATTACTGTATATATAATGTCAAATGGATATTACTGATAAATCAAATTCAGAATGTAATATCTCAAATTATTTAAAACAACCTTTATAAATATAAATACCTAATTTAAGGTATTTACCCATTGTTTGGCCCAGGCATTCCAACAGGATATCTGCTATCTTCAAGTTGGCACAATGTCAATTCTGGTTCATCTTTCAAGGATAGAAAGGAAGATCCTTGCTTAATATACTTGGACCCTAAAATGTGCCAACATTTCAAAGGGGTTAACACACTTGCTCTCCAAAAAAGAAAATCTCATAATATACAGTACATCTTAAAATGAAAGCCCAGCAGTACAGTTGAAAATCTGGTAGGTTAAGGACATCTTCATCATAAGGCAACCTCAGTTTGACCAAAGATATTCTAAGAATTTTGGCTCATTAGTTCATCTATCTGTGTAAAGTATCTGATAGGAATTAATATTAAAAACTCTCTTAAAATCTCAATGTAATATTACTTTTAATTACATTTACCTTACCCCAGAGATTTAATGAAAGTTTTTGCTACCAAGTTATATCTATTGAAATTACATCTATACATTTAGATATATTCCATTCGACATAGTGTGATATATTTTGAGAAAAATGTAAGCCCAAATATTTTACGGAGTCAGTACAAATTGTAAATCCTAATTTCTTACAATAGTTTATAGATATTGTAGATTCCACCTGATAGTATAACCAAACCATGTTGCTGTGCCCATTGCCTTCGTTTAAGATCTTTGTCCAACTTCACAGTCCATTCTATAGTGATAGGATTTCCAGGTTGTATTCACCTGCTGTACAGTAAGTACTAACCTGGGCTGAAACCGTTTAACTTTCAGGATCAGTCAAAGTAAACTAGGTCATGTCACTAAGCTGAATCTCTGTATTCATTATTAATTCATATGATTTTGCCTAAGTCCATACAAAAGTCTAATTGGCCTGTTTTCTTTCTCCCACTTTTTAATAGTCCAACAGAAAATATGAATTGAGTAAAAAACAAAAACAGCACTTATATCATATTCTCAACAAAACTAGCAAGTAGCACAATCAGCGGAGCCTACTGCAAAATGAACTAGTGACGCACCCATGAAAACAGAGAACCAATAAAAGCCTAGCAGAACTATTATCTATCATGCAAAGGAATAATATAGTCCTTATCAGATTGACAAAAAAATCCAAGAAACCTTTGATAATAATAATCCTCTTGGCAGGGCGTGGTGAAACTTGACATGTTAACATCTGTCATGTGGACTGAAATCAAGAAACTAAAGATTGCTAGGGCTCCATGGTTTGCTTTTGAAGACTGTTACGGATTGTACCTGATCACTGTTAATATAGCATATAAACCACTAAAAGGAGAAAAGAAACATAAACATCACATTTCATTTTCAACTAATCTAACATTTTGTGAGCTTTGATCTGATAATGAATCAGTTGACCAATTTTAGTATAATGTTGATGTGCCACCTGGTACTTTGAAGGAAGAAATACAACAAGGAAAAGAAAACTTAAATTTAACAAATCAGGTTTTAATTCACTGCAGATGTAACTCCGTACTGTTTGTATTAGATCAGTCTTTCCCCCACCTGCATGTCAACAAATGCTTGACTTTCATACATATTGCACAAACCTTGGACTTAAGGACATTACAAATTATATACGTACATTATAAAGCAGGAGACAAGAAATGCACTAGTCTACAGATACTCTTGCAGCCTGTCATAATCGCCTTGTCCCCACACCCACCCCAACTCACCAAAATCTTTTAAGATGAAATCATGTGGTATTTCATGCAAGACCTTAAAAATCTCATGATGTCACATTCTCAACTGAGATGAGTGAGATTTTGGATTTTGACTATCCAATCAGTTTTAATTGTTTTCTCCATGCTTGCCCATAATAATTTTGCCCACTGGATAGGACTGTGAGGTGTCAATCAAAATTTGAAATTAGAAATTTCTTTTTTCTTTTAAAATTAAAAAAAAATGTCAAGCAGCTGAAACGGTCAACATATTTACCATCTCCATCTTTCTCTTCTCTCCTCTCAAGAATGTTTGCCTTGTATGCAAAGCAATATGTGCAATTAGGAACATAATGATGGAATAAAGTAATGCTTTATTTTTAATAAATTAAGGACTTTAAAACCCTAATAGTACTTCACTGTTTGCCTGTGAAAGCTGATCATAACTCTGGCAACCTGATGAGCCTTGTCATTCTGATAAATTTCAAATCCCCAGTTATTTGCCTATCTCCAAGATGAATAATAGCATAAGGGCATAGCCCAAATGGAACCTAGGGAGAGTTATAGAGCAGTGACTAAAGAAACACACAGCTACATCAGGGGAAATTTGCAAAAGCTAATTATTCCTTTCTGAACATTTGAATAGTGTATTTTACACACCCAACATGGTGTCAGATATGGCTTTCCATCAGGCAATTAACACAGGGGTATAGATATAGCCTGAAGCTACTTCTTCAGCTTTCACTTCCAAACTTTAGCTGGCAAGATAGATAAGGTACATGCTTATTCTGATATAGGACTACAAGCACAGAATGTCAAGAAAATGTATAAGAACAAGACATTATGAGCCTGGGACAGAGGACTACATTGGTTGTCCTCTGGAATGAGGTTCCTCAGGAGATTAGAATGGGCCCCATCCTACTGGTGTTTTGAAGGGCCTTGAAGATCTGGCTATTTGCCCAGGCCTTTGGCAAGAGTAAGTAAAGCCCCCTTTGGGTTGTGTGGATTGTTTTCTGTTGTTCCTGTCTAGTTTTGTCATCCTCCCATCTTTATTCCTCATTTTGTTTTGTTTTTTGTTTTTAATGTTTTATTTGTAAACCACCCAAAGTCACTTTGAGTCAGGTGGCATATTATTATTATTATTATTACTATTACTATTACTATATCAGAAAGAATGGCAGATTTAATGCAGAAACTGGCAGCATGGAGGAACTCTTAATTTAAATGACTGCCTCACTGCATTGCGTAGAGGAACAGAGGAGCCACTTAGTACATGGAAAATTCACCAAAACCAATGCCAACAACTGGAAAGGAGTCAATGATTATTTTATTTTCTGAAGCTATAAGGTTATTGGTCTCTTGCACCTAGATGAGCCAAGAGCATGAGCTACAAGGTTGCATAGGTCTCATACTGAACATTGATTAAAAATAGTTTGAACATGTGTATACATTAGAAGACCCCAAATACAGAAATAATTGCATATATATACAATATATATATACACACACACAGAGTATGTATGTGTGTGTGTATACACACACCCACACACACAGAGTATATATATATATATATACACACACATGGTGTGTGTGTGTGTGTGTACACACACACACACACAAACACTGAAAGGAAGACATGGGTATTATTCACAGACACATTTTCTGAAATATAATATAGCCACTTTGATATATGAGGTGGTACAAAGTCTCTGTTATCCTGTACTTTACTATGGAAGGAGGGAGAGGTAAGGAAGCAATATTACACATCCTTGTATCAAAAGCCATGTCTGGATTCTATAGGTACTTAAATCACTGCAGCATGTTGGCACAATTATTTTAAAAAGCCATACTTAACAGACCTTCAGGAAAAATGCAGCTGATGGCAAAACTATAGCTTTATACAAAAACAGTTATAGCAAAGTACAATAAATTAAAACTAAATTTATTCTTTCAGTTCTCTCCAAAAGCCACTAGATCAGCCATAGAATAAATATTCTTCCAAAAAAGAAGACTTATGGCACAACTCTTTTTATCAACTCGCAGGAAAGTGGACATATGATTGCACCTTTTGGTAGTTCTCTAATTACAGCTGCTCCTAAGATCTTGAACAATGAATTGCTCTTTCCAGCCCAGGATTGGGAGCAGTTGTCCAGGTGCTACTGGCTGTTTATAAGCACAGCAGGTTCTACTGTATGTCCCAGAATCTGATGTTCAAAGGTGCACTGCCTTTATACATATCAATGGTCCATTTAGTCCATTTAGTAGTTTTAGCTAACAGCAATTGATAGGTAAATTCATGAACTGTAAGTCCCTCTAAGCATAACTTGGGATTCATAGCCACATGCTTGCAAAGATGCCTACAATCCAATGGAAACTTGTTGCAGCCAGCCAAATACTCCAGTAATTATGTAATTTACTTCTGATGTAACTTTGTACAGGTATGAAAGCGCTTTTGTCTTTCTATTGCAGGGACTGACTCTCAGATCCCCTTCCCCCATCTCAGAAAGCAGTTTGCAACTCATTTTGTGAGATTCTTCCGGGCTGCATTAACCTTCCATCTGTTTCCAAAGCTTGCCTACCCAACAGAAGTGAATGTGGGTTCTAGGTCTCAATCCAATGAATTAATCTATGGCTATTTTAAGACAGTTTCTAAGCCAGTGACTCATAGCATCTTCATACCATCACCCAGCCATTGTTGACATGATACAAAGCCTATCCTTATTACTGTTATTTTGGCACAATGATGGCTTGATTACTCTAGAAGACGCTATACATTGCTGCAGGGAAATGACATTAACAAGGCATACAGGAAGAAAAAAAAAGTGCATTACAGGGAAGACAGCAGCAGAAGTCATTTTTTTCCTAAGCTCAAATAAGGAAAGCCTAAAATATCTAGCCTTGGATCTATTACAAAATGTGTGACATCTGCACAATACATCACTATATGTCATGCGCTGCCTGCCTCTGAATAAGGCTCAGACACTGGTTCGATGGATCAGGCTCTGATTTATTCACAGCGCAGTTACAGCGTCGGAAGAAAAAAGCTGAGAGTGACAGGAGCGCGCCGGTGCGGGGTTTAAATACCCCGCGCCGGTCAGCGCCCCCTCACTCGCAGTCACGTCACCCCCCTTTGTCCAATACGTTGCCCTGCCGGTGGGTGAGGGGTTGTGAGGCCCCGCTGGCGTTCCGGGATCGCCCATCATCGGGTTTTCTATTCATCCGGTGATTGCTGTCAGCTGGGCGATCTCCGTTGTATTGGCGCTGATGGCTTGGGTGTGCTCCGTGATCCGTTTAGTTATTGTCTGTTGGCCGTTAGTCGTTGTGAGTTGATGGCTACTTATCTTGAGCCCCTTCTCCTGTTTCCTTGCTATTGTCATGTGTGCCATTGCGCTGATGACTTCAGCTCAACGGCACTCATGACATACTGCCCCCTGTCCGAATAGTGCTCCCCCCCGGTTTTCTGGTTTTTTTTTTTTTTTTTCGGTGGAGCTGTCAAACAGCACTTTTTTTTTTTTTTTTTCCCGAAATTCCCGCCGGAGTAGTTGTCGCCCCTCCCTTTGCTCCTCCCTCTACCACGTGCCTTCCCAGGGTGTGTCCATAGTGCGCATGCCCGGGTCACGTCCTGGCGTGCGCATGCTCCAGCCACACCCTGTTTGTTTGGCTCAGTTCGGCGAGGAGAGAGGCGTGGCTGGTCGGGTGCTTATCAGCTCCAGGTAGGGCCCTTCTTTTTTTTTTATTTAAAGTGCGTCGCCTTTGTTATAGCTCCTGGGCGTTGCCCCCAGGTTGCCCTGTTGACTTGCTTGCCACTCCCCCGCGGCCGGGGGGCGGGGGGAGGGTGCTGGCGAACGCTTGTCACCGCCTCGTGGGCCCGGGGCGGGGGGAGTGAGTCCCGGGGGGGGGAGGTCCACCCAAGTCGCGGGCTTGGGGGGGGCCCTTTCCCTTGGGGCACGGGAGGAGGGGGGGCCTGCGGGGGGGGTTTGCAGGGGACGGCTTGCTGACCTTGGTTGTGGCTTGTTGGGGTATGCCCGGTGAAATGCTCTGGTCAGGTCAGGCGCGTTAACGTTGTGCGCCGCCACCCATTCCGGGTGGGGGAAGTGTTTCCACCTGACCAGATAGTGTAGAGTTCCTCGTTGCTTGCAGGAGTCGAGTATGTCCCTTATCTCGAAGTGGTGTTGCCCGTCGATCATCACCGGTGAGGGCTGTGGCGTGCTTGGGTGCCATCGAGAGGTGGTTGCCGGTTTCAGGAGGCTGGTGTGGAACACCGGGTGGAGTCTCCGTAGGTTGTGTAGCAGGTCCAAGCGTATTGCTACCGGGTTCACTATTTGGGTGACTCGGAACGGCCCGATGTACTTAGGCCCCAGTTTTTTCGAGGGTTGGGGTGACTTTAGGAACTTGGTGGATAGGTAGGCCATATCCCCCGCTTGGAACGTCGGTTGTTGGCACCGGTGCTTGTCGGCCTGCTCTTTGTAGGCTGCCTGTGCATCCTTCAGCGCCGCCGTGATTATTGGCCATGATTCCGCAATCTTCTGTCCCCAGTTGCTAGCGTCCATCTGGGGTTCCGGGGGTTGAGGTAGCTCCGGTATGGGGACGAAGTCGCGCCCCGAGACTACTTCGAACGGAGTTTTCCCCGTGCTCGTGTGGACGGCGTTGTTGTATGCGACTTCGGCGAACGGGAGCAGTTCAGCCCAGTCGTCTTGGTGATAGTTAGTATATGAGCGTATGAATTGCTCTAAGGTGGCATTAAGAACCTCTGTGGCTCCGTCCGTCTGGGGGTGCCAGGCCGTAGATAGGGCCTGTTGGGTCCCCGTCAGCTTTAGGAAGGCCCGCCAGAATTTGGAGGTGAACTGTGTGCCCCTGTCGGTCACCACACGTGCGGGACATCCGTGTAGCCTGTACACGTGGATGAGGAAGAGTTTGGCTAGCTGTTGTGCGGATGGGACCGACGTGCAGGGGATGAAGTGGGCCTGCTTTGAGAAGTAGTCCTTCACCACCCAAATGGCCGTTTTCTTCTGGCTGGGTGGGAGGTCCACTATAAAATCCATAGAGATTTCCTCCCATGGGCGGGAGGGTTCTGCCACCCGTTGTAATAGCCCCGCGGGTTTGCCTGGTGCCCGTTTGGCCCTAGCGCACGTTGGGCAGGACGCTACGTATGCTTTTACGTCTCGCCTGAGCACGGGCCACCAGAATTGACGCCGTGTTAGGTGTAGGGTCTTGAAGAACCCAAAGTGTCCCGCTTGTTTGGCGTCGTGTGACCTATGCAAGATCGCCTGGCTTTGCGAGTCCGGGACATAGATTCTGCCTTCCCCCCATGCCAGGTCTTGTGCCATCGTTACCTTGTCGGGGTTTGCCAGGAACCAGGGGTCGGTTTTGAGGGCGGCGGCGAGGTCCGTGCGCATTCCCCCTGGTAGTTGCGGTTGGCTTCTTCCGGTCGCAGGTTGTCCCGCCGTCAGCTGCGCCGTAGAGTCGAGCTGCCTCCGAGCGCCGCTTCGGGTGGTCACGGCCATCCCCAGTTGCGAGGCGGATAGGACCGTCCCAATGGTGTCTGGGGCGGGCTCTTCGTCTTGGGGCAGTCGGGAGAGGGCGTCGGCCAGGAAGTTCTTTTTGCCCGGCATGAACTTCAGCTGGAAATTAAAGCGGCTGAAGAATTGGGCCCATCGGACCTGTTTTGGGCTAAGGCGTCTGGGCGTTCGTAGGACCTCGAGGTTCCGGTGGTCGGTCCAGACCTCGAATGGTTGGGTGGCTCCCTCGAGTAGGTGTCGCCATGTCTCTAGCGCTGATTTTACCGCGAAGGCTTCTTTCTCCCAGACGTGCCATCGCCTTTCTGTCTCGGAAAACTTCCTTGACAGGTAGGCGCATGGTTTCAGGAGTCCCGTGGGGTCCTTTTGGAGCAGGATGGCCCCCAGGGAGAAGTCTGAGGCGTCGGCTTGGACCACGAACGGCCGTTCTGGGTCCGGGTGCGCGAGGATTGGCTCCGTGGTGAACAGCGCTTTCAGCTTGTTGAATGCGGTCTGGCACGCGGGAGTCCAATTCAACACTGTGCCCGGGTTCTTGGCGCGTCGGGTGTCCCCCACCCCTTTGGTTTTGAGGAGGTCCGTTAGGGGGAGGGCTATCTCTGCGAACCCCCGGGCGAATGACCTGTAAAAATTCGCGAATCCGAGGAAGCTCTGGAGTTGGCGTCTGTTGCGGGGGCGCTCCCAGTTTAGCACCGCCTCGACTTTTGCGGGGTCCATTTCTATGCCGTCCCCGGAGATTCGGTACCCCAGGTAGTCTAGGCGCGCTTTGTGAAACTCGCACTTTGTAGGCTTGGCATAGAGCTGCGCCCTTCTGAGCTTGTCGAGGACTTGCCTGACTAGGGTCACATGTTCCTCGTGCGTTTTTGTGTAAATAAGGACGTCGTCGATGTAGACCAGGACCCCTTTGAACAGATATTCATGCAGTACCTCATTGATGAGCTGCATGAACACCCCAGGGGCCCCCGCGAGTCCGAAGGGCAGCACTTTGTACTGGAAGGCACCTAGGGGGCAGTTGAACGCAGTCTTCCATTCGTCCCCCTCCCTGATTCGGATGCGATAGTACGCCTCGCGAAGGTCCAGTTTGGAAAAGACTTTGCCCGTGGACAGGTGGGCGAGCATGTCCTTCACCAGGGGTAAGGGGTATTTGTTGGACAGGGAAGCCGCGTTTAGGCCCCGGTAGTCGGTGCAGAGCCGTAGGGTGCCGTCTTTCTTCTCCCGGAATAAGACGGGGGCTCCGACCGGTGAGCATGCTGGCTCTATGAATCCCCTGTCTAGGTTTTTATCGATGAACTCCCGGAGGGTTGCCATCTCCTTCGGGGTCATTGAGTAGATCTTTGGTCTAGGTAAGGGGACGTCAGGCAGTAGGTTGATCCGGCAATCCGTCTTGCAGTGGGGGGGTAGTTGGTCAGCTTCTGCCTCTCCGAAGACCTCGGAGAAGTCGGCGTATTGTTCCGGTAGGTCTGCTGTGGTAGCGGCGTTGTCCTGTGTAGTCGCCTCCGCTCGTCCTACAGTGGGGTTGGTTCTGCCCGCTGGAACTGGTGCCCGATACTCGCCGTCGCCGAATGTGAAGGTGCGGGTCTCCCAGTTGATGCGCGGGTTGTTTGTCGCGAGCCATGGCATCCCCAGGACTGCAATGGGCCGTCCGATGTGAGTGACGACGAACGATGTGCGTTCGGTGTGAGTGCCCATTTGCAGGGTGACCGGCTCGGTTTGCAGCGTGGCTGGTTTCCCTCCCACTGTAGAGCCGTCCAGCTGGTGGAATGCCAGCGGCGTGGGGAGGGGGAAGCAGCGGAGGTCGAGTTTGGTGACTAGGTCGGGGTGGATGAGGTTTTTTGAGCACCCCGAGTCCACTAGTGCCGCGGCCGTGGTGGCTCCGTTGCCGCCCGAGAGTTTGATTGCCGCCATTATTATGGGGCTTTCGCCGTTCCGTCGAGGTGGTCCGCGCTGCTGTCCCACCGCCTGCCTCGCAACGCGTTTCAGGGCAGGTGGGGAGCTTTTCCTGCCGGCTGGTCGGGGTCTACGTTATCCTCTTCCCCCCAGTAGGCGTCCCAGCCTTCCTCTGGTGTCGCTGTGGCCACAGTCATTCGGCGGTGAGGGGGCGGCCCCAGGTTGGGTGGTTTGGGGCTAATTTTCGGGGTGGGTTTAGGCGCACTGGTCGGCGGTCGGTTGGCAAAGCAATCCACCGTCTTGTGCCCTAGTTTGCCACACTTCCCGCAGGGCTCCCGATTGAATTTCTTTTTTGGGTATATGGGGCCGGCCATCCCCACGTGTGGTGCGGGTACCTTTTTGCCGGCATAGTTTGTGTCTTCCGTGGTTGTCATGAGGAAGGTGCGGTGCGCGTGTTCGGCTTTCCCCGCGAGGTGGATCCACCCGTGTAGCGTTTCTGGGTCGTCGCGGTAGAGGGCCCATTGGAGAACGTCGCGATTGAGCCCCCTTTTGAACATTTCCAGCAGGGTGGTCTCGGACCAGTCGCTGACCTTCCCCGCGAGGGCTTTGAACTCCAGGGCGTAGTCTGGGACCGTGCGTGTGCCCTGTTTAAGTCTTTGGAGTGCGCTTTTCGCCCTTACTTTGGCTAGGGGGTCTTCGAAGTAGTTTTTCATCTCATTGATGAAGGCAGGGAAGGTGGCGAGGGTGGGGGAGCTGGACTCGTACAGTTGGACGTACCAGTCCGCCGCCCTGTCTTGTAGTTTGATCGCCACGGCGGCGATCTTGTCGGCTTCGGAGTCGTAGGAGTGTCCGTGCCTCCCCATGAACTCCCTGGCGTTCGTTACGAAGAACGAGAGTTTCGTGGGGTTCCTATCGAAGAAGATGGGGAAGTCCTTTGGGGCCCGGGCGTTTTGCGTGGCCCTGCCTCTCGCTTCCCGGCCTGTGGTGTCGTCCGCCTGGGCCGTCTGCTGACCCTCCGCTGGCCCGTGGGGGTTCGGTGCTTCGCTCGGGGTGTGGGCCTGTGCGGGGACGTTGTTGGGTGGCGCAGGGGGCATAAGCGACTGGAGCATGGTCCGGAGTTCCGTCAGTTGGGCCCGCATGGCCGCGAGTTCAGCTCGTGCCTCCTCGTCCACGGCCCGCGCCGCCGCTGGGGCCGGTTCCGTCAGTGCGTCGGCGGGGGTGGGTTGCCAGCGGGGTTCATCCTCCCTCTGCCGCTGGTCCGCTTCCTCCGTCGTCTGCTGGGTGTCTCCATCGTCCTCCTCCATGTTGACCGCCGTTGGGCTGTCGCTCCACGCCCGTTGCTGGGGTGCGATGTGGGGCGCGGGGTCCTCCGCTGGTTTCGGAAGGCATGTTGCTCCCTCCCGCGGTCGGGTTGCCTCCGTCGCCATCTCCCCTTGGGGTTGGAGCTGAGGCTCGGGTCGGGTGGGGTGGGGTGGGCGTCCATGGCTCCGGGAGTCCGCGGTGCCTCTGGCCTTGGTCGGTCCTCCTCTGTCTCTTGCCGTGTGGCTCGCCCTCCTTGCCCGCGTTGCTCCGGCTTCATCTTGCTGGTCTTCTCGCCGTCTATTCCTCCCGCGGCTCGTTGTCGTCCGGTGGGGCTCGGCGAGGCTGAGTTTATGACTCTCAGCTTTATGTCATGCGCTGCCTGCCTCTGAATAAGGCTCAGACACTGGTTCGATGGATCAGGCTCTGATTTATTCACAGCGCAGTTACAGCGTCGGAAGAAAAAAGCTGAGAGTGACAGGAGCGCGCCGGTGCGGGGTTTAAATACCCCGCGCCGGTCAGCGCCCCCTCACTCGCGGTCACGTCACCCCCCTTTGTCCAATACGTTGCCCTGCCGGTGGGTGAGGGGTTGTGAGGCCCCGCTGGCGTTCCGGGATCGCCCATCATCAGGTTTTCTATTCATCCGGTGATTGCTGTCAGCTGGGCGATCTCCGTTGTATTGGCGCTGATGGCTTGGGTGTGCTCCGTGATCCGTTTAGTTATTGTCTGTTGGCCGTTAGTCGTTGTGAGTTGATGGCTACTTATCTTGAGCCCCTTCTCCTGTTTCCTTGCTATTGTCATGTGTGCCATTGCGCTGATGACTTCAGCTCAACGGCACTCATGACACTTCTTAGGACATACATGTAATTTTGTGATGATGTACATGTGACTAATGTATCTGCAACTTACCTACTCTGCATTTGATTCAGTCAAAATGTTAAAACTCTCATTCTAAGGAGAATTCCTTGTTTTAGGAAATGTTGGATTCTTTCCCCTTTGGTTTCTGGAAATAATTATTGCTATCTAAAGAAGGGGTGAGCAAACTGATACTGTTCAGATTTTCTTAAATTACTTGTTTAACTTCCATCAGCTCAAACCATCAAGGCCAATGGTGGGGGATTGCCCCTGGATATCAGAATGTCTTGGTAAGTACAGTTATGAAGGTTAATCAGAGAAACAGCAACAAAAATACTTTGGATCGGGAAAGAGGAAAAACCTGTCACTTGGAAGAGTAAATTCTAACATTTGAAAAATGAGGGAGTCTAGAAAACTGGTTGGGAGCATCTTCTAATGTTGAGAAACCACAGCCAGCCAGGTGGCCTTCATACTCCAGTACCCTTACAATAATATTTTCAGAATGATTCTATATCGAGCATATTTGTTAACCTGAATTTCAGCCAGAAAGTCTATACTGGTTTGCCAAAAACATGGAAAATTATCTTCACAGTCCACTTACGATGGAAATCATTTCAGTGGGTACATATAAATCCTAACTCAGAGTCATCACCTGATTCTACTTGGGAGAAAGAGCTTGTTTTCCTTCTAAATACATTTGAAAAAAATAGCAAAATTTCTTGGTCTAAAGAACCATGTTTGCTCCAAACCTCTGTCCTTTCTCCTACGAAGTTATAATTTCCAGCATTGCACCTACCTTTTCTTATGTTTTAATTCTCTTTCTCAAACTACAGGTAAGCTGCTCAACTGATTCTCTCTGTTATATTAAAATCTTCCAAGGTTGGCTGAAGGTTTGTGGCTAACCGATTATTCAGTCAAGGGCCACAGTTGGCCATCCAAAGATAGGAAAGGCTGCTTCTTGGAGGCTCATTGGGGCTTTGTCATCATACAGTTTGTGAGGCTTTTTAAAACATGTTTCTTTTATAAAAGCTTTTGAGAATTAGCTTTTCAATGCACTGTATTCTATGGTCCATGCTGATTGTTTAATGGTTAGATTTTAGGTTATGTGATTGCTTGTGTATTCGAGGCAACATTATTCTTTGTTTCCCATTAGGCTCACACAGAGGTGGACAAGTGTACAGCTTCAAGATGCATATACCTATCCCCTTCCCCCTCCCCTCTTTGTTGTTGTTGTCTACAGTGTCCACTAATCATCATGGTTGAAAACCCACAGCATAGTTTGTTATTTTGAGATGGACACACACACACACAGAGACTGTAGCATCAGCTTGAAAACAGACATTAAACACCATCAACTACCCTGCCCCACCCATATGTGTGATGTCAACCCACCCATTTTGCAGCCCTCAAGCACATCCCAAATGTCCAGTTCTCAGCCAGTAAAATTTGTTCATCTGTGTTCTAGTGTATTTACTTGTAGCATTCAAGCTGAAATTCTAGGTTTGCAATGTAAAGAAGCAAATATACAGTAGGCCCTGATTAGAATAGCAATTGGTTTAATGCATTTGATGTCAGAGATACCAGTGGCAGTTTTGCATGCCTTATAATGAGAGGAATCTTCTGTTAGCCATACTTTGAATAAACCGATTGAAATCAGTGTAATGGGTCAAAGATCATCAAGTCCCATTGATGTGAATGAGTCTACCTTGAATATAACAAAGACTATGAAGTGGGGTAAGGGTTTAAGAATATTTATCTGGATTGCTTTTACTGTCTGATTGATTTCATTTATCTTTAACAATTCCGATTAAGATTATTAAGGTATAAAAAAAGAAATAATAATAAAGGTTTGGTTTTGGGTTTAATATGATTAAGATTATTATAATCGTTGTATTATTAATTACAATGGCAGACAATTCATTTTTCTTTTAGTTTGATCTGTATTATAGTTGACAGGAATGTATAGATTATTAGTAGGAAGGAAATAATTAAATAAATGTTATCCTTGGTGGGGTAGTTGGTTTACACACACACACACACACACATGCATACATACATATATTCTTCTTTTAACATAGAGAAGGGAGAAATTGTATTTAGTGATTTTTATATTCTGCCAATGGAATGATTTATAGAAACAATGCAATTTTGGTTTAATTTAGAGTAAGGGATTGATTGTGGAAGATTGTTGTATATCCTTGCTGTTAAAAGTTGGAAGTCATCTCTTTTTGTAACTGTTTTTTTTTTTTAAATCTCTTGTGTTTCCACACTTTTTTAGTTTTTTTTTTCTCTCTTTGTAGATTTTTGTTTTTCTGTAGTTTTTATCTTTGTCTGAAATCTAATAAAATTCTTATATAAAAAAGAATGTAACAAAGACTGGATTCAACCCATTGCAGAAATGGCAAAATGGTGCTTGAATTTTAAAGATTAATAAAGGAAGAAGACTGTTTTCCTTTTAACAAAACCCATGGCTTATCCCTAAATGGTGTTGTGTGTCTTTATTGCAAGTGCCATTCAAGTTTTATTTTGCTTGGAGGCAACTAAAGCTAAGAATACGACACTGTACCTTATTTCATGTCCAAATGTATTTTGCTACACATCTGAACCAATCAGAAGGTATTTTTTCTAAACACTGCAAAGATTTCCTCTTGCTGTTTCTGAAACGTGCCTCTGAGCTGAAGGCTTGGGTTTGATTAATGTATCATTTCCTTTTTCAAATTAAAAACAGGGATCCTGAGTGATGGTTTAATAATTTTTGTTTGCTCTTCTGCTCTTTCCATGTGGTCTTAATTGCAGCCTGGTTCCCAGGCCTGATTAGGAAGATTGTACATCTGACTGCAGTTTAAGGCACTGCTTCAAGGCAGGAACTCAGACTTTTTTATTTCCAGTAAATGGGAACAATCTGGAAAGAAACCAGGAATGATATCTACCTTTCCACTATCATTTCTCCTGATTAGAGAAACTGCACAACAGGAATAGACAGTATTGGAGAGCTCAATAGACATTACACGTAAGCATCTATAACAAGGCTATTCTACTGGTTTGGTGAAGGGTTGTTTTAATCTAAAAAAATAAAAACCTTTTAGGATGGAAACCCTACATCAGTACTGTGGAGAGGTAATTTTTTCCTGCATGTTATGTTCCCTGAATTTCATGTGCACCATGATGTGTTGGAGAGACAAACTGAGAAAACCTTCCTTCCATATTTTTTCCTTGAAATCATCTCCATCTATCTATCTATCTATTCTGTCAATCAATCAGTCAATCAATCAATCATCTATGGCTTCCAGTTCATTCTGTGTAACATGGGAGCCCAAAGTAAAACGGTTAGCATTCTTAGGGATGCCCTGATGCCAAGCAAAAGCCAATTCCAGCCACCAGGCCTATAAAGCCTAGCCTTGGCACTATTGTCCTAATCTGAGCAACTTTCCTATACTCTAGGAATCATGCCTAGGAAGATTGCACTACCTATATGTCTACCCCATTTTTAATTTTTTTTAATGTATCTAGGATCCAGCCAGACATTACTCTGAGTATGCATTTTTGTATGTTTAGATTGCCTGTTTCCCTTTCTGAGAAAAAGCTGTTTCTCACAAAGGAAAACAGGCAATCTAAACATACTTCTAAAAATGCACACTCAGAGTAATGTCTAACTGGACCCTAAATACATTCGAAAACAATGAATTTTAAATATAGCCCTGATTGCTATCAAAACAACTACCTATTTAAGGGTTTAGGACATATTCCTTGCCTTTTCTTACTGCAAAATGCCCAATGCTTAGCTATTGGATCAGCAAAGACATCATTCACATTATAAAAATATAGGGGAATCATGACAGGAAGAGAAAGCAAGTTTCAACAGAAAACTGTGCAGCACTAAAATGCTAATTCTCTTCCTTATACTTCTGTACACTTCGGTCCTCATCTCAATTTGGGAGCCATATGGTTATTTTTTCTCCAAAAGAAAGGTGGCCAGTTCTATTCATCTTGATAGCTAAGACTACCTCCTGATTCAAAGACAACATGCCTTAAATATCAGTTGTAGATGCTATGCTTGTGAGCTTCCTGAATTCCTCTGTTTGACCAGAATGACAGACTACAAAGGTCATTAGCCTGATCTAACAGGAGTTCTTTTATGCTTTACCTACCCTTTTACAAACACATTCTAAAGGAAATATGCATATTGGTTGACCCTTAAATTCATAGTTTAACGGTGCAATCCTGTAACATATTTCTTTCAAAGACCATTGGCTTATTACTAGACAAATGAGCACAGGACTGTGTTCCATCATTTTAAATCACATAGCTTTGTGCAAATGGGTTGTACAACTGGCTTTCAAAAATAAATTAAGAGGAGGAAAGTTAACACAGTAATCACTGGTGCATTAAATTGCAATATACAGTAAATCAGTTCTTTAATTTAATAGGTGATTACAAGAGAAATCGAGATCCCTAGGGAAAGGGAGTTGGAAGGATGAAGTTCTTAGACAGTTTTGCTTTTGGCTGTTAAAGAAATATCTGATTACCCTGTCAGAGAGGTTTCATCCTGTAAAAACAGAAAAATAAAACAGATGGAAGTGGATGGGAGAATTGATGGTGATTAGATTTTCCCCCCTCTTCTTGGAACTGAGAGATGACTGAAAAAGCTGTTGTTAACATTTTGGATGACACTATGACACCATAATATATTGTGCTGTTGTCTGCAGGACTCCCATTGGCCTTCTAATTATCTAAGTGGTTTTCAGACTAAAACAGATTGCAGCATATTTATAAAATAAATAAACTGTCTGGCTTTTTGATGACAAACACAAGATGCTTATTAAGAGGAGTCTGATACATGTTGTTGAATGTATTCTTGACCTACTTTCTAAACAGAAAGAAAGCCTAGTATATTTTATATTTTGTCATATTTTTAAATCTAAGATGCTATACATATATGTCTACAGTTGTTTCCCTATTATCAAATCCTGTTGATCTTTATGCTATTAGACTCCAGTTCCCATCAGTCCTCATCATTAGATTAAGTGATTAGGGCTAATGTGGGTTACAGCTCAACAATACCTGAAAGAATGCATGAACAAACACTAGTAAGAGTTCATTGCTGAACCTATTAGGGGTTGTGACAGAGATGAAAAAGCATTTTTCCTCCTCTATCATTGCATCTCTCAGTGTTATCCAGAGTTTTTCTAAGCACTTATAGGCCACTGAGAATCTGGTCCAGCATAGTACAAAGTAAGATGTTTGCAAGACACTTTGAAACAAAATCAGTTACTTTTTCTTTTTAATCATGTTGTCCAGATGGCAAACTTATCTTACCATTTTAGAACATGTCTCCAGACATTAGGGGAGTAGAGATAACAGCAAACTTTATTTCAATAGAGTAGCAGCATAAAACAAACAAGGCAGGAATTTTCTTTCTAAATATTAGAAGACAAAGAGAGTAAGGCGTATAGAGGAAGAAGGAAGATGAATGTAGAAGGACTGGATGAAGGAGAAAGGGTGGAGATGAGAAGGGTTTGTTGACAAGGGAAGGAATCTGAAAATGGGGGATGAGAAGTGATAAAAGACAAATGTAGGCATAGGGGAATGAATGTGTAACATTAGAAACAATGAGGTAGAGTTGTGTGGGGGGAAGGATAGGAATATAGAGGAAAGGGGGAAAGAGCAGGAAGAGAGATTAAAAGCAAACTGGGACAGCTGGAGATGGACCAGGAATATCTGAAGTATCCATTACACTGGATAGCTATGTAAAGACATGATAGGAGTGGAAACATGGTCATTATTGCTGTTCTTATCACCACAATATAAGCCACAAAGTAATCAGAGAGTGATCTGACTATGACAAAGTACTGATGATAATTTCCTCCACTTTCAGATCATGTCACAACAACTCTCAGATGAAAATCAGCTCTAATGGGTGAACTTTGTTATGTGTTGGGCCCTTGTTATGGTGGCCATGAACTTCTGGGCTACTCCAGATTCTATATCACATGAGGGCAGGTTAAAGTCTCCAAGGACTATCAGTCTTGGAGACTTCACTACCATTTGGCAATGGAGTCAAGCAGTTCAGGCAAGAATGTCACTGTGCCAAGGAGGCTGGTATAGCAGCAGCAAACCCAACTACCCCCCTAGAGCCCAACTTCAACATGCCTCTGAAAACTGTTAAGGCTTCCTGCATAACAACTCCTACCCAACATTCCCTCCCTGGGTTTGCAGCTAGTGTCACATTTGAAACCAAGGTGGGCACATTTCCAAGAGGGAAACATCACCCTGTGAGTCCACACAGGTTTCAGTTATGGGTGGGCCACCTCATCCACCATAAGATCATTAGAAGGGCAGCCTTGTTACAAACCAACCTGGCATTCAGCAGCAAAAGTGGTAGGACTCTAGCCAGATCTCCTCATTGGTGACACAAGTGTAAGACCATCAATCCTAGGTAGAATTCATACTTGAGAATCCATCTCCTTGCAGCTGGAAGGTCATCAGAACATTCCCAATGCTTCTCCATAGGGTGGATCTTGAAAAACTAAGCAAGGTCAGACCAAGTTAGTAGTTGGATGGAAGAATAGCAGGTAATCCAAGCTGGAGGCTAGACTGGGAAGTTGAAATCGATCCTAGAAAAGGCAATGACAAGCCACTGCCGTACTGTTGCCAAGAAAACTACACAGATGGGCTCATGAAGTTACCAAGAGTCTGACTCAAGGGAGATTTTAGTTTTGTTTTTACTGTTATAGGAGAAAGTACCTCTGGTACCTATGGGAGCCTTAGACACCATTTGTCTATTCCTGATATACAGCATTTTCTGGATCTCTGTTTTCTACTTATATCCCTTTGGGATGAGAAGAAAGTTGCCAGATTTCAGTCTAGAATAAACTTTGATAGCTAAGTTATAAATCCCATAGGAAAAAAGGAGGATATAACGGAAACACTGAGTACAATATCATAAATAAAGGGCTGTCTCAGTAAAATGTTCAGGATTCCAAGTTCAGAAAAGGTTTAATGCTTCCATAAGGCTAACATCAAATGCTTCAAATTAGTGTTAAATTTGCCTACATAAATTAACTCATGATGCCTAGTAATTGTTTGTTATGCTGAAGTATGAAAACATTCCCCTTAAAATGGGTTGATACTCCAGATCCTGGAGACTGAAAAATGTTTACTGCACTTTTAGTTCAGGCAACCCCTATTTCTTCACCGCAAGTATTTTCTGTTGTAAAATAAATGGAATTTATAAATCCACTCTGCTACAGCTATGTCGACAAAACATTTAACACTGCAAGATCTGATTTTCCAGATAGCTACACTTTACATTTTTATTTATGATTGCTTTTAAAAAAGTATGCTTGGATTGGCCATTATTCTGCTCCCCTTGTCATAACTTTAAATCATAACTTTGCAGTGCAAGTCTGCTTCTTCCATTTTCTTCAGCCTAGCAATCCTCATCAACCCCTCATTTCTATATGTTAGGTTAAGGAAGTTTCATCTGAGGCCCCAGGAAGGGCTGTAGCAGCCATCATTCTGTTAAGCCTTCACTGCTGTTTCAGAGCCATTACAAAAGTTGACACCAAAATTTTAATGAGAGATGGGTAGGAAACAATTAAATGTATGGGATAATCACATGCAATTATTTGATTAATTACATTTAATTCCAATTTATATTAAAGAGAAATTTAAGCAGGCTAGATCTATTTATTTACTTATGTTGTTGGTATTATTTCAATTTATATACTGTTTTACATTATTATGATTTAATTATAGTAATAGGATTAGAAAGAAAACCATCATTTGCAATTCAGTCAGCCAGGTGTGTTTCCCTTTGGGATAGCATGATCTTCATTTTTTTTCCCCAAATGCCTTCCTGAAAAGCCATATTTTCTTGGCTCTTTGAAAATATAGTAAGGAAGAGGTGGTCTGGATATCAAGGAGTAGGCTGTTCTAAAGGAGTTGGCCATCACTGAGAAGGCTCATACCCAGGATCACTGAGATGACATTCCCTTAGTAATGGGATCTTCAGCAAGCAATATCTCCCAGATCTTATTGGGAGAGGAGAGAGATTCAACTTGGTCTTAAAGTATCCAGTTGCTGAGTCATATAGGGCTTTAAAGATATCTTCATTACTAACTTGCCTGAAGCAATGCAAAGCTAACAAAAAGATGTTATGACAACTAGTGTGGTATAATGATAAAGGTGTTGGACTAGTGGTGAGACCTAGGCTCTAGTCCATCCTCAGTCACAGAAACTCATTGGGTGACTTTAGGTCAGCCACTCTCTCAGCCCAGTACATCTCAAACGGCTTTATTGTGAGGAGGAGGGAACATGACGTGCATTGGCTTGGGGGATATAAATTGAATAAATAAATATTAGTGATGGAAGCACAAAGTATGAATTTGACACAGAGAGTGAAACTTTTTTTTTTAACTTCTGGAATGGTGAGATAGTTCTCTACTTACTCTCAGCTCCAGATAAGTTACTCTCTCTGTCCAGGAAAAGTTAATTTTAACAACATAGTTTAATTCAAATTTTGTTGTTCTTTATTCGTTTAGTCGCTTCCGACTCTTCATGACTTCATGGACCAGCCCACGCCAGAGCTTCCTGTCAGTCATCAACACCCCCAGCTCCCCCAGGAACAAATCTATCACCTCTAGAATTCAAATTTTACTATGTGTCAAATCATGACTTTCCATACTACATTAGCACATCCTAAAAGTATCAAGTACAAATCAAACAATAAAGGAAAGCGGTGGGGAGCCTCTGCTGGATTGTATTTATTGGAAACCAGTAAACTAAGTTAAATAACGTTCCATTAATGGTGCCTCCTCCTCTTCTTTCTTCTTGAGAGAAGAATTTTTAAAATTATCTATTTTAAAAATTGGATTTACAAAATTTTGAAAGAATAAAAAATACATATTGCCTATAAATGTTATCAAGGGCTTTCTTTCCATCTTTATTTATTTATTTATATTTCAAATTTCCATCACCGCCCATCTCCCCCAAGAGATATATAACTAAATAATTGCAGCAGAATTCATTTTAGTGTTATTTAAAGCTAACAACGCAAGGAATAATAAAATACCAAAGCCAAAACAAAGCACACAGGTATTTTGGTCCTTAAAACCTCTAATTTTATACTAGTGTATCTGAATCTTACACTTTACCAGATTCCCTTAATGAAGCTATTACTGTAATTCCTAAACCAGATATAGATAATATATGCTGTGCATATTGCAGGCCGAGTTTATTAATGAAAGTAGATGCTGAAATATTATCTGCCATTCCTGCTAACTAGAAAACCAGCAGTTAGCACATCCTGATCAAGCAGTATTTGTGCGTCACAAACAAGGAGTTGACAATCCGAGATTATTAATAAATCCTATAGCTTTAAAGATAGGGTAGAGTGGCATTGCTATTCTAACAGCACCTTTTAAGTAGCTGTGGGTTATGTGGATTGTGGAATGTGGAATGTACTTTATTTTTCTTTTACAGTACTTGAAAAACTGCTAGCTCTAGGGCAACTGAAAAATCTTCCTAGCATTTTCCCGTTATCGCGGGGTCTGCTTTTTGGATCCTGAAATGCCACTTTGCTCAATCGTCCACATCCTCAGGGTGCAGACCCTCAACTGAAAAATCTTAGATAAAAAATATAAATTTAGATCCACTGGGTAGTTGTGAATGGGATGTATGGAAAAGACCAGGGCAGGCAGAGGAGAACGTCAAATCAAAATATGCCAGCTTCATCCTCATATGCCAGAGGTGTTATTTTAGGTTTCATGTTCATCTAATTCTATCCAATAACAGCTAATCAACAGCATTGTCCCTAAATCTCCCTTTGACAAAATCTGAAAGGTTTTTTTTTTTTTTAAGAAATCCAGTATTTTACCTTCCCACCACCCATTTCTCTTTCTTTTGCTCTTTCCTGTTTCATTTTTAAAGCAAAACTGATTTAGAAAGGAATTATTTACATTTAGGATATTCTTAGTTATATTCTAAATTAGGGCATATGTGAGGGAAAAAATACAAACTTTTCTCCATTGTTTAAATATGGAAAAATAAAAGTCTATTGTACTCACAATAGTTGTAGATTTTTTCCCCTTTGACATATCTTTTTTTCCGCTACATGGAATCAATATTTAGCTTTATAAAAAAGCACTTATTAGCAACCCTAATGTGGCTTTGAAAAGAGAAAAGACAGAGCATTGTTTAACAAGTGATCTCTTTTTACCCAACACCTCAGCATTTATCTCTAAAGACATTCAAAAGCAAGAGGAAAAATAAAAGGATGGAAAAGCTTGCATTTCTGTTGCCATCCAATTAGAAGATCAACAGAGTGGGGATTTTGTCTGACAATACTGAATGAGTTATCCACTGCTAACTTCATTGACAAGAAGAAATCTGAACAAACTATAGAGAAGTTCAAATGAACCAAAGGAATGTTTTGGTTAACGGTTTTGCTTTTTGGCCAAGTTTGCCTTGATCATATGAACTTTGCTGGGTTAGGTCAGCTTGACACTTTTCAAAAAAGCTTGAGAAGAGGATGGACTTCTATGACATCTGTGTCCCATAAATGAAGTGATGTTCTCCAGTGCAAATTTGTTTCTTGGCAAGCTAGCCCACAATCAGACAAGAAAAGCCTTTCATTTGGGACTCTGGAGAGAGGAAGAAAGACTTTCTATGTGGATTTACTGGAGAGCAAAAAGGAAGAGGAAAACCATGTGTGTCATTTCTCCTTAAATATAAAGATGATATCACCAAGAGGATGTGTATGTGAGCACCCCAGACACGTTAGTGGCATGTAGGATTTTATTCTTGAAAACTGCTCTTCCTTTCATCCTCCAATAGTGTGTTCAGTTAGATGTGTGTGTGTATATATTTATGCAATGAGTAGTCTTCATGAGGGCAGAGAAAAAGTAAACAAAACTTAGGAACATCCATATTTAATCAATTCCAAAGCTATTTTAGTGACTTTACAGAATTCACTGGGAAGATGCAGAAAAGTGAAAGAAGAACCACGTAGTTCAAAGATATGCTTTAAAGACACGTAAGATCCAATTACTGCATTTTTGGCACATCTAGTACAAAACAAGTTATGGAATAACATCACTTTAATATAAATAGAAATAAATATTGTGTTTATCTGCCTTGCAATGTCTCAGCATTTTCTTCCTCTGGAAAAAGCTTCTATTTTTCAGAGTGCACAAGAATTTTTTTTTTTTGCATTTCTTTTGGTTGTATATTTGGTGTTATTTTATCGTTGGAGGTGAATGCCGGTACTATTAATGGAGCTGCAATTCTCTGTTATGTATTATTCCATCATTCTGAAATCTTGGTTGCCCACACTTTCCAATCTGAAAAATCCCAGCAGGACACGCCCTTCATGATGTTTTCTCTTGAAATTTACAGAACCCTGCAAAGCTAGAGAAGCTGCAGACTGGGAGACATTACTATGCAATGAAAGTCAGGGCATTCATATATACGCCTCCCCAAATTATCTCTTTATTTAAGGTCCCATTTTTTAATCCAATGGATTTATGAGGTAGCTACAGCTAATAATCAGATAACTCTAAAAATGCATTAATAATCTTATAAAATTAATATATTAATAAACATAAAATAAAATCATTTATAATACCGTAATAAAACTGCAACTAAAATATTAAGAGTGTAATATCTCATTTTTCATAGAAGTCTGAATTAAATTTGGTTGTATTAAAAACAACTATAATGACAATAACAACATTATTTTTGCTTTAAAAGAACGTACAGCAAACCCTGTTTCTAGATAACTAAGGTTAGGACTGGACAGTAAAGGTCCCTGGTAACAATGACCTTCGGTAAAGAAGATAAGATTCAGTATATGCACATGAGTGTCAGTTTAGTTTGGTGCAGTAGTTAAAGCAAGGGTTCTTAAACTGTGGTCTGTGGACCACTAGTAGTCCATAAGGATGCATCACAGACTCCTGCCATTCACTGCTGGTCAGATGGTTCATAAGAATGGGTCGGTGGCTGAAAACTGGTTCATTGAAGCATGTAAGTAACCAAATGAATACTAATATTCAGGAAACAATAGTAAACTGATCTTGAGTATGAGCCCATATGTGTTGTGCAAAGTGAGAATGTGATCTTGCACAAGCAAGCCAAAAAGGAAAAAAAAAGTACAGAAAATAAGACAATGAGTATCAAAAAATGATATTTCACTGGGATGGAAATCCAGGGTTGTGTTGCATGCAGTCCATAAAATAATTGTAATTGTAAACACATAATTTTGAATATAAATTTTGGGACAAATGTTAGGTTTAAAAGGGCCTTTAAAATAGGAGAGGAGGGACTTGCATACAAAATTGCAACTGTAATCATTATTTTATTCCTTGAAAGTACACAAATTCCTATTGACTTAAGGAAAAAAAGTAGGGAGAGGGAGTGTAATTGGATGGCCCCACATTTTCCAAATGTTTAGTTAGTGTTCCATGACTGTAAAGAGTCTGAGAAACATTGGGTTAAAATGATGGACTTGGGCTGGTGAGACTCAGGGCAAGGTCTCCATTCAGCCAGAGGTCAGCTTGGGTCAGTCATATGTCTCATTCCAACCTACCTCACAGGGTCTAGTTTTTGGGAATAAAAGTGAGACCCATACCCAACCTCTGAGCTTCTAAAGGAAAAGTAAAATATAAATGGAACAATATCGGCTCTTTTTTTCCCCCTTAGTGTCGGAACCCCTGAAAGTGGAAAACTGTTTGAAATGGGGAGGGGAGAATACACACACATGATGAACATTACAATATCTCTAGTTTACAGGTGCATGGAAAAAACCTTCTTGACTCCAGGCTGTTTAAAAATAACTAAATGTAAAGTCTCCTTCATGCCAAGCTCAGTGCCTGATGAGTTCATGAACACATCCATGTACTTCTCTTGGCAACATAGAGTGATTTTGCCACTGCCTTTTTCATAGTTTTTCTTCTCCTTCTCCTCCACCTCCCCTCCCTCCCTTTTTTTTCTCCTTCTCCTTCATCAGCCCTACAGCCCTGATAAATTAGGTCCAGCCCTGTATTAGTGATGATGCAATGATTTGTCGTCCCCCACCACACACACACACACTTCAATTTTTACTTCTAAAATGACGAAATTTAGAGAAGTAACCCAGAGTGGATTTTGATCCTGTTGGCAATAGATTCCACTCAGTTCTGATATGACAAATATCACATCTTTAATTCTTTCTTCCTAAGTTGCACCAGATTTCATTTGGTGGATCATGGGGTTCTAGTAAGAAGCTGTTTGTTTGTTTTGTTTGTTTTCCTTATTATCAAGGGAAGAGATGATACAGCAATGCTCTAAGTTTAATCCTGGTTTGTTTGTTCGCAGTGGCAGGAAACTTTTCAACTCCACCCTCCAATATAATTGATTCTGCATCATACTGGCTCTTACAGGTACATTAGAAATTTGTGTTTATGATTATGTCTTTTGGAAAATTCCTTAGTACTTTTGTACTTATAGCAGCTGCAGAGATAACATCTAAAAAGGCTCTGTGTTGATGATCACAGGAAGGATATTTCAGTATCATCTTTTTATTTTTAAATCAGTCACATTGTAAGAAAGATAGCAAGATAAATATCAGCTTTGTCAGGGAAGGCAAAAACAGAATAAAGTGAACTAGAACAGACTCCAAATGCAGGGCATGGCCTCATGAATAAATGTATTTTTTAATTAACCAGTGATTCTGTCCTTGATTATTCAAAATTCATCTCTTAAATCACCGGGTAAAGGGCAGCTTAACCATGCGGAGACTGCAGGCTTGGTTTGATGATGTACTAGCTGAGGGCCATCCTTGGACTTTTTTTCTAGTCAAAGGCAAAATGAACTCCACAAAATAAAAGTATTACCACTAAACAAATGTCCTACCAATATGAGCTAGTATTTCACATTTAAGGTGTTAGACTGGAAACAGGGAGATCTGGGTTCAGTCTGACACTGAGGTGATGAGATTTTGGCTGGTCACTGGGTCTTTCCCCACTATTGAACTGAAAGATTCTCCATGCATCCTTGGACTGAGAAAAGCAATACCAGGATGAAATTTGTTGACTCCACTGCCAACCCTTTTACAGCCTCTATTAGCTCAGGTAATTACAACCACCTCACTTTCCTGCAAGGTAATGGCTGACAAGCCCTAGCAGATGCTATACAACTTGTCTTTGGATGGTATTAGGGAAGAAACCCATTCCATTCCATTCCATTCCACTATATATTACTTAGGATTCCATTCTGCTATAAATTGCCTAGGATTCAACTTCCATTCATCATCAAGACTCATCGCTACACCTATTTTTCAATGAGTTTCCAATTAAACAGGTAATTCATATTGAAAGGCCTTCCTTTAATAACGATGGACAATTCAAGTGCTCTAAACCAAATGAACTGGCATTCTCCATATACTTGATATTTTGTACCTGACTCTAGCATAATCTGAAGACTTTCAAAATACGGCCTTTCCCGGTTTGATGAAAAACCTTAAAAATTATTTATCTAAAATATTATTATCTTTTATTGCCAAGAATGAAATATAGCTGTTGTAAGATTATTTGCTTCACATGTCCTAAGAGTAAGCTTTTCTAAATTGGGGGGAAAGTCTCTGGCCTAGCTATCAGAAGTTTGAAGCAACAGTACCATTGAGCGTCTAAGAGAGGGAAGTAGTTCTGCTAGTATCAACATTCTGGCAATAAATGAATGCCATTATTCTGACACCTCACTTTTAGGGACTGTGTGATGTAGATGCACTTTACTAATACTAATAAAATTTTAGAATTATATACATTTATTAGAGCAATCAAACAACCATCCAGATATAGCATAATTCTATCATTGCATTAAAATGCATTATCAGGAAAAAGAAGTTAATGCATTTACCCAGCCTATGTTACAAATTTAAGCACAGATCACTAGGATTTGGCAATATTTATTTAGAAGGAAGTTGCCTTCTACTGCGTTTAATAATTAGCTCATCCAACCGAGAACTGACACCTTTAACACTTTGCTGGATCTTCTTTTTTCGCCTTTCATATAGGATGGGAGCAAACTGAAAAGATAAGCAAAAGAGATAGGAAGAGAGAATTTCTTCAAGAACTTGCAATGGAAGGGGCAGAAAATGTCCTACTTTCCTTTTTAAGTAGATGATAGCTAAGTGAATTTCTCTCTTTTTCTCTAAGTGGCACAGACTCTAATTCTACACCTTTAAAATCAGCAGCAAATCCTGCAATGGATTTGATCATACGTTCATATAAGATCATCCTCTTGGTTACAAGACCACCCTTGAAAATGCTAGAGAAAGAAAACTGGGTATTAAGATCTAGTCTGCATACACAATCCTCCAGTGTTGCAGGAAATAAAGCCTGTTTGTGAAGAGTTGATATTCACAGAAAATGTTCTTTCTCTGCACAATATTTTGGATAATCCATACAATATTGTCTGTAGGAAATGAAGTGGTAAGAACAGAAGTTATCCCGCTGTGAATACAAGTTATTTTTTTGTGTAAAAGAGAGAGACAGACAGACAGACTGACTGACTCTAGGCCACCTCATGCACTTAATAAAATAACCACAACCTTTCTCACATCCCACCTTTGCAAATGTTTAAAAACATTGTTCTACTTACTAGTAACGAGATGGGGAAAAAAAAACACTTTCACAAGAAACAAAATAGGGCAGGATTTACCAAAGAACTCTCAAGGGTTCAGTAGCCCCAGTTGGAAAGGTTGACATTACAATTTTCTGTACACCAAAGCAAGTGACAGAGCAATGTCCACAGCACCCATGTTCAATGCTCCATCATTAAATCCATTTAAAGTTCCTGTAATAACACTGATACTTCCTCACTATTCCTTTTCTCTGGCACTGTTCATCTAAATTTCATTCATCAGGAAATTGAGATGTTTCACCCCCTTATTGATTTGCATTTTTTCTTGTAATTTTGCAAATGTGATTTACACAATCTTGGAGGGAGGTAAAGATACCCTGAAGTCCAGAATGTCTTCTGGGAACTTACCTTGTCAACAATTCAGTAGTGCTTTGCCAAGTGGGTTATTTTTTAACTACTCAGTCTAGGATCCCCAATGTTTTCCTGTCTAAGTACTAATCAGTCCTGATCCTTATTAGCTTATTTTTATGATCACCCAAGGTTAGCTAGATGTCCCCACAAATTGCAATTGTTGTGGAATGACAAAACTTTATTGGGCTCAACTAGATTATCCCTTGGCCATTTCCCAGCCTCAAATATGGCTTCTGAAAAGATAAAAAAAAAATTTATTGTAAGTAATTGACCTATCCTACTGTATTCTACAAAGTTCACTCCTAAATAAGTATGTAAAGCAGGACTAGGCAATCCGGTGCCTTCCAGATGCTTTGGACTTCAACTCCATTGGCTCCAGCCAGCATGAACAATGGTGATGGATTAGGGAGTTCTGATTTAAAATATCTGAAGAGCACCACCTAGTCTACCCCTGGGGTATGACTTCAGCTTGTGATGCAAAGGAGTATCTGTGGAGTCCTTGGTGCTCTCTGAGCCTTGTTGTTTTCTTGCAGATGTTTCATTGCCAGACTAGGCAACATCTTCAGTGTGAAGAGGGAGTGGGCCTTGCTCTCAGTTTATATATCGTGGCTTGCCCTGCTTGTGTCGGTAGGGGGGGTGTTCTCTCCTTGGGAGTTCTTTGATTGGGCTTTTGTTTGCTGCGTGGTTGATTGCCTGAGTTAATAGTTCCTTGATTAGGGTGTATTGTGCTTTGATGGTTCATCTGGTGTCAATCCTAGTGTTGATTTTTGCATATCTGGGTGTTGATTGCTGGCAAAGGAGTGTACTGGTCTTTTGGCTTTTCTATTGTCTCGTTTGAATGGTATGTAAATGTTGTTTACCTCTGTGTGTCTGTTGATGGCTGCTTTGTCTGAGTGCCAGGCTTCCAGGAATTCTCTGGCATTTTGGGATTTGGCTTGGTTTAGGATGCTCAGTTTCCCAGTTGAAACTATGGTTGAGTCTGTCCATGTGTTGTGAGATCAAGGAGTTCTCATTGTGTCTTCTGACTGCTAGTTGGTGTTCATGGATACGCTCTGCTAGTCTTCTCCCTGTCTGTCCTACATAGTGGCTGTTACAGTCTTTGCATTGTATGTTGTAAATAAATCCTGTTTTTTTCTTCTTGGGCTATTGGGTCTTTTGGGTTGCTTAATATGTTTTGAAGAGTTTTGAAGAGTTTTAGTTGGTTTATATGCTAAGGTGATGCCATGTGGTTGTAACATGGGCCCATTCCCTTACCTGGATCCGTGGTGGGAGCACAGCCCAGAGAACTGACTGTGAAGACTTGGAGCCAGTGGCGACAGCTGAAGTATAGAACTGCTGGGAACGTGGATTGGCAGCCTCATGTGGGAAGTGCCCCAAGCATTTTACATCAACTAGCTGTGTGGCAGTGGGAAGGAAACCGACGCCGAGGATGGAGGAAGCCCTTGTTGGCTTGTGGGAGGGACTGTGCTGTGGACTGAGGAGGCAAGGAAGACGAGACTGCTGGAGTGTGGATGAGGGCTGCTTTTTGTTATCATAGCCACGTGGAGGTGAGCGATTTTGCTGTAGTGGAGGCAGAGCTAGATTGGGCTGGTTGCAAGCACTGGGGGTCTGTAGCCACAGTCCCCTCCCACACGTGGGCTAGTAGCCATTTTCGCTGCCTCCTTGATAGAGAGCTGGAAGGCATTGTTAAGAACTATCCGCATAAACTGTTTTGATTGGCAGTCATTGTGACCCAAGATGACTGATTGAAGGACTGTATTAGAATGTTTAGGAATGTTAGAACTTAGTTCCTTCCCTGAGATACTGTCCCCTGCCCTTGGGTGAGAGCCGGGGAGGGGCTTGAATCACAGGTACTGTGTAATTGGAGCCTAAGCAGTCTGGTGAGAGACTGGTTTAAGGCATAGTATGGTTGGTGGATGGGGGATGAGGAGAAGGGGCCCTTGATTAACTAGAGGTGCTGAGTGCCAATACTGCAGAAGCACCTCAGGTATCTAGGAGCCTGCTGGGAATTGTATGTTGTAGGTGGGGGATGTGGGCCTGGGCATGGAGCTTGATAGACAGGGGAGGGGGAAAGGCTCTGGAGAGATGAGGGCAGGCTATAACATCCCAGTAACGATGGGTAGAGGGAGATACGGCAGGAGACAGGGGGCAAGGTTTTTACATGGAAGGGGCCACAGGTATATCATTCCTGTGGAATGTTCCAGCCCCTCGAACTCACTCCTGGACTTTGAAAGTTGGCAGACTTTCAAGGCCCTGGGCTGTCAGCTGTTGCTACTAAATGCCAGGTCAGTTTGTAATAAGGCCACCCTCATCCATGATTTGATCATGAATGAGAAAGCTGACCTGGCTTGTATTACAGAGACCTGGCTGGGAGAGGAAGGGGAAGTTCCCCTTTCTGAGATGTACCCAGCTGGTTTCCGGGTGTGGCATGAGCCAAGACCCCAGGGTAGGGGCGGTGGGGTGGCGGTGGTCATCCGAGACACTTGGGAGGCATCCAGGGGCGCTGCTCCTCAGATTGCCGGGTGCGAGACCCTGTTTGTTAAGTTGGGCTCTAGAGATCAGCTGGGACTGTTGCTATTGTACCAGCCTCCCTGCCTCATAGCAACTTCCCTGCCTGAGCTCCTTGACTCCGTAGCCAGGTTGACAGTGGAGTTCCCCAGGCTTAAGGTCTTGGGGGATTTCAACTTGCCTTCCTGGGGGGCGGGGTCAGAGGTAGCTCAGGAGTTCATGGTTACCATGACAGCCATGGGCCTGTCCCAAGTAATCCAGGGCCCGATGCATAATGGTGGACATTCGCCTGACCTGGTTCTTCTGTCAGAGCAGTGGCAGAATGCTCTGAATTGGGGGAGGTTTTGGTTTCTCCCGTCATGGTCAGACCACTTCCTGGTGAGTCTCCAGTTCTCTGGTGCCACCCCCCTCTGCAGGGAGGCTGGGACTGTTAGATCAGCCTGCCCCAGGCAACTGATGGACCCAGTAGGGTTTCAGAGGGAGCTTGGGGTTGTTCCAGGAAGTCTGCTGCACGGTCCGACTGAAGGTGGACGCATGGAATGAGGGAGTGGCC
Source organism: Candoia aspera (assembly GCF_035149785.1). Lineage (NCBI taxonomy): Eukaryota > Metazoa > Chordata > Lepidosauria > Squamata > Candoiidae > Candoia > Candoia aspera. Next base: position 23,735,216 of record NC_086157.1, read on the forward strand.
ATGGCTTTGGATCAGATTGCACCTGAGCAGCCTCTCCATGCCCATGGCCCCTGCAGCTCCCTGTGGTTTACAGAGGAGCTGAGGAAGCTTAAGAGGGCTAAGAGACACCTAGAGTGCCGCTGGCAGAAGACAGGAAGCGAAGAGGATTGAACATGAGCTAAAGCAGCTGTTAGAGCCTACCTCGTGGTGGTAAGGGTGGTGAAACATGGTTATTTCTCCGCCCTTATTGCATCTGCAGATAACCACCCAGCAGCCCTGTTTCGGGTGACCTGGACTCTCCTTGGAGGGAGTGATTTGGGGGTCTACCTTCAGGGCCATTGTGAGGAATATGCTGAGCATCTGGCAGGTAAAGTCGCTCACATCCGTTTCTCGTTGGACTCCAGCCTTAAGGCAGGGCCAGTGGAGGCTGTGGGGACTAAGTCTGGCATGGTTATCTGGGGGGAGTTTGATCTGGTTGCACCTGAGGAAGTGGACAGGGCCCTCACAGCTGCTAGTTTGGCCACTTCTGCATTGGATCTGTGCCCCTCCTGGTTGGTCAAGGCTGCCCCAGAGGAGGCACGTGATTGGGTCTGGGCAGTGGTTAATTCCTCTTTGAGAGAGAGGGGTGCTCCTGCCGGCTCTTAAGGAGGCAGTGGTGTGTCCTCTCCTCAAGAGGCCATCGCTCGACCCCACCACCTTGGATAATTTTTGTCCAGTCTCCAATCCCCCCTTTCTGGGGAAGGTTGTGGAGAGAGTGGTCGCGTGGCAGCTGCAGAGGATGAAGTGGATTATCTGGACCCTTTTCAGTCAGGATTCAGACTGGGTTACAGGACTGAGACGGCATTGATCGCACTCTTAGATGACCTCTGGTGGGAGTGGGATGGGGGCAGTGCGACCATCCTTGCTCTTCTTGACCTCTCAGCGGCCTTCGATATCATTGATCATGGTATCCTTCTAGACTGGCTTTGGGAGTTGGGGGTGGGCGGCACAGTATTGTGCTGGTTCTCCTCCTCCCTCCGGGGTCGGTTCCAGTTGGTATTGATAAGGGGAGAGAGGTCCAGCCCACGCCCCCTACTTTGTCCCCACCTCAGGACTTGTTTCTCTCCCCTCTCCTATTTAACATCTACATGAGACCATTGGGGGAGGTGATCTGATGGTTTGGGGTGAGGTATCATGAATATGTTGATGATACTCCACCCCTGGCTGCCTAAGTGATGCCGTGGATGTCCTGACCCAGTGCCTGGAGGCTGTAAGGTCCTGGATGGGGTGCAACGGGCTTCAACTCAACCCAAGCAAGACTGAGTAGCTTTGGGTTTGTGGGCCTTCCGGTGACAAGGTTTTTCCATCATTGATCTTGGATGGGATTGCACTGTGTGTGCAACTTGGGGGTCCTCATAGACTCACAGCTCCTGCTTGAAGAGCAGGTGGCAGCCGTGGCTAGGAGGGCCTTTGCACACCTTCGGGTTGTGCGCCAGTTGCGCCCATTCCTGGACCAGGAGGCTCTACTCACTGTCACTCATGCCCTCGTGACCTCCTGTCTGGATTACTGCAATGTGCTCTACATGGGGCTGCCCTTGAAGAGCATTCGGAAGCTTCAGCTGGTGCAGAATGCAGCTGCATGGGTAGTAAGTGGAGTCAGATATTTGACACACATAACACCTCTGCTACAGAAGCTGCATTGGTTGCCAGTGTGCTTCTGAGTGCAATTCAAGGTGCTGGTTGTCACCTTTAAAGCCCTTCATGGCTTGGGACCAGGTTACCTAAGGGACCGCCTTCTCCCAGTTGTTTCTACCTATCCAATTTGATCTGGTAGGTTGGGCATGCTACGGATCCCATCAGCCAAAGAATGTCAGTTGACGGGGACTAGAAGGCGTGCCTTTTCAGCCGTAGCACCTGCCCTCTGGAATATTCTTCCCTCAGAGATCAGGATATCCCCAACCCTGTTGGCCTTTTGTAAGGCTGTGAAGACCTGGTTATGTGCCCGGGCCTGGGGCCCCGAGTGTGGTAATGGTCTCGTTTCTTGGTTGTATTGACATTACTACTGATGCCCTTGCCAAAATATTCCAAACTGTACCAATTCCCCAGTGAATTATTAAGGGACTACACATGCAATTGACAATTTTGCACCCTTTATTTCCTGATAGGTATTGGAGTGGCATAATTTACAGATCCTGCATTGCCTTCTTCATGGGAAGTTCTTGGAAGGTTGAGTAATCAAGAATTGCTTCAGCAGCAAGAAACCCAGCATGTGATTTCTTCAACTATTTTGCCAGCTTCAAACAAAGGTGAAGAAAGGAGAAAAGAGATACTGGAAATGAACCAGTAGATGATCTGATAGAGGAGACAAGAGAATTTCTATTTTGCAGATCTGTAGCATGCCTTCTGCAATGGATTAGGCTGTCTCCACTTAAGCAAAGAGGTTGCCAACCTTTGAGGTTGAGAACTAGTGAAGCCTGTTAGGCAGGCTTTAAGAGCTGGGAGGAAGGGAAGTGTGGAGAACTTTCACTCACTTAAATAATCTGTTATGTTCTTCCAGCATTTAAATTAAGACAGAAGCTAAAGTAATCTGAAACTGAGGGATTAAAAATAAAATCCCAAATTCCATGAGGGTAAGAAGCTAGAAGTGCAAATAATATGAAACAGTAATAATGAGGAAGGTGAGCATAATGAAGCTCAGTAGATATGCTACTTAAATGCAAGAACTATACAGTTAAGACAAGATAAGGAAAGCATACAGCCCAGGGCTTCTGGAATCCTTTCCAACTCCTTTACCAGCATGGACTATAGGAAATGACTTTAGTTTCTTCTGAGGAATGAAGTAATGTGTTCCACGTGAGAGAGAGTTTCTGCTTGTCCCTCATGCTGCATCTGTGTGTTTGTGTGTGCACTGGGAACCACAGGCTCTGGGTCATGTGATGAGGAGGGAGGGGGCTTACAATGGAGCCATCTGCACCATTCCAAGATGCTGCCCATCTCTTCTCCCATTGAGATGCACTGGAATATTATTTTTACCCTGAGATTTTTTTCCCCTTGCAACCCTTTTGTTGGATCCACCACATTTTTTAACTAGATCTTCCTTTCTCTGGCTTCTCCCTCCATGGAAAACTTGATCCTTTTTCACTCAGTTTTCTGTTGACCAACAGACAGACATTCAGAGTCCCAAGACCTTTTGTACAATTTCTTTCCAACATTTTATTGGGTTGGAAAGACAAAAACCAGATAAAAGTATGCACCTCAAATTTCAAAGATAAAAAACCCTTAATGTTTTCAGACAATTAGCAGCATGTGAGAGAGCAGTTTTGTTTGAAATTCCACAGTCAATTAGTTTAAATAAGTGCCTGTTCTGCTGTCTCCCCTAAGTCTAGGAGACAACAACAAATGGCATATTTATTTATTTAATTTGTAAAAGGTTTGCATAAGAATAGTGGCATCTAGAGAGGTTTTGCACAATAGATTCTTCAGTACCCTTTACAGAACAATCTTGTTTGTGTCTACTTTAAAGGAAGTCTCATAATGTTTTATTTGATTTACTCATAAGGAACAATGGCTGCAAAACTATGCCTCTATTCCTGAGAATAGGTAGACTGTACTGAGTTTCACCACTGTGTAGACTTCAGTAGGACTGAACTGAATATAAGCTGTTTTTCAGCACCAAAGTGCTTTGTGGCCTGATGGATGAGGGAATTAGAACAATAGTTCAAAAGGGATGCTTAGGAACACCAATGATATTAATGTGAATATATCCAAAAGAGAAAGTTGGGAAATTACAAAGTTATCAGTATGAAAGTCCACCAATCAATAATATTTAGTTGATTAGCTTTATATTCAACTGATTCAATTTAATCAATGATGTTGGTTTCCCAAACTTTTTCCAAGTAGCACTCACTAATGTACATGGCCTTTTCAGGACAGCTTCATAAAACTTCTAAGAAGTAGACTGGTCTACAGAGAATGATGAAATAAAGTCAGTCAGGGTTCACCATGGGTGAGCAGAGTTTTGAATCCCAGTTCAGTTCAGTTCAATTTTAATATGGTCACTGACCAGTACAAGATACAATTATATAAAAACATACACATTAGCCTTAAAATATGAACCATCTGATTTAAAATAATTTTAAATTTTAATTTACAAGTTCCAATTAAATGTTAAAATACGTTTAGATCACAATGTGAGCCCCTTAATCAAATTTAAAAACAATCTTATTAGTTTACATTATCATGACTAATATTCTATCAAATATAAGTGTCTATAAAAATATGGTATGTAAAATATTAAAACAAGTAATAAAAAGAGTAAAATATCATATAAAATATGATATATAGACCACTTAAAGTTATTACAATGGGTACATTACTACATTTTTCCAATCATAATTTGATGTATCTTCATAGCAGCTGCGCAGAATCTGGCTACTTGTGCCGTGACAGTTGGATGTTCGTCTATAAGTAACATTTGCATATAATCTATATCTTTCCACCTAGGGTATTTATTGATCAAAGGTAATATTAATTTACTCCTGAGCTCTTTTATAAAAAGGACAACGGAGAAACACGTGGTCTGTGGTTTCTATCTCTCCATTGTTACAAGGGCACCGCCTCGCAGCTATTGGGATTTTTTTGTATCTGCCTTCCAAGACTGCAGAAGGGAGTGCATGGCTTCGAGCTAGGTAGAAAGCTTTCCGCTGGCTAGGAATTTCGAGTTGAGTAAGGTAGTTAGCGGTATTGACAATATATTTATTATGCTCTGAAGATAGGAAATGAGCCTTCTGTAAGTCCGTTTGTCTCTCTATGTCCTTTATCCTTTGCTTCAGGGTCAATTTTGCCTGTTCATAATCCTTCCTAAGGATTAAATCTGTGGAAAATCCTAGCTTTCCCAAACATCTTAGTCCAGATTTAAAAAAAAAAAAAATGCGGAGGACAATTAGTACCTGTGGCTTTAAAACTTTTTGAGGCCAAAACATTGGTTCAAATTCTTTACGGGGCACAAATAGGAATTTATATGAAGAAGGGACCGCAGGAAACAGTCCAAACAAAATTCCTGCAATTAATTTTGGCCGCACCCAATGGTACATCAAATGCCCAGTTAAGGTTCTAGACAGGAATGCCGTCAATTCAAATGAAGGCCTGGAAGCTGATGATAAATTATTGGCTAAAAATCCATTTTTTCCCAGTTGGTTTAACTCCTTTAGTCCTAGTAGATAATTTCTCTTCACCCTGGAAGCAGGCGGTAGAGTATAAACTGGCTTCGTATGGACTCTCTCCTCTACTCTTAACATCAATAGGCTACAATCAAGCCAAACAAATAGTCATCCAAAGAATGAAGGACATGGAGTTCCAGAATGAACTTAACAGGCTCCCACAACATAACAGAATTTGGATAAACAGGAGCATATGGGAACCAGCAAGATATCTCCTAAATTTAACATTTCCTAAGTTGAGAATTGCATTTTTTAAAGCCAGATTCAATATTCTCCCATCTGCACTACTCCAAGTCAGATACAACAAAGTCCCCACAGCTGAGCAAATCTGACCATGTGGTGAAGAGGAAGTAGAAACCATCTCACATGTACTGCAACATTGTAAATTTTATAGGGATATCAGGTCAATTTACATTTTGCCCCTAACAGAAGAACTCCCTGGGTATCCAGATAATTTTTACGTGAACTATCTACTTCAGGATTTAAAACCTTACATTACATGTACAGTTGCCAAATTCTGTGTTGCTGCAATGAAAATAAGACAAATCCAGACAAAGAAATAACTCCCTATTTTAAAAAGTACTTTTAAATTTGAAATATTTTAATAGATAAATTGTCAGGGGATATATATGTTTACTTTCATTTTATAATTTTTTACCCTATAATTTCTAATGTTTTAAGCTCACCCCATAAGGTAACAAATGTATTAATACAGTGATGGCAGAGTGAATGCTGTATCATTATGTGATATATTTTCTTAGTTTGTAGTTTATTATTGTATTTCTTGATTGCACTTTTTTTTTCTTTTAAATTTTGCTGGTCATTGACCGAATAAATATATATCTATCTTTTTTTTAAAAAAAAGAATTTTATTAAATTTCAGAAAACTTCTTAGCCCAGATTTAATGCTCTGTCCCTTTCTCTGTCCAGGAACTTTCTAATAATGGTATATATTGCTGGACCTCAGTGCAGAGGTCATTTTGAACTATGAGATTAAGTGCTACAATCATTTATAAGCAGACCCTACTACTCACTGGTGAAATGAAAGGCCACTTTTAATCCTTTCTTTGCACATTCATTCCAAAAATATGCAAAAACCAACCAAACTCAGAACACTAATGTCCTGCTGTAATATTTTGGCCCACCTCTCAAAATTTTGCTTCTGTCAGGGCAGCTATCAACTAATTTAAAGTTAGATATTTAATTCCATTTTACTAATGCTAAAGTGCTTAATTTAAAAATCCATCAAACACTTCATCAAAAGTGCAACGGCTATAGGGTAGAATACAATGATGCTGCAGTCACGTAGTTTGAGCAATCTTAGGCAGTTAATCACATGAATTTTTACTGAATCAAAAACTGCATTGGAATAACAGTAGTTTTGAAGAAGAAGTATACCACAATCCTATGTTCAGCTAGACGTCAGCACCTAACCAACCTTGGCTGATACTGAAAGCTATGCAAGGGTAGATTCGGTTAATTAATACTTGGGTGCGGGAGCACCTGGAATTCCCAAAACTGTAATGAACAAAAAAAATGTGAAAGACCACTTGCACATTGTTGCCAAGAAACTACAAGGCTACATACATCATGTCAAGTAAGCCCAACTAGAAAGAATGTTTACCTTTTGTATACAACAATCCAATACAGATTATTATTCTTGTTTATGAAGCTAGTACCACTTCCTTCCTTGTCTCGCTTCACCTCCAAATGAGGAGCCTGCCACTTAAATAAAAAACCAGGAAAAGAAGCCAGACATCTGGGCAAGGGGAGATGGCCTCTTCTGAGACACTGCTTGCTGTCTACTTTCTGTTAAGTGCTTATGTTAAAAATAATTAACAATTTTAAAAGTCAGGTGGGGGCCCTTTTAAAATTTGACCTGTGGCTTTCTTTATAAAGTAATTTAGTAAGTGACTCAATAAATACAAATTCAAGCCAACAGAAGGTCTTCTAAGAATTAGAACATCCAACGATGTGTAGTATTGTTTGAAATAGGCAACCGTAGTCTCTAGTTAACTGAATCAAAATTAATGAATTTCCCATATACATGCAGAGAGGGAGTTTGCAGATGTTTACTGTGCATCTTCATTAACAATTGTATACTGGCAGGGAGATGAGTGAAAGGTACCCACCAGGCATTTCCACTAATCTCTTTGATCAGAGACATAATGGGAGACAATCCTTCTAATTGCTTTCAGGAGTTTCAGGCTGAGTGTGTTATGTGGGTTTTAGCTGTCCATCAAAGGAGAACATTTGGAATTGAATTTTTAGAGTAAGAAGGAAGGAAATTACTCAGAAAGTCTTGTCACCTTTTTATGGTTTCATGTTAAAGAATCCAACTGCAGTGAAAATGCTAGTTGTGGGGGTCTGGGGCTCTGGCCTGTGATTTTTTTTTTTTTAGTGTGATTTTTTTTCAACCAGTGGATTGAAAAAGCAGACCCTGGCCCCTATTTCTGCACTTATTTTTAACACTATCCTTTGCCTTTAATGAAGTGCATTACAACTACGCCCAATTTTACAAACTTTCACTTGGTTCCCCCATCCCCAAAATATCAGCAAATTGTGGGCTTGGGGAAGAAAATGGTGTGCAGCCCGGCTGCAAACCCTCTGCTTGTGTCAATGGTGTGTATGGCACACAACAAATCTATTCTTCATAAAGCTACAGTTTCACCTGCTCAGTCCCTGGAATAGTAATTCTGCTTCACCTGGGCAAATCTGTAGGATATAATGTTCATTTTAAACTGGTGCCTCCTTCCCTTCACACTTCAGACTCCAGCAACTATCTCCTCCCATCCTCCAGGCTTTTCTCAGGGGAAAAAAAAACTACATGGAGAATTCAGGGTGCATGGCTGAAACTTCTGGATGATATGTGAGATCTTAGTCTAAAACAAAGAGATTGTTTTGCTGCAGTGTGAGCACCTCAGCTGCAAACCATTGGTATGGATGACCTGGGAAGGGACTGGAGTTTTATACAAATCCCGTAACTGTCATCCCTCTTTTTAAATGGACTCTATTTATCTGCTACTCCCCTCTCCAAAACCTTGAAGCCAGTTACCATGAACATGATTTATTTAATTATTAAAAATGATTTCTCCACTGATTCTTGTTACAGAAAAACCCAGAGTGATTTTCTCTGGCCACAAAACCATTAATTCATTATTATTAAAACAGAAAAAAGTAGCTAAAAACAAAATGGAATTCATGACAAAAGAAAAATAATATAGCACAAAGTAAAATGAAATAAAATAAAATGAAGAAGTAAGGATAAAGGTGTTGGGTAGGACCAGCATCATCCCAAAGACAGGAGTCTCAAAACAGCAAGACAATGGATACTATGAATGTCATCTTGCCTTCTTTTAACTGCTGGAAAAACTAGGGAGACTCAAATTTAAGCATCCTTATTGTTGTGGAAACTTACTGTGTGATCTTAGGCCAGTCACTCTCTTTCAGCACAAGCTACCTCACAAGGCTGTAATGAGGAACTGGGACCAGCCATACTGTAGACTGGAGATCATACCACAGCACAGATGACATGTTAGAGAAGGCCCTTCTCTATGTCATCCCCAAGAAGCAATGTGAAAACACAGTGGAGGAATTTCAAACACAAAGGTTCTAGGGCATGGTTTGGTAACATGGGAAATTAGCATGTAAATTTCAGTATGAAGATCAGACCTGTAAATGCAAGCTGTGAAAGGATCCACTTGTTACACCCTGTTTCCTACGACTCCCTGCAACCTATTGCTTCACTCACCTGCTGTGGGGCAAACCTAAAATCCTATTTGCTTCAGTAGGGTAGGGAGAAGAAGAGACGAGATGGAGATACAAATGAAATCTTGGCCTCTATCCCTTCGTGTTAGTAATCTTTTTGAAAGCTCACTTGTAATCTCCAGATTACTCCTGTAGAGTTTGAGCTCCTCCTCCTTCCTCTTCTTTTCTTCATTGTATGTGAAGAAGTACACAGTGAGGAATAGGTTTGGGGGCTGGTGGACTTATGTGGAATTTGGGAAACAGGTTATTGATCTTCTCACAGTATGATATGGCTGCCATGAGAAGGAGTTTAACAGTTCATAAAACAGGCTGCCTTCAGTGGCATGGCCACTTACAAAATGCTCATTTCCTACAAGACAAATTAATGACATTGCTTTTTATCATCTCATCTTATCTTTTTCTTCTTTCTTTTAGAGCGGTTTCTGCATTTTCAAACAAAGCAATGGTTTCTAGTCATCCCTGTTTTCATTTTCTAAAAATTTCTGTATAGTTCACATGGAGTCCAGAAACATTGATGTACGGTACATAAACAAGATCCTTTGCTTTGTAGCACTTTAGGATCCTGCTAAGAGAAGTTCCACACAGCCTCTTCCATTTTAAAGATACAAGATGTGATCCAAAATGCTACTTTAGGTTTACTCAAGAGCTTACATGATTCAAATGGACTGAGGTTTTTTTTTTTTTTTTTTTTTTTCATAAGCAGTCTGTCATACATGACAAATTTAAAGCCACCTGAGTTCATGGATTTATTGTTGTTGTTATTTGGAAATCATTAGATTCTAGGTACAGGCTGGACTTCTTGGTTGACACCTGGTAACTCTAGGGACAACTAGAAGTCATATAATATTCTAACAGTAATCCTCCATAGCTGACTATAAACTTGCTCTGATATTTATTTTGGTTTTCATAAAGTCAGCTCCAAGAGTCTCTTTTGTGTCTGCAGTGGATGGATTGGATGGCATCTGAACGTGCCACCTTTAACTGTTTGGTTAGCTATTTTATATGCTGTGGGGTTACTTTCATAACGTACTTTAGATAGTAGTTCTGTGAATTCTTGTGAACTAGGAAATGAGTTATACACACAGTGCTATGGAAAGGTATTTGCTCCTTTTTGGACTGAATTCTTGCAATTTTTGCTACTGAATATTATCAGAACTTGACCAGCAGCAAGGTGGATAGATGCAATTACAGTGGCAATGGGTACACCACAGGAAAATCTGAAGGTCCAGGTTGGGACAGATCATCCTGGATACAATTATCTATGTGGTCACTAAGAGTTGACATTGACTTGATTGTACATAATCGTATAAAAATAAGATGAAGCAATATCTTGAAAAACATTTGCTGCAACAATGCAGTCTGAGACAGATTTATGCTTCCTCATGTTCTCTCAAAATTATGTCATACTGTTCTTCTACATAAGGAGGAAGAAGACACAAAACACAACAGTAGGCAGGTACATTGATCCAATGGACAATGACAGCCACGGTACAGATGTAAAATATATAAGAATAAAGATCTGCTTCACAAGAGCCCTACCATTTTTTTCTGATATTTCTGCAAACTGTTGAATCAGAAAAAAAAGGTAGTATATTTTTTAGAAAAAAGACAGAATTTATTGGCATTTATCTTATTAACATTACCGCCCAGAGTCCTCCTTTTGGGGGAGATGGGTGGTAATGAAATTTGATAAATAAATAACATTACAATTATTTTCAATAAAACATGATGGTCTTACTGATTTATGCACATTATTTGGAGAAACAGATATTGAAAGATGTTTCAACAGACTAACACTCCATGAATATAGAAGCTTTGTTATGCAGAAAAAACAGTTAAGGCATCTAGCTATTGTGTCAATTGTGTGTGAACTTGCTAGAAAGACTGATTTTTGTGGATTTTTTTTTTTTTTTTTTGTATTTCATGATTTCGCAATTTGAAATAAAATAGAATTAAGGCAACATGGTCAGTTTATCGTCATTTGTAACCACGCTGGCAATTCGAACTGAAGAAAAAAAAAAAAAATCCAACATCATTACATTCGGATTAGTTCAGAGAAAAAAATCACAAACTACCAAAATTGTATACTCTTCCTCAGTGTGGATATTAAAGGAAAAATGACAAAAGCAAGGCAGGGCTATTTGGAGACATGGCCGATGAAAGCTCCAGTGTGGATTATTTATTTATTTTATTTTCTATCCCGCCTTTATTCTTTTTATAAATAACTCAAGGTGGCAAACATACCTGATACTCCTTCCTCCTCCTCTTTTCCCCACAACAGCAACCCTGTGAAGTGAGTTGGGCTGAGAGAGAGAGACTTGCCCAAGGTCACCCAGCCGGCTTTCATGCCTAAGGCGGGACTAGAACTCACAGACTCCTGGTTTCTAGCCCAGCGCCTTAACCACTAGACCACTTGTCTTCACCACAAGCACTGTTCCTATCCTTGAACAAGCCAGTCCTGTGATAAAAAGGAATTAAGCACATTTCCCAATTTCTAAATGTAAAAATTTACATCCCTGAATGTAAATACTTCACCAAATGTAAATATTTCAATATTAAAAGCTTAGGAGAACTTGTTTTGTTTTGTTTAAATGAATCTCCACTTCTATCAAGTCCAAGTCCCCATATATAGCAGAAGAAGTATTTGTTATGGGTTAGGCATATCACCTGATTAAATAAACCAGTCAGGAAATCAAATGAGTCTTACTCTGTTAATACTCAGTGTTAAGTAATTAAGCAAGTATTCTGAAAGTGGAAAAATACCTTTCATTTTTAGTTCCTGGATATATATGTTACATGGATAAGGAGTTTGTATAGAAGAGGCATTCCTCTCCTGAATAAGAATGAATGGGAATGCCTCTTTTAAGGTTGCTTGCCAGCTACATGTGAAAAAAGAAAAGTTTGCGAAATTGATCACCTTGCTTTTTTTTAGGTGATGAGTTAATATTTTTAATCAAACCAATTGATTGACTGTAGATTCTTCTTTGGGTATAATATCAGGAGTCAAAGTTTTATTGATTAATAATTGTTACTGTAAAGCCAGTAGAGGGAGCACTACTCATTTGTCTGTTCCTTCTTTATTCTTACTCCATTCTTAGTTTCCAAAACTAAATTAACTGATCTTTGATGGTTTTTCTCCCCTTCAGCATCCTATTTTCTGTGAGAAAATAACTTCCTTTCTCAATGCATAACAAAATAAAGTAAGGAAACTGGTTTTAAATTACTGTTGGCACATTGCAATCAAAAGATTGAGATTTGTATCTTGCTTCTTTATTTACACTATAAACTTTGTGCATACCGTCTTCCTGCAACCTCGATAGTCTGCTGCATTTACCTAAGCACAGAAAATGTTGAAGAGCTCCATGTTTATAAAGTCTAGCCTAGGTCCACAAACAGCACTAAATAAATATTTTTTGGCTTGGTGTAATGTATATACTCAGCCATTCAATAAATCATTTAAAAAAAACCTAGTATGATATGTGAATCTTGCATCTAATTCCAATTCAGGTGCTTCCAGATGGTAGGTTATTCTTGCTATCAATCATTTTTATTACTTTTTAAGTTGCAAGTGAAATTACTATCAACCACCTACTCTTTAGTGGTCTAACACTTTAGAAGAGGCGGGGTTAACTGCATCTTACATGCTCTGTTCATACTACTTAAACCATATTGATGCTAAGAGATATGCTTGGAGCATCTTAGAAATATTAGCATTACTAAGACAATCCGTCTTCAGACTTGTAATAATGGACAAGTCATTGTCCCCATCCCTTTCCCCAGCTAGACTGGGTGCTTCATACAACCTTCTCCTGACATTTTTAACTATGTGCTTTTTAGTATCATTTTAGCACTGTGTTTTAAGTGCATTCATAACAGGTGAAGGCATTTTAAACATTTTAAACACTCACTCACACACACACAATGCTGTGAATAACAACTGTGCCCTCAGTACAGGAGAAGAACCCTGCAAATAAACTTGTCTATATATTGGGCCATATGGATCAATTTTAGATGAGAATGCTGAATTTCTTGACTAACCAATTGCACAATGAGTTGTCATGGTACAATCCAATCTACCACCAAGCTAGAAAATTGCCAGATGATGATGATTTTATCCCCCTGTGAGGTGGGTTGGACTGAGAAATCATGAATGCCCAAGGTCACCCAGCTGGCTTCCTGTGGAAGCCTAGAACTCAGTCTCCTGGTTTCTAGGCTAGCACCTTAACCACTGCACTGAACTGATTTTGATTGATTTTGATTTTTATAAAATAAAAAATAAAAATTGCTGTTGGAACTCACAAACTCAGGATCCACCCCTGCCCATCCATGCATTATCTTCCTAATTAGATGTTTTCCATTCTGGCTAGAAAGTTGCCTCTGAAGCCGTAAATACACAGTGAGCATTACAGAAAAAAGAATATTTCACCAAATTTTATTTATTTAGAAGATTTATATGGCCAGCCATCTTAAACAACTCTGGGAGGCTCTGTCTGTTGCCTTTCAAGAAACAACTCTTCCATTCTGCACCATTTTTAATTAATTAATTTTATTTTTATCCCGCCGTAATTATTTTTTATAAATAACTCATGGTGGCGAACATACTTAATACTCCTTCCTCCTCCTATTTTCCCCACAACAACAACCCTGTGAGGTGAGTTGGGCTGAGAGACAGTGACTGGCCCAAGGTCACCCAGCCGGCTTTCAAGACTAAAGACAATGTACAGATCTATGACAAGATCATTCCACATATATGTCCAAATGCATTTCATATATATAGTGTGTGTGCGTGCACACATGAATGAATGCTTTCTCTTAATAGATCTTTCACAGTTGCCTGTCTAAATATCCATATTATTTTGGAAGCTTAACAGCTTTTGTGTTGTTTCATATTAATGTGAAATAGCAATGGGGAAAGAAAAGTTCCTAGTGGTATCCCATACCATAGGTGACATCCTATAGAGTAATCTGAGACTTCCTATATGTACGAGCAGAGCCACTGTAACAATCTGCCCCCAACTCCAAATTCACAGAGACAGTCCAGGAAAAGCATGATCAACAGCACTGAAAGACTCTGAGAAACCAAGCAGAATCAACAATGTTGCATCCTTTGTCCTTTCTAACAGGAGATCCTCTATCAGGATGATGATTGCTGATGGGAGACCAACTATCAGGTCAAAACAGAATCAACCATTCAATCAATCTTCATGAAAACCTACTCTATCAGATCCTCTTCAGTTTGAATGGTAACAGTTGGTCATTACATAAAGGCTGATAATTGGTATTAAACATTGGTGCCTGTGTTTTTTTTTTTTAATCTTTTCACCTGCTCATCCCTTTTCTCTTTGTACCTTGTAAGTGGTACACACACTTACAAGTAGGATTATCTTTTTTTCCCAGTAATCACTTTTTAAAATATATCTACTTACTTATTTACCTATTGGGTTTATATGTCCCTCCTAACCTGTCAGCCTTCTTAGCTGACAGGTAAGATAGAACTGAATTTAATAAAATGAAATTTAATGAAAGAAATAAATGGTGACACATTGTTAAAAAGACCAGGAGTAGCATTTAGACCCCACGTATAGCTTTAAAAGTTTTCTGCATTTTACAAAAATTCATTAGAAAAGGTGAATCTCAGGAAAAGCATGTATGGGGTCATGCTTTACTTGCAGCTAGTATCATGCTTAATAACTTCCACTGACTATTGTATTTGTATGCCTCTCCTAGTGTACCTGAACCAGTTCCCACATTGAAAAATGGCCTGAGACTTTTTTGTTTTGTTCTGTTTTGTTTTGCCTTTCTAGTGTAGCATATAGCCAATATCACCTGGTCAACCTTGTCTCAGCATGGAAGCTAAGCAGGTTCAGGCCTGCCTAGTATTTGGATGGGAGACAACCACTGAATTCCTGCAGTTGTAGACTGGAAAGTTGAAAAAAAAATGCCCTGGAAATGGGTGGTGCCCAATGATGCCAAGTAAACTGTATTGAATCAGTCACTAGGAGTCAAGCTTATTTCTGAGATGTCTTTATCTTTTTAAATTAAATTGATGAATAATGGGATAGGGAGTCTGTTAAACAATGGAGACACAAATTTATGGACTCCTGAAATTGTTCATTTTCTCCACCATGCTATTTCCTGATTAGTCAGCCCTTGGAGCCACCATTAGGCCCCCAGGGAGACAAATATAAAAGAACTTTTCTCTCTTGAGGCTAAAAGGAAAAGACCCTTCTGTTGGTTCGAATTGTAGCTTAATGCTTCCTTTCCCAGTGCCATCAACCTGATGTAAACCACTGTCACCACCCATGGCTAATTTTAATTGCAGGGGGAGAAGAAATCAAGAGATTGTATACTGGGTCTCCTGCATCATGTCCTCTTCCATCTGGTCTACCCCAACTCAAATGTTTAAAGGCTGTTTTAGTTTTCCCACAATATATCAGTTCCAAATGACCTACTCAAAGCTATATATAATCAACCATGACATAAGAGAGACTGGGTGGCCTTACACTCCAGCCAACAGCTTCACTCCTGGACCTTGTCTTAGCTCTTCCTTGCAGTCTCCAGAGATACCTCATGTAAAGGCAGAAAATTAAAGTATATCTGGATAAGTGGATACAAATGTTTTGTCTGAGAACAGTGTGCTCCATAGATATTTCATTTGCTTCTATTAAAGCAATAGTCATTTATCCAGGGCTTAATTTGAGGCACCGTTTAGCTCTGAAATATGTACTGCATAAAAAAGGACATGGAAAGCTATAACAGAATACTATTTATTTCTCAAATTTATTTATTTATTAAATTTTTGCTGCTGTCCATCTACCCCCCAAGAGGGACTCTGAGCAGTTTACAATAAGCAAGCCTTCTTTGTGCATATGTAAAGTGCCTTTTCCTTGAGTACTCACACTCAACTCATAGAGTTTATCACTTCTTGATTTAAAAGGATACTTTTAACTTTTCTCAGTTTAAAAAAATGAATATTGTTTCCTATGACAAGTGTTGTTCAGATGTATTTGATTTTTCATGTAATGGGGGGACCTAAAATGCTACTCAGCCACACTGATTTCCTCTTGTTTTATGATGTTTGTTCCTTGACATAGGGTGTCTGTGTGAGCATATGTGTATGTTTTTCTTCTATTTTAATTGTTCATTAATATGGATGCTGACTAGAGGTGCTTTAGCAACTGAGGCAGCCAATAAATTGATTAAAAGTAAAAAAAAAAAAAAAGCAAGCAAAATCCATTAATGCAGTTCTATGGTTTTCAATGCAATCTGGGTCTAATTATGCTTTTTCAAGAAGGCCCTTGAATATATTTACTGCTGCAAATAATGCCACTGGAGAACTGCATGGTCACTAACAGATTGCAATTCCCTGCAGTTGGTGAAACACTTACTCTGGCTTACATATATTTGCATGGATTGCAGAGTTGATTTCTCCAAATGGATCCTAGCCACCACAAACAATTTACCTCCTTGCATTTTGCTTATCCAACTCCAAGTCTCTCATTCATTCATCCAACCTTTTAATTGTTGTTGAGAATTAATGAATGCTCCCTAGAAGCAATAGGGAAGTCTGTCTAGCTGAATTCTGAAGTTCAGACCCAGGAATCTTTAGTATGTACCTGGATTGAATTCCCAGGCACCTTATATTAAGGAATCTTAATAGCTAGGCTGGGAATAACCTCCACCTAAAATTGCAGAACTACTGCCAATGCACAGTCCTAGCTAGAATTCCAGGACACTAAATAAAAATTGCTTTATGAACTGAATGTTACCAACTCAGGGTAAACTGAGAGTATGGATGAAGCAGCATGTAAGCCTATTCCCCACAGTTTGGACAGTTTCAGTGGTAGCAGCATCTGTGTTTATTGCATCTGCAACACAGCATTTGCCAGAACAATGCAAGCCTGCAGAACTCCACAAATGCCTATTTTATGGGATCCTAAATCAAAAGACCAGACTAGCTCAGTTCCTCTTTGGGGAATATATGATCCCTCCAAAACAGGGAACTGTGGTCAATTTTCTTTGCAAATTACTCAGCTCACTTCCTGCGCTGCGTGGGAGACAGGAGATGAATTATAGACAACACAGCAGCAGAGGGAGACATGATTGAAGGGAATAGATAAAAAGTCAGAGCAGGGGAAACTGGCCAGCATCTAAACTATTTGAGAGAGAGGGATGTTTAATGCTAAATCACCCGAAATGTTTTTGCCAAACTTTGACATGCATGATTTCCTGGGCTTAATTCTTTTTCTTTAAAGAGTGTGTGGAAAAAAAGGGGTAATAAAAATAACCAGCTGTTTCTTGTATAGTCCAGGAAATCAGTGTGATTTATAGTTTGAAGGCAAGGTTTGAAGGGGTTGCTGATGGCAGCTGCGATGCCAGAGAAGTCACTCAGGCCTGTCCACTTGAAGGCTCAAAACCCATTTCCTGAACAGCTCCTTCTACACTCATCACCTCCGACAGCTATTATAGACAACGGTTTGGCTGGGGCCTGGGAGTATTTTAAAGCAGCAGGGATCCCAGTTAGACAATCCAGCTGTCAATTACCTTTTCCCCTGTTGTGAAAAGGGGGCCTCTGGACAATGGCAAAGGCTCAGCGGGTGGGTGTGTCGCTTCAAGGATGTGACCCATTCTGCATTCAAAACTGCTTAAACTGCAGTGCCTGCCCGCTCCCCGCCCCACCCCCTTGGATGAGGATGACTGGAGCAGGAGGTATAGGTGTCGCCCTGCAAAAGTTCAGAAGTCTTGCTCAGGCAGAACCAAGCTGGCATCTTATTAGCATCTCAGCACTCTTTGCAAGGATGGATGTGGAAATAAATCTTTTCTTCTCCTCTTTGCTCAAGAATGCTCAGACAGCACTACCCATTTTATGTCTGCTGGCTTGGGGGGAGTGGGGGGGGGGGAAGGAGAAAGAGACCAAAACTTCCTGTGAACATAGATGACTTGCTGAGCGGCCTGTCCATCATACAGACAGCTTTGTCCAGCAGTCACTTCCCATTTGAATTTGACTGAGTGAGGAGCCCAGAGTTATTTGTAAAGAACAACAAGGCTTTTCATAATTTCAGGAGGGAAGGTGGATGGAGGAGGGTGCTAATGACTGACCTTGAGTAAGTAGACAATCTGGTTTACCCAAAGCAGGAAGATGCCCAACTGGTAAGCCAAATGAGAAGGGGTGGGGGGAAGGAAAAAAGGATGGTGGCAGCTTAACAATGAAACTGAGTTCACAACTGTATGTGAATTACACTTTTTCCCCTTAATTTTACTTTTTTAAAACTGTGAAAAACATCAACAGGAAGAAAAATCCAAGCTGTTCCATGTTGCAGTGTGAACTAACTCTGCGTCTTCGGAGACACTAGCCGAAAAGCAGAAGAGATCAAGCAGAAATGGTCCTTGCCTTCTCTCAAGGTTCAAGGAAGGAAGCCACCCCCAACCACAAAAAAAAGTTTTCAATCTGATGGAAGTCCCCCCCCCCTTACATTTTGGAACTTTTGAGGATAACAAAACTGTTTATTACAAAAATATCAGCATAAGGAATGAATGAAATACAGAATGGTGTGAATCCTGGGGCCCCACATTCCTTGCAAAAGACCATTTTCCCACACTTTCAGCTTTTTTTTTTTTAATACAGGGGTAGAAAATATTGAAAGTGAACCTACATGGCAGAGGCATCACATTTTCAACATCCTGTTAGTACTCTTGTGAAAAATATTTTGAAGGTGACTTGCAGTACTTTATATGAGAGGGGAGGTCAGCTTCCAAAGTCTTGCCAAGAGGTAAATATGAAAAAGGGGCTGCAAGTCATCTGTACACCCAATTGGCAGACTCATGGCTTTTCTGACCCAATGTGACAGCTCCTTTCTTCATACTGCTTTCTGTATAAGTAAGTTCAACCTGGACAGCTCCACTTTCCCCCTTCTCTCTGTGCTGTTTATTTTTTTAAGTTCCTCTTATTCTGTCAGGCACTTACTCAGGCTGATTTTTACTTACTTATCACTGACTGAAAGCATCATTGTTTTTTTTAAAGTTGATGCTGGTAGTGTTTTGACAATTTCAATTCGGTTGATTATTACAGTATCAGATTTGAGAAAGCGTAAGTCACCTCAAATGCTCTGTGGAAGACTGGAAGGAAAGTTTGATTTAAGTGCCCAAGATATATAGACACTATGGCCAAAGTCCATGTTAGCTTGGAATTCTGGCAGCTTGAGTCAAGTTTCAAAAGGACTTGCCTCCTCATTAATATGAACAGTACTGCCACCATCACCACACAGCCTACATGTTTCTGCCCTGTTAGTCCCAGTGCTCTTAGGAGCATTGTGCTCATCAGTATTGCTAAATGGCTGTCCTGAAGATCACTATTCCCTCTGCAAGGCAGCCTCCAGTAAGGCCTCTCTGCAGGAAAATGTTCTTAAGCAAGGATAATTACAAGTTCTTAACCCAACACAATATTGATCAGGGAGAAACCAAACATCTCAAGTGGCCCACTCATCCATACTCAAAAAGAGCAGTGGTAGATGTTGAAGGAAGATGTCATCCTACACCCCTTCTTTTGAATTAGAAATATCTAAAGCAAACAAAGATTTGTTTGCAGTTCAGGAATATATCATTTGCAAGATAGAACAATCTCCCTAGCTGCTAGGCTCTACCCTGTCTCCCCACCCCTATCTCCCACCTTTGCATTCTAATTTTGATCTCTGTTCTTAGTTTTAATTTTCCTGGAGGACTCCTTCCGCCACTCTGAGCCTTAGGCAAATTGCA
This sequence comes from Candoia aspera, assembly GCF_035149785.1. NCBI lineage: Eukaryota > Metazoa > Chordata > Lepidosauria > Squamata > Candoiidae > Candoia > Candoia aspera. Next base: position 23,754,913 of record NC_086157.1, read on the forward strand.
GCAAAGAGCTAAATCTCTTGGTAACTGGAGCCAGATTTGGAGGAAGTGTTTTGAAAGCTCTGTAGGAAAGCCAACACTGAGCCAAGCTTAGTTGTGCTGGGCTGCATCACCATCTACAAGATTGCTAGAAAAAGGCAGTGGGGATACCAGAAGATACCACATTGCTGAATTAAGAGACAGAGCTATCTGGAACTGCTTTTTCTGGAAGCATTTACAGCAGAGATGAACAATCTTTGGAGAACTTTTAGGAGCATGCCAGGAGCCACAATCAGCAAACAACTGTGATTAGGACAGAAATTTGCAGGCCTGGAGGGAAATGGTAATTTTGGAAAATTACATATATTCTTAATCTCCCAAATATCAAGAGAAAGAATTACCCTTTAAAATATCCCATATGTTACAGCTGTTAAAACTGCATGGCCAATTTTAGATAGCAATCCTCATCATCAACAGAAGCCTCGGGTGGGGAGAGGGGGTAACGCAAGGACTCTGAAGAGGCCTCATACAGCTCATATGCTGAGTTGACCATTATGACTTCAAGGCAGGTAAAAAGGTAAAGGTTTCCCTTGACATTAAGTCCAGTCGTGTCCAACTCTAGGGGGCGGTGCTCATCTCCGTTTCAAGCCGAAGAGCCGGCGTTTGTCAGTAGACACTTCCGTGGTCATGTGGCCGGCATGACTGAACAGAACGCTGTTACCTGCCCGCTGAAGCGGTACCTATTAATCTACTCACATTTGCATGTTTTCGAACTGCTGGAGCCACTCCTGTTCAGAACAGTGTCATGGCTTTCAGAGCAAAGGGTACCAGAACTCAGGCTGTGGAGACTCTTTGTGAATCAGGCCAAGACTCCAAATGGTGAAAGAGAATTCAAAGATACGTTGCTAGTTCCTAAAACAACTCAGTGGATTGCAGCTGAGATGAACTCCCAAGGCCACTCACAGAACTGGTTGCTAATAGAGATAATAAAGCCCTTTCCTTCCCTTAGGTGTATTATTATCCTCCTTTTGGTTCATTATGGCTCTTTCAAATGCTAAACATAAAAAGAGAATGTCAAGTAAAGGTTTACGTTTCAAAGGAAATGCCAGCATTAATGCTTGCCTCCCACTCAGGAAAAAAGAAGTGGCCCTAGATCAATATCATTGCATTAAGCCATGAGTCGAGACACAAAATGCTCAAGGGACATGCTAGAAAAACCATCACAGCTTTCTCTTTGCACTGAATGAGCACTTTAAGGAAACACATCCTGCAAAGAAAATAACTATTTGTACTTCTCTGAAGGAAAAATAAAACAGACGGATGGTAACGCTGCCTTTCTTCTCCTTGGCTGCACCATATAGATGAAATATATTTAAGTCTTAGAACACAAAAGTATCAGCTTCAGCAGAATGGGGCTGCCCAGCTTTAATGCAGTAGGGCAGCTGAACCAAATCCCAGAGCCTGACTTATTTCCAGCTTTATCCCCTTTCCACATGAACCAGCCAGTGTCCTCATGCCGTGCTTTATACACCCTTGTCCTGTTCTTTCCTGTACTGCAAGAGTCCAGCCAGCAGCAAAGCACAGAGGAGAACAAAGATAGCCACAGTCAGAGCAACACATTTTCATCCTGGCTCCTCTTTCGATCGCCATTGCAAGGGCTGGATTCCATGAAGGATTCTGAAAGAATTGCTCCGTTGTCAATTCACTTGGGAGGCCAACTCATCACCAAACAGAGGCAAAATGATTGAAACAGCATAAAAGAACTTTGTAAATAAATAAATAGTGCTGAGCAGCTTGGAAGCTCATGTCGCTTAGGGCCTAATTATCTGAAAAAGTCTCTCAACTTGTATTAGCCTACCTCTGCTTTTGGATCATCAGGAAAAGTACTTTTGGATATGATGTGATCTATACAGAAAGAGCCTTCTATACTACAACACCCCAGGCATAGAACATGTTTCCAACAGAGGTGCAGTGGGTGCCAACATAGCATTCTTTTTGGTAAAAACTTAGAGGGCTTCTGTCTGCCAAGCTGTTTTTGAGAGGCGGACGTACCTTTCTGCGTGATACGAATGTTCCTGTTTTTTCCTTTCTATTTTATTAGCTTTGATTTATTATATTTAGTAAAGCAGCCTACCAGGAGAAGATGAAAAGCAACATATGGATCACAGTTCATTCATCCATTCATTTGTGGAGCAAGCAGAAACAATTGGAAAAATGTAGTCCTGAAAATAACCTGCTCCTGTGCCTTATAGGAGTTCATGTGATAACCAGCACCTTAAACTACATCCAGAAGCTTATCTGAGTACAGCTCATGGAGCAATAGTAATACATGAATGTATTGTGATATGTCCAAAACTGCTTGGGTTACCTTATTCTGAAGCAGTTGCAGCTTCTGAATGTTCTTCAGGGGCAGGACAGGATAATGCTATCTTATTCTGAATTAAAGATGGGAAGTCTCCAGTCCATAGCCATTCAGTCACTTGGAGAACATGGAGCAGAAATGCAGTTGGGTATTATCGACTTACATCTGGACATACCTAGTAGATTCATGTAGATGTTAAATAGGACGGGAAGAGAATAGAGCTCTGAGGTACCTATAGACCTAGATCTCTCACCCCTACCTACTGGATCCAGCCCTGGGAAAAAGAACCACCACCATAACACCATGCCTCCCACTCTTAATCCCCTGAACTGGTCCAGAAGGATACCATGATGATGGTATCAAAAGCCACTGGTGGGATAGGAATATATCATCATTCTTATCCCACCAAAGGTCATCAACAATGATCAATGTGGTCTTAGTGCTTGTAAGGTTTGAAACCCAACTGAAAAGGGTCCCTTCACAGCCTGCTGGAGTTGCCAGCTGATCCCCTTCTCAAGAAGCTTCCCCAGAAGGTTGGAGATCAGATGAAAATTATCCAGTTCCATTGGATTTGACTTCCTGAGGAGACCACTGCTTCTTTCAGAGCAGGTAGAATCATCCCCTCCCTCAGGCCAGAAGTGGAGATGGGATCAAAGTGACACACACCTCTTTAAATTACTTGTTTACCTGTATGCATACCCAAATAATATAGCCCTTCTCCACACTTTATGAGTACACACTTAGAGACTTATTCTAATCACCCTATTCATATAGATCATGCACAAATTATCTGTCACATTCACAATCCTTCCCCTTGTAGAGATACAGTTGGAAATCACATCCACTAGGCAGAGAACTGCCTACAGAATGGGGAGTAAGAGACATCTGGAAGAGACCTCTGGTTGGAGATTTCACCAATAGACAATGTGTGATGAAATGGACCAGCAGTCCAAATAAGTATAGTATTTATCCAGAATCTAGTTTAAGAGAGCATTCTAGGCTAGATCAAAAAGACTTATTCCTCATATAAGCTTGTCTTCCTTTTCCTCTAATTACAGTGGAATCCCACACATTCCCTCTCAGGTTTAAACTATTTCAAAGGTAACACCACAGCCACAAGAGTCCTGCAGCACAAAGAATCTTTAGGGAGGACAATGGCTACATATCAACATTGCTATTGCAAATGGCATGAAATATGAAATGGCCTAAGTGTCCACTGGGGAGAACAAGAGGAATATTTCTCAGATTGTCACCATCCAATTCTACATACAAAGAGCTAGTGAAATGTGTTATGAAGTCATAAATCAAACTTCTCCAAAATGCAATCATCACAGAAGAAACAGATGCTTGAACTTGATATATAATTTCTTCAAACTCAAGTATCTACACATTTAAAAAGTACCCCAAAAGGACAATACTCAGAAATCATGGTACCCAAATTATTTAATATTTTAAGACTTGATTAGACATAATTTCATACTTGCCTAAATTTGGGGTTGAATCTTAACATCAATGCAGGCATACACACTCAAAAGCTCAGTGCTGAGAAGTGACGAGATATATATGTCCAGCCATGCCATTCCTAATTTTAGAATGCTATAAATCAGCCCCTTTATATGACCAAATATTTTTATAAGCAGTCAACCTGTATGAAGAAAAAAAAAAAGACTATGAGATGATGGACTGAAGTTATATGGAATTCCAGGTAGATGATAGAAGTATTTGACTCCTCTTCAGGCTTGGATTTGTACAGTGATCATTATTAACCCTGAACTGACTAGCAGCAAGATGGGTGGTAACCTTACAATGCATAGCCAATAGCCAATTAACCACAGACACATTACCCTATGCAATATACCCTATGTATGATACTTGGAGTATATGTCTCTGGGAATCCTGAGGGCATTAAGACATTCCACAGAATTTGGGGGATAAAAGAAATAAAAGATCATCACCGTGAGAAGCCATAGTTTCACAGATCATGCAAGACCAATAGCTGCTTTGACATGATTTCCTGAAGAAGTCAGACTGACAGGGTTCATGTAAAATGATAAGTTGTAAACTGTTGGGGATCCTTTGCTGATTTAGCAGTATAAAAGTATAATAATAAATAAACCATAAAGTACAAAGCACAGTAACAGAATTCACACATCAGGCTAAACTAAAAGTAAACATAATGTGGGAGCAATTATTAGTTACTATACCTTCTGCACTCTGAAAAAAAAAGGGGGGGGTTATTTAACAGCAACTCAATTGTCAAAGTGCCTAACAAAGGGCCAAATTACTTATTACTTTAGCATGCCATGTGAACTGTAGGCATGAGGGGTCCCTATCTAGATCAGGACTGCAGCAGGCACCCAAGTATTAATGCCCTCTATCACCCACTCTAGTAAACTAATAAGAAATGGGCTTCCTGCCCTTACTCTAGAGCAGTGTTTCTCAATCCCAGTGACTTTGAGACCTGTGGACTTCAACTCCTACAATTCTCCAGCCAGCATGGAATTCTGGGAGTTGAAGTCCACAGTTCTTAAAGTTGCTGAGATCGAGAAACACTGCTCTGGAGTAAAAAGGAAAGGGAATAATATAGAGAGCTCCCTTCATCTGACCATGATTACAAAAACTGTAAAATGGGTAGATCTGACAGTGAGAGAGACTATCACAAAATCACTCAGGGAGCTTTATGGTCAAGCAAGGACCCTGACCAACATCAACTACAGCACTTTGTGCAATGTATAGCTGGCTCCCACTGAGGCCTCTACCTTCCAAATGAGGACAAAGCTGAAGACAATTCTCCATTTCATACCTTGCTTCACTCAGTTATTAGGTTTCCCCCACTATTAAGTGGCTGTTAGAGATCACTTTTAAATGGTATGCCTATTTCAGTTGGTTCTATTGCCTCCTGTCTTCTTACCTCTGCTAAATAAAGCCTAGTTCTTGTTTTCTTGCTTTGTCTTAATTTTTATTTTTTTTTAAAGTTGTTCATTACTCAACTGCTTTGAGAAGGCTTGAAAATACTGCATAGACTTTTGGGTCCTGATCTTTCCCACAACAGTTGCCCATCCTTCCTTCTATAAGGAAAGTATATGTGGCAAGTAAGGAACATGAGAGTATTTTTGAGAGCACAGCTGGGATGGAGAAGAACCACACACTAACACAATGAAACCATTGTGTTGAGCAAATGTACTGGCCATTAAAACTACAACAGCTGGCCATGTCTTTTGCCTTGAATACCCCATGGGCAGTCATTCTAATCTTCCTCCAACTGAAATATAGTACTGTACTAGATACAAAGCACATTCTCTCTTCCCAGATATACATATCTCTTACCGTTAGGGACTTCAGCTTCTAAAATTCTCAACAACAGCCATATTGGCTGGGAATCCTGGAAGCTGAAGTCCACTGGCATGGGAATGCTGGTCCAGGCCTACATACACTTACGGAAAGTGCAAATAAAGTTGTAACTTACAATCTATTTAAGTTACAGAGCAAGCCATGGATTTAATTATAGAAGCACTGGATGACTCAGTATCTCCAACATCCCACTCTTTCTGGCTACTGAAGTGGGAGAATCAAATGAAGGAAAAGGGTGACATCTTCTTACTTGCAGCAGATTAAAAAAACTGCAAGCTGTCTGAAAATACAGTTAGGATTTCTATAATGCAGTTACATTATATAGCCCTGTCAGTGAAATCAACATACTGCCCTCCAGGCCTTTGAACACAGGCCCTTTGGGATCCCAGTTAGAATAATGGTAGAGCACAATGGTAGAAAATAATGTTCCCTGCTGGGACAGATGCACAGCAGCTGGACAGGGTGTAGAGCCAGGTGGAGAAGCAGTACCATGTGTAGTTTCCCAATGCGTGCTAATGAAGTGGCTTTCCTACCTGTTCAGCCTAGGATGACCTGGCAAAATGCCCAAATTGCATTCAGTAATAACTTCTGAACAGTTTCCACAGGTAGCACCACCCAGTAGGGCACAACCAGATTCCTCCCACTGACATCACCCTAGAAGAAGCTTCAGGTTTCAAGCCTTTTCCCTCAATGGCCTCACATCACAATGCAGAAGACAATGGGCTGCTCTTAAGGCTGGTGGCAACTCTAGATATCAATAAAGAAACTAATGTGCTGGCCTCTTCCCCAACTCTGACATACTTATTTTTTCTAGCAGCTCACAGAGCTAGCCAATTAACAAGTCCCTCTAGTGGTTATAATGCAATAAAAAACTGGTCATTCCTAAAACTGGGGAAGATAAATATCTAATTGGCAATTGCACCTGACTCTGGACGGGATAAACAGAAAAACATTGGGAAATGTGGTATCTCTCAACTGGACCATGGAACCAGAAATTTTAAAAGGGGAAACAAAGAGGAATTTCATGGATATAATACAGAATGAGGATGATGAATAATTCAGGGAAGAATAGCAAGGGATTGAGGGGAGGGGCTGCTCTTGAGGAAGGAAGGAAGGAAGGAAGGAAGGAAGGAAGGAAGGAAGGAAGGAAGGAAGGGGCTTTAACTCTAGGACATAACATTTTAATTATCAGAGTACAAATCTCCACTATTGTCTAAAAATTACTGTTGAATTGTTGAGGGAAACTAATGATAGATGTCACAAGTTTCTTTCTTTCTAGTGAACTACATGATAGATGTTACACAACAGTAAAATGCTCCCTTTAATTATAAATAAATGATCTTTGCTAATGAGATCTACTCTAATTACATTTATGGTAACTCTAGGGCTTCTTACTGACCTTTCCACAAACAGTAGTTTAAGATCCAGATTTTCTGAAACTGAAGGCCACAGTTTCCTGATTTTAACAAAAGAGGAAACTGCAGTTCAATAATGGGATGAGAGATTGTTTTGATCTTCAAATGAACTTAGAGCAACGAAAATGTCATTTGTCTATTAGACTCACAAAGGATGTTTAATCAGGGTTGGTTGCAATCACCATGCTGCTAGAGATGCAATTCAAGTGTTGAAACTCGAATGTCTGGTCTTCTATTGTGGCCATATTCAGACTTGGGCTGAAATCCACAAGCCTGTTAAAATGATTCAGGACTGATTGCTGCATTAAAGACATATATGTTCTTCTTGGCTATATGCCTAGTATGTGGAATTTAACAAAATATCAAGAACTGTGGTCTTTTCAGGCCTGGGGGACTGCTAAAAAACTTATTATTCAACACTTCACCTGATACGCAGGAATAGATTGCCAATATGTTGTCAAAATTCCTTTTGTTGTTGCTGTTTAAAGAGTCAAGGAAACTGACTTTCAAACAAAAGAGTCCATTTGGGAAGTTCTTCTATTATGATTCAGCTTTCCAGATTGTTTTTCCTTTCTTCTCATTATTACTACACTTCATTAATACTGTTGTATGTACACTTTTTATCAATTTGATATAAGAAACTGTGATTAATAAGTGACTATCTTAAGCACAGCATAAAGAAATGTGCATGCACCAACATGAAGCTCATGCATATCTTTGCGCACATATTTTCCAAATGTGTGAACCTAATTATTTTCTGGAGACAATCTTTGGTCCTAATACTGTAGCTCAATTCTATGCATGCTTACTAGGAAGGCAATCTAAGTAATGCCCTCATTAGTTCATCCCATTCAAGTCAATAAACTTTATTTGTAAATATTTGCAGACATGGGCATCCATGTGGGAGAAAAGGGAGACACACAGCATGTACATGACATCATCATGGGAATGATGTGACTGACATACTTGCAACAGATGTCCACATACAAACCACATAAACATGTCAGTTGAATGAGATCATGATTCAAGTATCATAATTTTGATATCATTTGGGGCTTATTACAGATGCCTAAGATTGCAACATTCAATAGGACTGTGGCTTAATCAGACCTTAGTTATACAACTGCCAATCTAGCTGAGTAAAAAACTGCTTTACAGTACTATACACATAACTAAGATCAGGCTGCATTTTCACATCTGAATCAGTGATTCCAAGAAAGAAGATACAAAAGCTAAAGATCCATACATTGGAGTTACTGTAATTTCATCACCCTCCCACTGAACAGGAAGAGAACAAGAATTTAAAAATATATACCTGTAAGCACCATGACTGCTTCTGCTCTTTACAACAGTAAAGAGTCTACTGTCTTGACTACAAGGATGTCAGCCTGTCTAGTTTCTGGATCCAATGACCTGACCGCAAACCGTATATTTATTTATTTATGTATGTATTTGTTTGTTTGTTTTATATCCCACCTTTATTAATTTTTCTGTAAGTAACTCAAGGCAGAGAAAATGCCTAATGCTCCTTCCTCCTCCAATTTTCCCCACAACCACCACTCTGTGAGATGAGTTGGGCTGGGAGAGGGACTGGCCTGCAGTCACCCAGCCGGCTTCATTACTCCAATTTTGGAGATACTACATCAGTGAAAGTACCTACAGGCACCTGCCAACCATTTGCACAGGATTCCTAAAAAACATTCAGATGCCCTAATACTATTTCAAATAAGTTTAAAATAATAATATATGACTAGGGCCATAGCTTCTTTACCCTTGGATGGAATACCTGCTATCAAACAGATTCTTGTATATGGGCTTAGACATCTGCAAACTCATCTCTTCAAAAGGTGTTTGCTGCCTGGACATTCTGGAGAACTGTAATCCCAACACACTCCCCCAAATTAGAGAAGGCTTCAATGGGCAATCAGGGCAGATCTCAACAGATTTCCCTTGCAGGAAATCTTCCTGGCTTGCACACCAGCCAGTAAATCAGAAGCTGAAAGGCAAGGCTTTCCAACCACAGGCAGCCTAGTACCTTCATTCAGAAATAATGCCTTCCTATAATCCCCAGTCGACAACCCTTCTAAATAAACAAACCTCACATCACGTATGCCCTTCCCTATTCTAACTAATCCTCCCCACGCACTTTCCTTAAAAAAAATGTGCTTCGTTTACTGAACGCGGCCCATGTTGCTATTTCACAGGGCTGAAGAGCAACGAGCTGGTCTGTTTCTCCCAGGCAGCGTTTTGCTCCTCACGTACACTAGCACGCACAGGATGAACGGGGCACGGGGAGGGGAATAGGAAGGGCGGCGGAATTGCAGCTAACACTTGTACGCAACGTCTCTTTAAAACAATCCACCCAACGCGATCGGCACCCTTTTCTCCTCCCCGCGTAGCGCCCTGGAAAATCGGCTAGGTGATTGGATTACCTTCCTTTGAATGAAGGCGGGGGTGGGTGGGAACGGGCCGCCAAGTTACATTCATGATGCAATCCCCCGAACCACGTGTTAGTTTGGCCCCGCTGCCTTTCCTAGGTCTACTTCAGGCTTCTCTCCGTTAGGGGAGAGGGGCCGGCTGCGCGGTCTCCTCAGGAGGAAGGGCCTGCAGCCTCCGGAATCCATTTGCCAGCAATTCCCATCCTCACTACAGGAGGAGGAGGAGGAGGAGGAGGGAGGCAGGCATAATTCTCGCAACATTCAAAGCCATCTAATGTCGCGGTTCTTTGTATACTCGGAAAGTAAGGGCAGGGAGTCCAGCGGGATTTATCCCCAAGGAAGGGGGCATTAAACGGCGAGCCTTATTGTTTAGGGAATGCCGGAGACTTCACGCGTCTTCTCCCGAGTAAAACTCGTTTGCGGACGGTTAGGGTTAGGGAAAAGCAAGAATTCCAGGGAGAGAGGGGGAGGCGTGTATTTTCCATCCGCCAATCGGACCAGGAAAAGCTCTGCCTCCGTTCGGTTAAAAGAAGACCCGTTTCCTAAGGTCAAGGTTCGACCCGGTCATTTAGAGAGGGACAAAGCCCATCTGGCTTCAGAGCAAGCAGGCAAATAGGACCGGGGGGGGGACTGGAGGTTCGAGTCCCCTGAGCGCCTTCCCTTTGTCCAAGATGTCACCGACGGGAAAACACTTCGCCTCCCCCTTTCTTTCTTCCTCCCCCTACCCCCGACCCGGCTTGTACGAAGGGAGGCATTTATCGCGAACGGGGCTCCGACGGTCCCCTCCATTCCTGGGGTGCACCCGGGATCTCGCCCCAGCCGGTCCCCCAGAAGGAGCGGGGCGGGGAGCGACCGCCTCCTCCAGCCAGGGATCTGAGCGCCGACTGCTGCGACTTCCAAAGTGCCTGGCAGAGAGCTTGGGAGGGGAAATGAATGTAGCGCGGGCGAGCCAATGAGCTGGGACCGGATGCGATATATCCTCTAGGACAACCACTGCTCTGTTCCTCCTCAGATCCACATGACGCCATTTACTTTTGCTTTTGCGGAGAGCTCACCCTGCCTCCTCCGGAAAGAAGAAGGGGGGGGGGGGAAGCGAGAGGAGGAGGGGAGCGAGGGCGCAGAAAAACGCTGAAGCTCTTGGAGACCGGATCTCAAACCTGCTTTTCTGCAAAGATACAAGCAGCAGCAGAAGCAGCCGCTAGCAAACCCCGCTGATTTTTTTTTCCCTCCCCTTTAAAACAACAGCAACTCCCCCCCCCCCCTGCAATCAGCAAAGCTGCCTTGGGAGAGAGAGAAAAAACACGCACTCACGTACAGCACACAAACTCCGAGGAAGCAAGCAAGCTAACCGACCACTTAGGGGAAAAAAAAGCTACCCCCCCCTTTCCCATTTTTTATTTTATTTTGCAAACGGCTTTTCAACAGATCGGAGTTGGGGAAGCGAGCAATCCAAGAGAAGCTGCTCTTTGCTGGAAGATCTGAGCGAGATCGCATCAAAGCCACCCCGGGATTTTATTTTTAAAGAACCACTTCATGTCGTTCGCTGGGGCTCCCCCTCGCCCTCCTTCCATGTACGAGGCATTAAGAGAGAGTGGCTCGGGAATGACGAATCGGCCTTTTCATTGAGAAAAAAGGGGGGGGGGAAGCTACAAGGAAACCAACGTGTGATTGCGAAGGGGGACAAAAATCCTCGCTGTTATCTGGAAAAAAGGGCTTTTTAGATACCCGTTGGTTTTGGTGCGGCGTGTGGCTCTCTGGGTTGCGATTTGTTATTTTTCCCCTCTGGAGAAGAGAGAAAGTAGAGGGACAACCCCCCTCCCAAGTTTGCGGTGGATTTTTTTCCTCGGTCTAACGCAAAACATTTCGATGATTCTTGCTTACAACCTGGACTCGAAGTGAGTTTGGAACAGAAGAGCCGTTTCTGTTCGCTTTTTATTTCCTTTCGGCTTTGGGGTTGGATTTACCGGCCAACCGCAGGAAGACGCGGGGGGGAGACCTCGGGGGTCGGGGCGGGGGGAAGGCTTGATGTGACCTCGCTGCCTCGGCGGGAGCTTTTCCCCTTCGCAAAACGCGCTTCTGCAGAAGAGAAGCGGAGGCTTGTAAAGAAACGTGCGGATTGGAGCCGTTTCCCCGGGTGCGAGCGAGGCGGCGGGGTTTCCCCCGTTTTCTCTCCCTCCCTCGTGTTTACAGAGCGCGGCTGAGCCTGGCGAGGTGGCTTTGAAGGGGCGCAGGCGGTTGGGGGTGCCGAAGTCCGATTTCTCGGATGGGCTCACCCTGCTGGTCCCTTCCTCTCTGCGGATGACTCTGCAAGCGAGGGGACCCCCGGGCGCCACCGTCGTTGGGGGCTGGGGTGGCTTAAAAGGGCGGAAATCTGCCTTCGGGTTTCAGCTCTGCTTGCAGAAGCTTCGGGGAGCAGCTCCGTTCCCCAGATTGGGGCGGGAGCCGCCTGCCTGCCTGCGGCGAGGCTCTTTGGAAAGCGGGCTCCGGACAAGTCGCGAGCCGTGTGACTTCAAACCTGTCAAGGTTGGGGATTCCACAACCCGAAATCTTAACTCGGACTCTTGGTTTGTCTGTTCTCCGGTGTGCTGCTTAGGTGGAATCTCCGTGCTTCGCCTCCCTCTTTTGAAAACTTCTGTAGTTGGGTCCTTCTCTGGGTGCAATTCGGAAGTGGGAGAATGTAAAAGTTTTTTGCCCCTCTGCATGGAAAAAAGATTGGAGTGGGAGCAAACACTCGGTTTATGAGCAACACTTGTTGACATCTTCCCTACCAGTTTTCTTGCCTTCTTTTTTTTGTTGGGGGGGGCTTCCTTGTTTTGGAAATGGCTGGTGATCCCCCCCCCCCCGTAGTTTGGGCCATTTTCTTGCTGCACAGCTTGATCCTTCAGCCCTAAATATGACATGAAGACAAGGCAATTCAGTGACAGGGAACAGTGGTTGTTCTAATGAAAAGTCCCTTCCCCTTATTCTTTCTGCCTGTAAAAGGGACCTGTGGATGTGCCTGGTCAATTTCCCTTAATACTGATTTTTTTTTTTTTTGGAAGCTGGGTAGAGGGAATTGTTTAGGAAATAGTTATAAGGGGGGAGAGAGCATTTTTTCTCCTGTGAATAAACCTTGATTTTTGGTAATTGCAGATAATTCATTCCATTAAATAGACAAATATTTAAACTGGGACAAACCATTGTCTAAAAAGGGATTTTGTTTGCCATTTTCAACACCTATGGGACATTACCAGGGAAATCTATTTGTAGACTAGGGAGTGTGAGTTTTGTCTTATTCATAGGTCAAGCTTCCCCCTACCCCATGGGCAATGACATTCTGGGGGCTGTTATGTGGGGAAAAGTTTAGTATGGTTTTTTTTTTTTGTCATGCCTTGAGTGGGGGAGAGATTGCGTGTCATTTATGCAAATCAAATCAGACCGAACAGTAAGGAAAGAGACTGCCTTCTAAAGCTTTTCCAGGGTCTGGGGGAGAGAATAATATCCTATCAAAACTGACATTTGGGGAGTCTCATACAATTTAGGGCAGGGCAAGGAATAAGGGAAGAGGGTACCTGCTTTGAAGGTGTTCCTGAATGGAGCTGATATCTGGAAGTCTTTACATAACCGGAGTGAGAATCTCTGCTTGGCCATCTCCTGCTGGGAGGGGAGAGGAAGAGAGACAGCAAAGCTCTCCTGTTAAGGCAATCTTATTAGAAGCCCCATTCTCACTGCCTTTTCTCCCCACACACACACACCACCACCACCACCACCCGCCCAGCCAGGATGCTGCTTATCTCCAGGTTTCTTTCATCAGGATCAGGATGGCTTAGAGGCAAATGAGTAGGTTCCCAAAATCCTACCTATCAGCCTACTTTATTTTTATACCCACAGAGGAAAAGCCTATAATAAGAAGAGAAGGAGCTATGTCTGGGTTGCGGGGAGGAAGAATGGGCTCAAGGAGGAAGATGGGAGACTAATCTTTTTTAGGGCAAAGCTTTGTCACAGAAATCCTACATTTTACAATAGGAAAAATCCAAGGTCCGGCATTTCCCCCTGTGCAGGATTAAAAAGAAACACCAATTATTTTTACAGTTATTGCAAAATAGGTCTGTACCTGACTTTCATCCAGCATTACACAGTTACTGAGTTCTGTTTGTTTTTAGAAGGCAAATTCAAGTCAGAATTCTAAGTACTTGTCAGAAGTAGCTTCTGACTCGCTGCAAGCAAATGTCCATAAGACTGCAATCATGTCTCGCAGGTTTTCCCAGAAATCCTGCAGCGTTCAGTGGACAGGCATGTTTGAATACCTGTGTATTCAAAAGGTATTCAGATTGCAGGGAATATAATAGAGTTTAGACTGTTTGCTTTTAAACCATTCCCCTTTATGAACTAGATATCACTAAATCTTGAGATTTTCAGCTTTTTTCTTTTCTCATTCCAGTTTGATATCTTTGTTACTCTGAGCATAGTTTATTGTGTTTCTGCAGTTAAGCAATATGCTTTAGGAAGCATAGTTTTAAGTTGAAGCAGTAGTGTCACGTGCTGTTCCTGGAATTGTATGATTTATTGTTAATATGTAGGATGTTTGCCTAGGTAAGCCAAACCACCTTTTCTGGTAATGTTCAGGAAGTGAATGGATTATCTCTGGGTGTTATGAAAGCACAAAGCAAACCCTGACAGCGCTTAGCATTGTAATGTGTCTCTCCTGGTACTTTGACTTGCAAAGTGGAAGACAAATACAGCATTCTGAAGAGAGAGGGTCTGGCTTTTTGTTTATCTCATCTAAGACTAACCTCAAAAGTATTTATTTATTCAATTTGATGGCGCCAACTCCAACCTTATTGCTCCTGGGTGTCTTTCCTGGTACCATTGCACAGGATCATCTGTTCTCCTTTCTGCATCATCTTTAAGCTTAATGTGCTGCCAACATTTTTCCTAGATTGCCATATGGTCTCAGAGCTACTGTTCTCTGGTCCCATTTTGCTCACAAAGTTTCAGGGCTACTACTATAGCCCTATAACTTGAAGGGGACTAAGTTCCACCTTTTCCTCAGCTAAGTCTGCAATCCTATGTCTCCTTACTTAAGGAGTGAGTTCCAGTGAAATCAGTGGCTCCTACCTGTACATATGTAAGATTTGTCTCTATTGGGCAAGAATTTGAAAAGCCCATCTGGAGCCTCATTGTGACAAGTACAACCTCATTATCTATTCAGTTGTAAATCCTAAAAATCAGTAATGTGAATCAGATAGAGGCAGGTGTTTTCTAGGGTCACTTGTCAGGGTCCCAGGGTCAGCCACTGCAGCTGCTTGCCAAGCGTACACTTCAGACCAAACTTGAGTGTGTGTCAAGTGTGCAAAAGATGCAAGCTGACCTCCATGCAGATCTGTGTTAATGTTGAAAATCAAATCTTTTCTGTATTGAAATAATTCCGAGGAAGTATTAGGAGTGTCGGGTTTCCATAAACTTGGCCCATTTCAGATTTGTTCCAGCTTGGCAAATAAAGGTTTGTTTCCTTAAAAATGTGTTTATTTCAAGATCAAGACTTAAGCTGATTGACTTTCTTTCCTGAGACTGGGTGTAATGGTGCATGTGAAGCTAAGATACAGTACATTGCCTGGCAGAGCAAACAACCACACCTCGAAAAACAAAAGAAAAACTAATCCTCTCTTTCTTTAACATAGGATTTCAGATGTGTTCTAAGCTTTCTGGAGTGATAACTGTTCAGGATACTGATGGAGACAAGAGCTCAGAATGGCAGTGGGTTACAACCCTTGCTTCAAGGCCAGCATGACACTGGGAGACAGTTTGGAGATTCTGACCTGAGGGATGTCCTGGCGCAACAAGTTCATGTCTTGTCCTTGGACCAGATCAAGGCTATTCGAAATACAAATGAATACACAGAACCCCCTACCGTGGCTCCACGACCAGGACTGAAGCCAGCACCGCGTCCACTGCTCCAGCACAAGAGTGAAAGACCACATGACTTGACAGAGCAGCGTCATCTTAACAGGATTCAACATCCCCAGGTCCATGTTCCTTCCCGGGTACCACTGTCCCGTTCCATTAGCACGGTCAGCAGCACTAGCTCACGTGGCAGTGCAAGGACAAGTACAAGCAGTAATTCATCAGAGCAGAGACTTCTGGGGTCATCTTTGGGGACAGTTGTTGAGGGGATAATACGAGTACAGCCGAAGTCAGAGTTGAAGTCTCGGGAGCTGAAACCCCCTAGCAAAGAAAGTTTGCATATGCATGCCTACCGATGTGAGGACTGTGGGAAGTGTAAGTGTAAGGAATGCACTTATCCACGAACCCTTCCATCCTGTTGGATCTGTGATAAGCAGTGTCTCTGCTCAGCCCAGAACATGGTAGATTATGGGACCTGTGTTTGCTGTGTGAAGGGGCTTTTCTACCACTGCTCCAATGATGATGAGGACAACTGTGCTGATAACCCATGTTCGTGTAGCCAGGCCCACTGTTGCACTCGGTGGTCCACCATGGGTGTTGTGTCCCTTGTTCTGCCTTGCTTGTGGTGTTACCTGCCAGCCAAGGGTTGCCTTAAATTGTGCCAGGGGTGTTATGACCAAGTAAATAGGCCAGGTTGTCGCTGTAAACAGTCCAACACAGTTTGTTGCAAAGTTCCCAAAGTCCCACCCAGGAATATTGAAAAGCCAACATAGCATCACTAATCAGGTAATAAGGATGATTGTAGAACATCAGATGTGGCCAACTAAATGATCTATAACTGTGGCACTGTTTCTTGAGGGGGGGGGTGAGAAAGGTCCAGCCTCATGGAGATGCTTGTTTAGAATCCACCCAGTGGAGATCAGAGTGGGAATACGCTTTGCAGCACCTAAGTATTGCATAAGCTAATGAGACTCAAGCTACTTCTAGGCAAACTCGCGTGTTGTGCGTTTGTGTATTTTTAAAGGAATTAGTACACTTGTAAATTAGAAAACTACTTCAACCCACTCCCAGTTATTTTCTGCCAGAGATGTGCTATATTTTTGTATATAGGATATTTTCAACTGTGAAAACACAAGTGTCATAGAAAGTATGGCACAAGTCACAAAATATTATACTAATATGTTGTACATTCAAAAGAATGTGAATCAATCCATATGGTATAGACTGTATTTTGCCTTATGAAGCCCTTCAATTGCAAGACTCTGATTTTCCCCTTTTGGACAGTTGCAGTAAAATTGAGTCTTTATTTTCTAATTTTTCAATATATTGTTTAGTGTAAAGAATATTTATTTGAAGTTTTATTATTTTATAAAAAAAATATTTATTTTAAGAGGCATCTTACAAATTTCACCCCTTTTATGAGGATGCCACCATTGCTGCAAATTAGGGGTGAAAAATACATATATTCCCTATAAAATAGAAAATATATTAACGTTTGAAATTAAACTGGGCTGCTTGTCATTTTTTATCCCATTCCCCCCTTCTTTGAATTGAACAATTGCATTTGTAATTAAGGCTCTTCTGAGTGTTTTTTTAAAAAGCAACAAGTATCAAATATACTTTTGTAAGCTCTTGTCTGATCATCAGGGGATCCAGAGATGTGTAAAGAAGTAGGTATGAATGAAGTAAAGGTTGTTAAAGAGCTTAAGATCATGAGTAGTGCCAACAGTGCATCCAACTATGGCTTCTGTCAAAAAAAAAAAAAGGCAGTTGCATTTGACAGCAATGTTTATTTCGTCCACTAATGTCATCCAATGGATATAAAGAGGTTGCAGAATTACATGGCCTCAGGAAATGGATTATACTTACAGATATTAGCAGGAGAGAGGTTAACTGGATACATAGTTACCATTTTCAACAGCCACATAAATAATGCCTCTGTTTAGTCCCTGTTAATTATTTAGCAAGGTCTGGTTTATGAAAAATGAAAAAAAAAAATGGAAAGAATAGAAAAGCCAGAAGCAAAAGAATTTGTCCTGGAAATCTGAATGCACTCCAGTTTAGGCCAATCCTCTGGTTGATTATCATTGCTATAGCTACCTCTGCATAGGTAAGTGTCCTTCTGTTACCAAGGTTCCCACAAGAAAAAGAAATGCTTAGTTGTATTAACAACAAACTTTCTGTCATTCAAAGTACATGCTTCTAAGTCCATAGTTCATAAGTGCTGATTACATAGATAACAAGTAAATAAAACCTGCCACAAATGTGTGTGTGTGTTTATAATGGGAGTGTTATTTTTATGAAATCAGCAGACAGTCAAGCACATTGAAATGCTTCAGTGCCCTTTCCAATCTGAAATACTTTAAGAATGTAGTCAAGATTGCATTGGTTGGATCACAGCAGAGACTCTAAAAAGAAATTTGGAATTTTGGTTCCAGTGATGGATAGTTAAATGCCTTACGATCTGAATTCACAAGCAGGCATGGAAATCAGTTTTTCAGGGTCACTGGTATCTAAGGTGCAGTTCTACTGCCATTATAAATGGAAGTTTCATGTTTGAAGAGTTAATCTTAAGTGTATTGGAAATGATTGCTTGTATTTGATAAAATCAGCTTCATCTTTGGGCAGTTTAAGCTGTTAACACATTTTTTCTGCCTAATAGATAGCTTTGCAAGCTAGTGGCTTCCCTGTATATGTTGCATTTCCTCTCCCAGAATCTATAGTCAACATGGGACAATTCTGTAAGTTGAAGTCAGATATATGGGGAGCGCTGCTGTCAGTGTGACACTTTGTGACCCCTAAGGATGGTTGCACCATTTGAGAAAAGCACAGTGTAAATATAGGTGACCATGATATCTTGTGACTTTTCGTCATGCATGGAGAACTGCATGTGTAGGTCATATTTTTCTGACAATGTGGAAATATATGGCTGCTATGCTTCTTTAGCAAATGCATGATTCCATAAAGATACATATTTAGTCTATACAGAAACTGATTTTGTACATAAGTCACGTACTTGCTAAATTGCAAGTTTGGGGGCAAAATAAGGGTATAGCCTTTCCAAATCTGGTGCCCTCTAAATGTGTTGGACCGTAATCTCCATAACTGCCAGCAGTGGATGGGGGAAGGCTATGGTAAAGCAAACCAATAGGTTTATTGCATACTGCAATATACTGCTTGCCCACTCAGAGTGTTTGAGTCAATTGTCTCAGCAGAACAGCGGCTTTTAGTGTCTCTCTTCTGTACTCAGATCTACAGTAAGAAGATCATGATGAAAGAGAATAAGCTGTGAAAGGCAGCCTTCTAAAGATGGCACATTGATTTACATCCAGATTGCAAAAAGTGACATCACGTGTGTCCTCCAAATCCCCTTTTTGCATTTTGCTGGTGGAGAGTAAGATGCAAAATAGGGATCCTTTTCAATGACCTTAAATCTCACAGGTGTGCAAAGTAAATTAAATGTCCCAGGTGTGGTCCTGACTACATTTGGATTGTGCTCAAGCCAATGGATGTTGCACACCGCCTGTTTACATGGACAGGCCTGATAACAGTCTGATTGGAACTGAGCTCTTATTCATAGTGGCAAAACATGTGGGTTGGACCATTTCAGACTGCAATAAATCATGATGAATGTTCCATTTGAAAAAAATTATCTGCGCTTAGAAAACTAGCTGTTCTATTTTGTTAAGTATATATATATATTTGGTCTCCTTTTCCATTTATCATCTGAAATAGAGCAATGCTAGCACAGTTTTATCTGCAATATGAAGGAGTTTCTCAGAGATAAGACTAAATTCTTTCCCCTGAACTATATCAGGCTGAAGATAATGTATGTTTTGTGAAAAGTGCAGAATTAACAGCATTTCTGTGTGGATTACAACAGTTCTGTGTGGGTATCTAAGGCTTTAAACAAACTTCCTTTGCAATGGTTGCAACTACTATATATCAGACATTACCCCATTAATAATAGTAACTAAATAATATTTTACACAATCTATACTCATGCTGACTGATACTTTACCAATAAAATCAAAGGACCTATTTCTGTATTAAACATTTGTAAGAAATAGAATCCATATTTATGTATTATAGGGTCTACATTTATGTAAAGAAGTAATGATTAAATCTGTTAAAAATTCACACTAATATAGAAGAAGTTTCTGATATTTTCAAGCCCAACCTTAAACTAGCAAAACTATTTTGCTAGAAGTTAAAATTGGTCAGTATTGTTTTAAAAAAGAAAATTCCTCATGTAGCTTATCCAGTATTATTCTACCAGGAATGAAAGTGAATAGCCTATTTATATTGCTTCTAATATGCAAGTTGCATCACCAATGGCTGTTCTGCCTGGGGATGATGGGAGTTGTGGTTCCATAGATCTGGAGATCACCAGATGAAGGAAAACTTGCTTCCATTTGACATAAAGGAACAAATTTCAAGTTAATCATCTGAGAAGTAGAACATTTTTTATGAATTAGGTATGGTATATGTCTCCATGAATAACCTCACTTATACAGTCTCTCTTTTTGAAATAAATCATATATTTCCATATGATCATTTTATTTGTTTATTTATTTATTTATCAGATTTATATGGCCGCCCATCTCACACAAAGTGACTCTGGGTGACATACAATAAAACAAATTCATGTACAATTTGCACATGAATGATATGGAAATAGATGTTATAACTCAGCCAACTTGTTAGGTTTAATATTAAATAGGACTGTTTAATTTTTTTCTACTCCAGTACATGTGGAATTTAAGTGGTGATACAGTGTGTGTCCACAAGGTCTGTTTTTGCAGTGTCAACATACTCAGTTAAGATGTTGCCATTTCTAAACTATCCACAAGATACAATCCTGACTTTTCTTATCTTTGCACCTGATTAAAAAGGTAATTCAGTGCCTCCTGGGTGAACAGGGGCTAAATAAAAGTCTCCCTACAATAGATTAATCTGGGTTGGGATCCTAACACTAAAGCTTGCTGAGAAGCACTAATCCTGAGTTTAAATGATTTTAGTATCCATTACGTGCCATTTAAAGACATAGAGAAATCTAGAAAAAAAAAACACTGATTATTAATTACATAATAAATATACTCCTGAACAGCTTTCCATTACTAAATGTCTTGAAAATAAACCAATTGTTTGCACAGATAAAACAGTTCAGCGTTGTCAGTAGCATTTATATTAAGGCAACAAGGTTTGAGATGTTGCAACTAACTTTTTCCTCTAATTTTAGTAAGATTTACTTACAACTTAACACTAATGGATTAGAACATGTATGTTTTAAGACAAGTAGATGATGGTTTAATGAGAAAAGGTATGAAAGATTTCAGTCCAAATCCAAAGTAGAGTTGGGAATGCTTGGCCTAGAGAAACAAGTGGCCTAAAGCACATCTTAATCTTTATCTTGGTTTATGTCTTTGTATTTTCTCTTAAGTGTGTGGCCTTATGTATCCCATTTGGAAAATTACTACTATAACTCAGCCAACTTTTAGATTTTGCTGGACCTCAGTTTCTGTTAACGTTATATTCTAGATGCTCATGCGTGTTGGAGTTCAACACATCTGAAAGACCACATATTGCCCAACCCAGCTATAAATGAACAGTTGACAGCTTTGATTTATTATGTACATTTATTACAATTACGTTAATTATTGACTGAGCCAAAGGGAAAATGATCTGGGAACAATTCTTGAGGCAAATTTTAAGTTGCCTGAGGTTCCCTCAGACTCTTAAAAATGCCTGCTAAATTATTAAAAATGAACTTTTGTTCCTTTGTACCCAAAGTAAATAAATCTGTTTCTAGCAGAACACTGGAATATTTAGTTCTGAAGCTTTGCTTTTAAGGAACCCATAATGGGGTCATTGGCAATTTTTAAATAGCCAGGTAAGTTTGCAAATCATTATTGGCATGAAATGAATGTATCTTCAATACCGAACACTTATGTCCTTTTATTATGAAAGCATGTCTACACATGCATTCTTGTAAATGTGAGTCAACTTGTTAGATTTGCACAAGTAAAAACAATGAGCATCTAGACCTGCATGTACTATCCATGTAAAACATGGTATTTGGTGGCAGCTTGGCACTTGTCACATTTGTAGAGTTTCTTTAGTTGACAAGGTGGGGGCCAAAACTAAATTCAGGCTTACTGTGATAATTGTTCAAAAATGGCAGCACTGACTCTGTTCAACAAGTAGCTCATTCAAGAAGAAAGCTGTGTCAGACCACTGGACGGGCCCATGAAGTCACAACAATTGAGTTTTACCCAGGGGCATTGCTACCTTTAGGCTGCAGTGCCTCCCTAAACTTTGTGAAGCTAAGCAGAGTCAGACCTGGTTAGAACTTGAAAGGGAGGCCATCAAGTAATTCCAGGGACCTTGGAGAAAATAATGGCAAGCCACTTTTATATCACTGGCAAGAAAATCATATGGAACTGTTCATGAAATCAGCAGGAGTCAAACTTAATTCCAAGGATACTTCACTTTATGCTTAATAGTGAATATTCAGTGATGTATGGCCAATTTTCTTAGCATACGTGTTACATTTTTATAGAATGATTCAGCCCTCAAGGTTAAATACTTAGATCAGTATTTCTGAAGAATTTATAAAAGTGGAAATTTACACTAATGGAACTATTTAAATATTTGTTTTCCCAAAAAACTATACCTCTGTTTTTTCTTACATTGCTACTACTTCCCTGGGTTTTGTTTCTAATGTTCAAAGTTTTGTTGCAACTTCATTAGAAAGTGCAAAAGAAAAGCATGAATTGTATTCCTCCTAGAAGCATTGCTGTGCCCTTGAGAGTTTTATGACGAGGTGGTGAAAACTGTTTTGCCTTTCAAAAAGATTATCAACATTTTTCATGATTGTGTGCTGCTGGTTCCTATATGTTTCCATACTTTTCTATTGCCATTTGTTTTGCACAAGCCCAGTTACAGCAGAATGTAATGACAGCTTAGCCTACTTCAATCTCATATTTCTGTAATAAAGAAATAGTTTATGGTCTGCAGCTGAAAGGGTTGTTCAGCATCCAACACATAGTCAGAACTACAAGCAAGATCTTTCCTGTCCCATTGCCAGCATTTTGGCAAATGTGGTCTATAAGAATATAAGTGCCCATGCCAACATTCAATAAATGTACTTGAGGATTGGTCTGATGGCACAATCTTATTTCCTTCTTCTTGTATTGGAGACTGTTTTGCATAGAGTGAGACTCTTTTGAACAAACCTTGAATCCTAGCGTTGTTAAAGAAGGACAGAGAATCACTTTTTCATAGGCTGTCTCTGACCCACATATGGTTGGTGGGTCTCTGGCCCACCAATATGCTCCCTACTCCCACATCAACTCCACGTCAGTGAATCTTGATCTTACCTTAAGCCAGCCATGGCTGTGAGAAAGTGAGCAATCACTTGACCATAGCACATGGTTAATAGAGTTTTTATCTGAAGGATGTGAGATAGTTCTGAAGTCTCTTATGGTGATCCATTACTTGTGCATTTTCCTCTTCTCCCACATATAGGCTTCCCAGACAATTTCATGTCCTTCACTTACAAACTAGTTATCTATACAGACAGGTTGAGAGACAGAGAGAAGATACACCCCAGGATGGAATCAATAGAGTCATTTGAAACCATGAGATTGATGTGTTTAATTGTTATCTTGCTGCCTCAGGGTTTAATATTTTACTTACATTAGCAGAAAATGATGGCTCTATAAGTTTCACTTCATTTTATTACTATTTTTTTAATACATATATTATATAGGAGCAAACAGCATTTCACAGATTGCAGGAAGTTCCATAACATAACAGATGGTTTATTGTGTGTTTATTTAGATCATGTCTTGGCCTGAGTGCTTAATGCTGATGAAGGCTTCCAAGAAACCAGAATTTTACAGAACATGTGTGTTCAGTTATATTTCTGAACTGGTGGTTGATTGTCTTTGATGAAGAGTAGGCTTCAAAGAGAATGCCTTTGGTGAAGTGGATTCATTCCACCCCTGTGTTCAATCTCTGTGAAGAAGGCTAGAATCTCTCATTTGCTTTGCTTCAGTTTCTTCTCTGCCTATGGTCTTGTCCCTTTCGGATCCTTCTTTTTTCATGGAGTTCACTGTTTCCTTGCCTACTTCATTATTGGAGACATGACTGGGGCACAGAACTAATTTCACTTACTATTTTTAACAGGATAGGCTAGAAACTAGCTAAAATTGTTGATTTTTATCTTTCTCCCTCCCCTACAGCTTCTTCCACTGATAGATTACTGCATGATGATCTCTGAATGAACACAGACTTTGGCAGGCAAAGTGTGCCTTCCCCGTGATGCTGTATATCAGAGGTTTTCAATCTCTGCTAATGGGAAGCTGGCTCATATCAAGTTAAGCCACAGATTAATTTTCTAGTGGAGTGCTATCAAATTCTAGGTAAGAGTTTTCCAACCCTACTTGGAGATGCTAGGATAGAATGCAGCACATGCTCCATGCCAAGTCTGAATTCTTCATGTTCTATTAATTTGCATCTCTGCAAAAGGCTGGTTGACCTATGTTGATAATAATATTGCTCTGAAAATTTCAAGTTGCAGAAAAAGAAAATCATAACAATCATGACTGGATTGAGATTATTGCATTTTAACAAAGATGCCTGAAATTCTGGCATACACTCAGCAGTGCTATTTGTTTTATTGCAAGGAACTGGGACATACAATTGCTTTTCCTATTAAAGCTAAGAGAGTCAAAAGTATTTAACAATCATGGCTTTCTTTCTATAGTTCGTGGTGTTGCATTTTGAACATTCACGCTGAATTATTTCCTTGTAAGTGATTCTAAATCTGAGCATTGCTTTGTACATAACACAGTGAGGAATCCTGCTATGTCATTAATGTGCAACTGAAATCTTAGCTTTTGGGGGGCTACTATATCTTAGATGTAGGAAGGCAGGAATGGATGGTAGCAAAATGTTAGTGTTAGGGTTTCCTATATCTCTTGACTGCCTTCTAATTATCATCCAGATCTTTGCAACCCAGACCTGATAGTCCCAGCCTTTTGAACAAAATGCTTGCAGATAATTATTAATAATAATATTTAATAATTATTGCAATATGCTTGGAAATGTTGGCCCATTCATATATCACATGAAAACACTGCATAAGCATATTTAAAAATGAGGACAGTTAGCTGGTTAAAAATTGAATTGACCAGCTACTTTTTAAAATGATTAACTGAAATAAAACTTGAGGCCTGGCTGTATCTGAGACTGTTTCAGACAGAATCTGCCCATCCAAAGCATGCCTATAGAAAGCCTTCTCAAGTACAATGATGGGGGACTTGGAGGTGAGCATTTTCTGCACGAGCTCTCTTCTGTGGAATGCCCTCCCACCCAAAACAAGAATTGCACCCCCCCACACTAACATTCAGGGAGCTTCTTGGTGACTGAGGTGAGAGGTATCTGAATATAGGATGAATGTTTGTTTCCTGATGAAATATGGCATCACGGTTTTACAACTATAATTTTAATATAGTAATACCGATTGCATTTGATATATGGATAACCATTGTTATGTGGTGAATTATTGAATCTTTATATATCAGTATATCATTGCTTGTTAGCTGGGTTAAAGCTGGGCCACTAAAGCTGCCTCAAATCATTCAGAATGAATGAGAATTAATTAAATCATTAAGATTGCCACAGGTTTAAGGCAGATGACCTTTTGAGGAAATGGAAATATTAAACTAAGGTTGCTATTGAAAAGCAAAAGCTAGCAGAGATAAAATGGCTTGAAAAGAAACATCAGCAGGTTTTCCTTAACATTCAGCACACAGGGGCATCCACAGTGACAGTCACTTGCTTCACACTGATGGACACAATCAAAGTCCTGCCCTTTTTAAATATGTGTAGGATGCATTGCACATATATGAAAAGGGTTAGGACTTCAGGCACCCAGTTCTGCCGACCAGGTGGAAACCAGTGAGTGTTGGTAATTATGCCTCTCATGCATGACCTTATAAGCTGATGAAAGAAATTCTAGCTTGTTCCCTAATAAAAATGCTCAGTGTGATCCAGTTTCTCCCAAAAATGAGAGCAGAAACTGCACTCAAAGCAGTTTCCTGAGGAATAGCTCTGTTAGATTTTAAAGTGCCACAAGACTCTTGTGGCTTTTACTAAAATCTAACAGAGCTATCCCTCTGGAAATTTAATGCTATTATAGCTTTATTATTACTATTTCCAGCTTGCTCAGGAAGTAATTCAAACCTTAGACTACCTTCTAATGAATATCCACCAAGGGATCTTCAAACAGTAACTGAAAATGCATTTTGGTGAATTAAGCTTGTTACACATGGGACCATTTCTTCTATTTTTATTATTTTCATTATTATTGTTATTATTATTTTATTGACATATGCATAACACATACTGAATCAATGGAGTGGAGTAAGTTGGGGGCAGGGGAATAAAATAGCAAAAAAAAAATTAATGATATTAGTTGTAGAGATTAGCAACCCCATGCAAAATGCAAAACAGAAGTAAAATACAAATTAAAATAAGCAGAAAAATAAGAATGAGTAGTACAGAATACAAACTGAAAAAGAGTGCTTTGAATTGGAACTATTTTAATGGAAAGCTTGCCCAGAGTATTGAATAATGTTTGGGCTCAGGACTTTGGTTATTTTAATCTGCCTGGTACCATCAACAGTGCTTGAGAAAGACTGGCTTTCAGCACAAAAAGAGAATCCAAAAGATGCTTTGGAACAAAGGAATCTTGGATACTCAAAAAGATTGTTTCCTGATGTCAGAAAGTGCCATATTATCTGATGGCCTAAATACAAGCCATTCCAGCTCTCTAACTTCTCTTTAGATCAGTGTTTCTCAAGAGAGCCAGTTTGGTCTAGTGGTTAAGGTGCCGGGCTAGAAACCAGGAGTCTGTGGGTTCTAGTCCCGCCTTAGGCATGACAGCCGGCTGGGTGACCTTGGGCCAGTCACCCTCTCTCAGCTCCACTCGGTGCAATGTAGACTGGCCTCCTCATGGTGCACCCTGGGCAACATGACTTGTCACGGCTAAATAGTCTACACATCTGGCTGCTGGACCTCACAAGGATTTCCCAGCAAGAAAAAGCAGCATGAAGACCAAACTGCTATGCCATACAATTAAAAAAAAAAAAAAGTGTTTCTCAACCTTGGCAACTTTAAGATGTGTGGACTTAACGCCCAGAATTCCCAGCCAGGGGAATTTTGCTAAGCTTACAGGAGTCACCCTTGTGTCCCTTCAACTGCATCATGAACATGCCCCAGTAACCATTTTTATAGGAACTGTGTGGTACCATCCTCCACTCAACCTGGGAATATGCTATCTCCCAACTCCGTTGCTTCAGCCAAGATCTTGGGATAATTTTCTCTAATGTTATTCTTTTTTTTTTCCTTCCCCAAGCAATCCTCCACCACCTTTTCCATCTTCTTTTACACCCTCTGCATTTGTATTGACCCCAGTTTTGGAACAAGAGCTTCAACAAACCATGGAGGGCTCTCCTTACACTACTTTGCCTACTAATTTCTTTCTCTCATTACTTGATCCTACTCTATACCTCTTTTTCTGTCCTATATCAGCCTCCCTTGTGAACTGCTTTTCAACTACAGAGAAATTTCCAGACTCTTAAGCATGCTATTTTTGGCCCTTTGTTGAAGAAACCATTTTTAGATCCCTTTTTGTGCTCAAGTTACCAGACTTTTTAAATCTAAAGTTCTTGAAACAGTTGCCCTCTCACAACTGATTATTTATATGTCTTTTAATGGTGTTCTTGACCCATATCAATCAGGATTTTGCATAAGTCATACAACTGAGATGGCACTTTATCAAAATCTGAATGATATTTTGGTGGCCAAGTCCAAAGTTTTTACATGAGTGCTGATTCTTTTGGACCTGGCAGCAGCATTTGACACAGTTGACCACTGGATATTGCTTCTGGGATATGGTTACTATCATTGCCTATGCACTTTTGGGTTGAATCTTTTTTGTCTCCTCAGTATTTTGCAGTATTTCAGCCCTGCAAATTTTC
The DNA here is from genome assembly GCF_035149785.1 of Candoia aspera. Lineage (NCBI taxonomy): Eukaryota > Metazoa > Chordata > Lepidosauria > Squamata > Candoiidae > Candoia > Candoia aspera. The sequence continues at coordinate 23,782,391 of NC_086157.1, forward strand.
CCATATAGCAGGTGTCCTTCAGGGATCAATCCAGGGTCATGTTTTATTTACCCTTTATACCCTTCTGTTGGGTGCCCTGATTCATGATCAGATAGCTGTTTTTTTTTCCTGTTGGCCGATGACAGGAGGAACAAAGCCATGAGAATCCACCAATCAATTTTCTTAACTCCCCCAGCATTCAGTTCATGAGAACAATAACCAGCCTTATTGCTTTGACAAAACAGTAATCAGCACTGACTACTCCACAATTTATACCAGTACACTTTTCTACTGGATCATGGATTGAAGGATAGCATTTTAATGTGGCCAACTTGCTGTGCCTCATTTTCTCTAGAAAAGTTGCAGAAGAAATATGTTCAAGGGTGCTGCTTTGCTAGGAACAGGGGATTGCCTAGATTAAGGGCAGATCTGCATTATCTACTTGGCCCATCACCAGTACAAGCCACTCATCACTTGGTGAGTACAGGAATGGATGGCATCATCCTTCACCCACTCCCAGACCAATGCAAATGCACACCATGGCCATGTTTTCCAACTTCAGCCCAAAACTGCTGTCTTACAACCTGAGCTGTTTAAGTCTTCAGGAAAGGATGGTCTCCAGCACTTTGTTCAGTTCTAGTAGTAGCCCCAGCTCTGACTGGCAACAGTATCTGGCATGTTCTCTCCTCTCCAGTGGTTGGCTACTACTCTATACCACCATTTCATACTGGATTTCTATGTTCTCTGCTAGTCAGCAATAATTGTTTTTGTTTTGTTTTGTTCTGTTTTTAATAATACTGCTGTTGATCCAACAATGGCCTCTTAAATCAATGAACTATCCACAATCCTGGAAGCTCATGCTCCATTCAACAGTTACATCTGCCAGTGGGCACCTTTACTTTCCCCTCCCTCCCTCTTTAACTTACAAGTAGGAGAATTCTTTCTATGAAGCTTAAGTCTTTCTTCCTACAAAGTTACCATGAAACTACAGATAAACTAAGTCCCTATTGCTTTAATTATTATAGCATCAAAGCAAGGATGGAACCATAAGGGAGAAAAGAAAAAGTCTGTATTAGTGTCAAAAAAAATAATGTGGGAAGGGGGCATGAAAGTATCCATTTGTGAAACACCTGAGAAAGCAAAGAAAAGGCATGGGGACAAAAAGAAGGGAACAATCTCTAAAAAGAAAAGGCAGGCATTGGTAGATCATCTATCAATGAGAGATGGATAGGAAGGAAAGAGCAAGAAAGTAGGAAAGACCAAGTAGGTATTGTGGTAGCCATTGTCCATACTGAACAACATTGCTAGTTCACCACAATCCAGACTGGAATTTCTGAAGATGGTTTAAAAACCAGGCAAGAGCAGCAAGAGAGACAAGCACCTTACGCTGCAGTGTGGAATTACCTTAAATTACCTGAGTTACAAATTGCTGGTCGCAGAAGATGGCAGGTATAGAACAAGCAACAAAAGAAACAAAAACTAGATAACATTTCAGGTGGATCTAGCCTACCTAAACAAAAGAATCCTGGAATGTCGATGTTAGTGTGGGTGGGTGTGTTTGTGGTAGGGGGAACGACAAAAGGTCTGTGTATGGTTGATTAGGTTTGGCCTGAGAAGACAAATTGGCAGTTTGGAAGGTGATGCCAGTGTGGAAAGAAAACAAAGAATGGAAAAATGTATACTTATATTATTCAAAAGGAACTTGACCTGACCTTGATGGGCTCAAATGAAAAATCCACTCTTGACTGGATTAATCCAAACCCAGTATTGATATGGCTTATCTGATAACACTCATGGCCAGGAGGTACACTTGACACTTTCAGGCAGTCTACACAAGATTCAACTAAGGATCAGATTCATCCTTTCTTTTAACATGTCTTTAGGAATCAAAGTGATCGTGCCTAGACTGTTTACAGTAAACTCTTCATTCTTAGGACATAGGATGATATCTTTGTGTGATTGTCCTTTTCCAAAGCCAGAACTGGGAATGGTGTAGAAACAGTTTATAAATTCCAAGCCTCACACTTGAGTTCCATGTTTTTATACAGAGTTTACAATTTAATCTTTTAAAAATGGGACTTTTGTGCATCGTACTCCACAATACATGTAGTATGATAAGAAACCTTGATCTCCATTTAATCCATGATTATTAGTGCAAGAATGCCTGTGTCTAATGAAGCCCAGCTACTGCTTTGTTTGAAAGTCTCACTACCTTTCACTTTTCTTCTCTTTTCTTTTTTTAACTCTAATTCTCCCCTCCCAACCCCTTCTTTCCCTCCTAATACCAGAAAAATAATAGTCCGTTCTCAGGACAATATACTGGGTACCTGATGAAATGGATGATGATTCATGAAAGCTTGGACAGTAATAAATGTATAGCCCTTATGATTCCACAAGACGCTTTGGTTACACTGCCATCACATGCTATTCAAATGTGATACCAGCAATGTCCACAAGGTATGTTTAAAAAATAGTCAAGATGGCAGCTGCAAGGGAGTGATCAAAGCTCTACCTTGTCTTTCAAATGCAGGGTAAGAGTGGAGCTGGAATCTCCTTCGTGCCTTGGCTGCCCCCCCCCCCCCCCCCATGACAGAGACAAGTTTCTTAATGTGTACTCCATCGATTCTATTTTGGCCTCCACCACTCTTAGCCTTTCAGGGGTTTGAGATTCCTCCCTCCCTCGCATGTTAGGCTGTCTTCCTGTTGATACCGTGGTAGATATGTTGCCTATTCTAGAACACCATCAGACTCATGAGCAGGATCACAAAGATATCTGATTTATTAAAGAATAGTATGCAGGATCACAAAGAAAGCTGGGAATGGAAAAAGCACGCCAAATGCAAACTAAAAACCCTTGGTACAAATGAGATCCCTCCCCCTGTAGAATCTTCCCAAGCTCACAATCCCAGGTGCTCCTAATGGCTTCTGATGGTCCATGGGAAAAGTCCTTGAACAGAGCACATAATCCAAACACATTCCATTGAAATGAACATAGATACAGAGCATTACATAAAGCTGAGTATCACCAAAGTTGTACCGTTACCTCCTACCAAGATTAGTTTCTTGTGAGGGAAAATAGTTAACGATGGCCGAGTCCAAGCTCACGACTGGGGGACTTGAGGAACCAACTGGCTTGATGCCCAAGTCAATGGTCAAGAGCGGAGAACTGAGCCTCACCCCAGAACCTTCAGGTTTCCAGCAGGATTCAAGTTCCAGCCCTGAGGTGGAGGAATCCGACAATGGGAGAGAACCAGAGCAACCGGCACCCAGTGAATCGCCCGTAGAGTTGATCACCTGGGATGCAATGGGAGAATGCCAGCCAGGGACATCCCAGGTGTCCTGGAAGTATCGGTTCCCGCTGACCCCAAACGTAGAATCTACCACGGTATCAACAGGGAGACAGCCTAACACGCGAGGGAGGGAGGAATCTCAAACCCCTGAAAGGCTAAGAGTGGTGGAGGCCAAAATAGAATTGATGGAGTACATATTAAGAAACTTGTCTCTGTCATGGGGGGGGGCAGCCGAGGCATGAAGGAGATTCCAGCTCCACACAATCATCCTCCATCCCCCCACCCGTACTGCTGGTGGAGCGGGGCCGGAGACGGCGCCAGGATGAATCTCCACCCTGCAGAGTTCGACCACCAGTGTCCCCACCCCGAGGAGGGAGAACTACTGTAACCTGGGGCCCAACCACTCAGGCAGCTGCTGATTCAGCTCCAACAGGAGTGGGGGTGAAAGACTTTTCTGTCAAGTTTGATGGGGATCCAACCAAGTTATCTTTCTTTCTCACTAATGCTAAAAGTTACATGAGGCAGTTTGGACCCTGCTTCCCTTCCAAAGAGACTAAAATAACTGCCATTGCCACCAAGTTGAAGGGACGAGTGGCTGACTTGTATATTCAATTAAGTGAGGCTGACTCCCCTGAGCCTGAGTATTTTGAGGACTTCATGTGGGCGTTAAAGCTGCATTTTGAGGATCCTGTAGCCAAGGCAAGAGCTAAAAAGGCACTGAAGGATCCTATCCAGGGCCAACTGTCTGTAGCTAATTATGCCCTGGAGTTTAAGGCTTTAGCTGGGAAAATCCCCAACTGGTTTCAGTCAACCTTAATAGAATGGTTTAAAGAGGGACTCAACCGGGACGTCCTGCAGTGGGCGTTGTGTAGAGATGACCCAGAGACATTGTATGAATGGATCTGTCTGGCCAGCAAGGCTGAGCATGCCCAGCATACCTTCATGCAAACCAAACGACCTGAAAAACAACCAGCCACCATGAGGGGACCCCAAAGTGCTGCAACTGCTACCCGGCCAGGCTATAGAGCCTGGGAAGAGGAGAGAGATCGGTGCTATGCGAGGGGTCAGTGTCTACGATGTGGAAAGGAAGGGCATCGAGCAGCTGATTGCCCAAAAGCCAAGGCTGGAGATCGAGTGGGCAAGCTGCCGGCCAAATCGCTGCCCCCCTTGTGGCAGATGACAGCAGCCAAGGGGGCAGCTGATGCTGAGGAAGTATTCTACTTCTCGGGAGAGGCTGAAGATGACTCTAAGGAGCCGGCGGGAAATGCCAGCCACCTGCCACGAAGAGCGCCTGCGGGCAGGTGGAGGAGGATGGGCGTGAGGATGCTATGGTGAGTGCTGACTGTCCCACTTTAGCAGTAAAAGTGAAATTGGGCTCCCGCACAAAGACTACAGAGGTCTGGGCTTTAGTTGACTCCGGGTGTTCCAGGTGTCTAATTCACCCTGATCTGGTTGCTGCTTTGGACCTGCCTAGCTTCCCCCTCCAGCAGCCTTTGATCTTCACACAGTTGGATGGTTCAACAGCGGGGGGGGGGGGGGCAACCCATTTCACTGGAACTGTCGCAATGCAAATGGGCAGCCACCTTGAGACTTTAAAATTTGTAGTGGCACCTGTTGGCAATCCCTTGGTCATTCTGGGGATCTCCTGGTTGACCTATCGAAGCCCATATATAAATTGGGAACACAGAACTGTGACTTTTAAGGATGGGTTTTACCAAGCTCCTACAGCAGAGAGAGCTTCACATGTGGGGGTTGGAAGGGCTGCAATTGCCACACCACGCCCTAGTTTGGCACATTTAGAAGGCTTGTCTGATCGATACCAAGACTTTGCAGACATCTTTGGGGAAATGGAAGCAGATCAGCTACCCCAACCCCATCGGAAAACTGATTGTGCAATAGAGTTGGTTCCCAACGTTCAATTGCCCAAGCCAAAAATTTATCTGATGACTCAGAAGGAGCTTGAGGCATTACGGGACTCTATTGACAAAAATCTGTCAAGGGGGTTTATTGAACCTGCAAATTCCCCTTTGGGGCACCTGTGCTCTTCCGGGAAAAGAAAGATGGCACGCTTCGACTCTGTATGGACTATCGGGGGTTAAATTCCATCTCAATTTGCAACAAGTACCCTCTTCTGCTCATGAAGGACATGTTAGCTCACTTGTCTAAGGGCAAGATTTTCTCCAAGCTCGATCTTCATGAAGCCTATTTTCGCATCCGCATACAAGCTGGAGATGAGTGAAAAAACACTTTTAATTGTCCACTGGGTTCATTTCAGTACAAAGTCCTCCCTTTTGGGTTGGCAGGGGCACCCGGAGTCTTCATGCAATTGATTAATGAAGTATTACATGATCATTTGTTTAAAGGGGTCCTGGTTTATTTGGACAATGTGCTCATTTACACTGAAACCGAGGAGGAACACGAACGCCTTCTCAAACAGGTGTTAAGTAAGCTTAGAGATGCCAAACTTTATGCCAAGCTTTCCAAATGTGAGTTTCACAAGACCCAACTTGACTATCTAAGCTATAGGGTATCTGACAAGGGCATTGAAATGGACCCTGCAAAAATTCAGGAGATTTTAAATTGGGAACATCCCCGCACTCAGAGGCAATTGCAAAGTTTCCTAGGGTTCAGTAATTACTATCACCAATTTATCCAGGGGTTCACTGAGATTGCTTTGCCCCTTACTGATTTACTCCGTACCAAGGGCTTGGGGGAGACACGCAAAGTAAAAAACCCTGGGGCAGTGCTGAATTGGATGCCTGAATGCCAGGCAGCATTTGAGAAGTTAAAAACCCTGTTCACTGCTGAGCCTATTTTACAGCACCCCGATCCTGAACGCCCCTTTGTGGTCCAAGTTGATGCTTCTGACTCCTCAGTTGGGGTTATATTGTTACAGAGAGATTCTGAAAATCACTTGAAACCCTACGCTTATTTGTCCAGAAAATTTTCTGAAACTGAACGCCGGTGGCATGTTTGGGAAAAAGAGGCTTTTGCTGTAAACCGTTACAGCAAGTCATTTTTCTATTTATAGAGATGACTGCCTATTCAGCTTCAGCTACTAAGCTCTGTGATTGGAAAGACTGCATTAAAGTTGGTGATAGTTCCAATCAAATGCATAAAGAAAAAAACAGGAAGTAGACTTAGTCCATACCTCACATTTATACACCTCTCTTATCCATAGTTTATATTTTAATGAAATAGTGCTGCATCACATACTCAGCATATAATTGGGATACTACCCTTTAGCAAAAAGTTATAGAACTTCAAGAAGACAATAATTTACCACCACCCCAAACATTCCTTTGGATGATAGGGGGAAAGGCTGCCTTTCAGGCGAATATATAGGAAGTGCAAATGACCACAGAAAGTCCTCTTATTGTCCTGAAAGAATCATTTGCTAGCACTTGCTGTATCTGGGCATTGATTGCACAGCTCCGTTAAATTTCTCCTTCTGCTCAAAGACCTCTGGGTTTTTATATTTCTGCAATGGAAGCCCCACATCAGTATAATGCTTAGTTTGCCTGATCTGCTTCACAAATTGTTTCACTTTTTCAGCTATGCCATGTCAGCTTTCAACAAAGGTGAACTGTTAGCAAAGCAAAGTTATGATGTTGAGTGATCCTGGGCATTTCCATACCATACAAGTGATCCATGATTATCTTCACTTCTTCCCATTGGAAATGTTGAGAACAGGAAATGAAAATCACTGCCCCACCCTGATCTGCTGCCAATCTTAGAGCAGTAAAAATCCATCCCCCACCACCACCACCCGCACACAAAAGGGAAAGCCAGTTTAGTCTAGTGATTAAGGTGCTGGGCTAGAAACCAGGAGACTGAGAGTTCTAGTCCTGCCTTAGGCATGAAAGCCAGATGGGTGACTTTGGGCCAGTCACTCTCTCTCAGCCCAACTCACCTCACAGGGTTGTTGTTGTGGGGAAAATAGGAGGAGGAAGGAGTATTAGGTATGTTCGCCCCTTGAGTTATTTATAAAAATAATAAAGGTGGGATAAAAATAAAAAAAATTAAAAAAAAATTAAAAAAAAAAAGAAAGCTAGTAAATAAACAGGCAGTTTGTATGCTGGACAGGCTACTGAAAAGATGACAAACACTGATCTTTTCAGTTTCAGCTCTGCTCACTTTTTCCAGGCCATTGGGGAGAGCTGCAAAGCTGGCAAACTAGCATTCCACTATAGGACCTAAGTTCAGGAACCAGGAATAAGGCTGAAGCAAGAGCTCCCTCCAAAAGAGAAATGGTGCTAATGACAAAAGCACCCCCACACTTCAAAAAAACAAACAAACAAACAAACAAGCTCTTAGTTTTGAGTATACTACAACTGAGCTGAAAATAAAGCAGCTCAGCTCTCCAGCTCTGCCTGTGTCATGAGGACATAGAATTCCAGAGCTGCTTGCAAATTGGTGCAAAATCACTGTTCAAAAGTGCATACTATTACTGCATATAAAAAGGAATCAGCTGAATCTTTCCTTTTGTGTGTAATATTTAAAATCATCAGAATTCTGGAACAATGTGCCTGGAACAACTGCAGAGACTTTGATCACAAATTATGCAGTATGATGAATTCAGAGTATAAATAAAATAATGCATGTTATTTATTTGCAATCTTCTTAATTGCCCAGTGGCTCTTGTTAGGTGAAGCCACTGTACTGGCTCATCAGAAATTGCTCATCAGAAGTTTTGGAGAGCCACAGAGATGACCTTGGAGAAAGTAGCAGTTACGGTTACAAAAACATGTCTTAAGCATGGGAAATAAAGAAAACTCAAACCATCTCCACCTTAACTCCCTTGGGTTTAAGAGGGAGGGACAGAAAAACCCAGTCAGGCTTTATTATAGCCTCTATCAATAGAGTCCCAGTCATTTCAAGCAGTCGGTTTCCTGACCAGGCCTACCTCAAAGGGCTGAGGAAAGCATTAGTAAAAATCACACCTCTTTGATCCCAAGCGCTGTTTTAAATGAGGCATGTCTTCTAAAACAGTGTATTCCATCTGCAGAATATATACTGTATTTTAAAATAGTTTTGATGATAATTAACTTATCTATTCTGGAAACCCTGAAGAAGGTAAATGGGAGGTGCGGAGAGGAAAACATGATGTCATTTGTTTTTTATTATTTTTCCCCTGGGGACAGCAAAACCTGCTTTATTACTAAAGTATATAATTAGTCCATCTAGTTAATTTTTGGCCACATTGACAGGCAGTGCTTTCAGGCCAGTTCTTTTGTCAGGAACTGAATTTGTATGCAAAGCCAAAATTATGGCCCTTCTCCGATACTGCTCTTTGGAAAGTTGGCCTGTGTTTTATTCCACTTTAATTCATACAGTTCAGCTGATTGAATTCAGGAAATAACATTGGAAGGCAGTAGAGACAAATAACTGCTTTTCTAGAACAGACAACTTAGAATGTAAGCTTGTGTAGACAGGATAGATTATAGAAAGAAGTGAGTCATGATGTAACTTTAGAGAGAGAGGTTAAAATATAATTGTACGTATAACTGCTGTGAAGAATATCGGAAGCCACTTCTTTATGTCTTTATAAATTTCTTTACATCTTGCTCTTTTTTATTTTCTTCTATTTTCTTTTCTTATTGCACTTTTAGCTTTTTCTGTTATTCCTTTTTTTACTTTTTCTATTCTAGATTAGTTTGTTGTAGTTCTTATTACTCTGTGTGTGTGTGTGTGTGTGTGTGTGTGTGTGTGTGTGTGTATGAACGTGAGCTTGTATCAATCCCAGTCCCTTGTCATAAACTACTAAACCCACAGCCAGACCTGTGGTTGGGTTTGCATGACTTAAACTCCATGCCTCCATTGCTGGAATCACAACCAAGGGGCCTGTCATGTTGTTTATTTGCTTATACAATCCAGAAAGTTTATCATGTTGCTGTTGCAGACTTTATTGCTATTTGGGTCTGAAAACAACTGTGAGACTTGGGATCCTAAACCTAGGGGCAAATTACCTGTTCAGTCTAATTTTTATTTATTTATAAATTTGTTTATTTGTTTGTTTATTTATGTTTCACATTTGTATATGTGTAGCTTCTGGCTTTCTCTGATTGTTTTGCTCCTATTAGTGTAAAAGGACAGGATCCTGGTTTGTGCCTGGATTAGAACTTTATTTTATTTTATTTTATTTATTTATTTGTTTATTATTCCAATTTCTATCACCGTCCAACTCCCCCTAAAAAGGGGGGCTCTGGGCGGTTTACAAGAAAATTAACCATTTAAAAACATGAATGTATAAAATTACAACGTAAGCAACCAAGATAGTAAAATAATAAATATATATATGTAAAACCCAAGTGGGGGAGATTACTTTTGGCTGGGAGGACTTTGGATGCAGGCCAAAAAATGGCACTTTGGAGCATATGGGGAACATAAATAGAACATCTCTCTGTAACTTCTTAAAGCAGCCATGTCTTTCCCCTAGACCAGTGTTTCTCAAACTTGGCAGCTTTAAGATATGTGGACTTCAACTACCAGAGTTCCCCTGCTCTGCAAGCCCCAACACCTCTTTGCCTTAGAATTTCAAGCCTTGTATGGCTCTAGTAGGATAAAGTCTATGCAGTGATGTTGCATTGCTTTGCCTCATGCTGGTTGACTCCCCCAGCTATTCTAAAAGCTATAAGAGGCCTTGAGGTGACGCAAAGCATCTTGTTGAATAGAATTATGTTGCCTCCTTGAGGAGAATCTTGTTGCCTTACTGTCATGAAGCAACCTTGGAGATGCCTAATAATTTCAAGCAAAGGAGGTTTGAAATTCTCCCCACTCCTTCTAGATATTAAAGATCAAGATGTGTGTTTATTAAGCACATACTCTTCAATTAGACTGCAAATTGAGTATGGGGAAACAATTATTAAACTATACTTAGAAGAAAGAATAAATTATTCCTCTTCTCGAAACCATATTAAGGGATCCAAGCTGTTTACCATCTTCAAGGTTCAAACTAGCAGTGGAGTGTGAAGTGTGGAGTGGAGTTGTATCAGCCATCCCATTACCAAATAACCACGCTAGTTTGAACTTCCAAGGCATCCCTATGGAAAATACTTGACAGTTTTTGCTACCATCAACAATCGAGTCCTCCTGGCAAGACAAGGTTATTAAAGCCACCTTGTGGTGTCTAGAGAGACAATCTTAATCTCTGAAAAGCAAGACTTCAAGTGCTTTGTTTCAAGAATGTAATAATCTTTCAGTATCTAATAAAAGGATAAAAGTTTTTCATGATTTTTTTTTTCCATTTATTTTTGTCTATACCACTTTCCACTGTAGTCCACTAGATCAGGGAGACCATGACCAAATCAATCTAGTCACAATAGTGTAGTCAAACTGTTCCATCCATACTGTGGGGAACAGCCAACTGATAAACAATACTTTGAAGGTGCCTCTTATCCTACCTTCTGCAACTTTAAAAGACTGAACTTGACTGGATAGTCCTTCAAATATACTGTAACTAAGGTAAGCATTCCCTGTTTGATACAGACATTAGTGATCGTGTGCTACCAAGACATGGTGGAAAGCGTTTAGCCCAGCGAAGTCTTTGTGTGGGCCAGCCATGCTCTGCAAACATGGCCAATGATTCTTTTCCTTTTCTTCTTCACAACAAATCCTACAATTAAATGTATTTCTCATTGCAATTTTCAATTACTGTGTCTCTTCCTGCCTAACTTACAGCCACATTGAATTGAAAAGCTGAATCATATTGTTCTGTGGGATCATCAGTATAAACAATTGCTTCATGTCCTAGATTTCCTACTTGCATAGTACCAATGTCTCTACAAGGGAACAGGAAATAAGAACAGAGATGTGTGACCTATTCAAGAATTTTTAGCAGACTGATCACCTTCATTTTAACTAAATGATTAAAGTGAAATAAATTAGCATAATATTAAAATCTAAATCCCTGTTTGTGATTTAATAGATGAAAACAATAATGCAAAATAGGAAGGAGGGAAAGAGAATTGTATTTATTATAGCTTCTTTCCTCTCATTCCTTTTTACACTAAAGACTAGGATGAAAATGCCTGCACACTCAAACCTTTTGCAAAATTCCTTAATTTATTACCTTGTTGATAGGATTATGAATTAAGTACCTCGTCACTTGTATGGCTCCTTTGGAACAGAAGAGAACTGGTTATTGTACTGAAGAATGTGAAAAGTTGCTCAATCTGTTAATTACATTCATTGAGATTGATTGTTCTTTTTTTAAAAAAAAGTTTTTTTTTAAAGTTGATTTAGATTTCTTCATCCAATCTTCATGTTTTCACAGGGAACTGGCAACCTGCCCATTGAAATCTTTATCCTGTTTGATGTTTTCTTAACTGCATAAAAACACTTTCTAACTGTAAGATTATATAGCTGATTATTGTCAGCCCCAATTTTTTGTCCACAAGAAAACCCAAGCCCTGCATAATTGGCACTGAAAACTGTAGGGTCGTCTTATATCCCTAACAACCCAATACAAAACCTGAAAGAGGAACCATCCATCCAAGGGAAATGATGCACTGTAAGGGTAGATATTAACTAGTTCAATGCTGTCAGTAACATTGATCTGTCACTGTCACCCAGGACCAAAATAACAGCTTCATTGCAATACAGCAGTGATGTACAGAAATGTTTCTCAGTCCAAGCCCCTGTAGATCGTTCCCCTGCACCTTTCATCATCCATCAGCTTTCTGCATATTGGTGGGGAGTGATAGGAATGAATCTCATTACATCTGGAGCAACCTAATTTGGGGATACTGGTCTAGAAGTAGCAGTTTTCCTGCTTCTGCTTAGAATCAATGGAAACTTCCCTCCCAAGTCATCATCGGCCCTAATTCCATCATTAAGCATTTGCAATGATTCATTGTGCTTTGTTTTTGATTTATTGTACATCACCCGAAATCAGATTCGAACTCAGCAGCCATATAAATTCTTTAAATAAAATTCAGTCAAGTAAGTTAAAGGGCTATCCACTTTCCTTGATTCAGCATGAAATAATGCTGGCATGGCATTTGCTTTTCTCGTTCACAAACCTTATCCCATCTCTACAGCATATGTTCTTTATTGCCGTTGAATGGTTGTGTTCTGATTTGTGAGTGTGACTGTTCTTACAGGCAAGTAATTGGTCTTCCCCTCTGCCTTTGCTCCTATTCTTTTTCAGCACCTCACCAGCAAACATTCACCAGATAGGGAATGCAAAGGGTGTGATTTTGGGCCTCTGCCTGGGCTTCTCTAGGTTGGTTTATCTGCCCCTCCTATTGGCTATCTCCCAAGATTAAATAATGTGAAATAAAGAAACATATGGGAAGATGCCAGGGCAGAAATAGCCAAAGAGAGGAAGGAGGCAGATCTTGCTACATTCATACAACTCATTAGACCCTACGGAGAGAGAAGTGAAACTGATTAATTACTCCGCAACACAATATGCTAGGGGACGAAGTGTGAAATTTACAAAAATAAGAGAATTGGTAAATGAGCACCAGCCTAGTTAAATGCTGCTATTATTTTCTTGGTGTTGCAGTGAGAAAGAGTGGGGCTGCTGCATTTAAAGGTAAAGATATTGATGGATGCCAGTTCAGGATACTAATAAAGCAAAATAGAACTAATGAGTCCCCTTTCTTCTCCAAATAAAAGAGCTGAAATCTGTTTTGCCTTCTGTTCCTCATTGGAAGCCGGTAAAGAAACTGATTGCAAATTCAGGAGGAGGTGATGGCTACGAATGTAAGTCAGGAAACAGTGCTAACAGAGAGGGCAAATGCTGGGAGGGAAATAGCTGTGGTGGAAGCTGGCTAGTGACCAGAGGAAAGGGAACGGGTGTGCTCTCACCTCACAACATTCCAAAGCACACCTCTGGTCACACCCACAACAAGTTAGCTATCTTACCTCCAAGCTAATGACTGACAATTAGGTTTTATTTAGCTGAAAGAGAGAAGTCGTAAAGGGGGAAAGATTACTTTGAAACCAGTGCAGATAACGACAGCTTTAAGCTGATTTATTTATGGGTTGGTAACAACATAAGAACAACATTGTATGCCAAGGGGAGATGGATGGTTGGGTCATGTTTGTAAACTGGGGAGGAGAAGGTTAAACTCCTAATCTCTGTCTGATTTGCAATTTTAGCCACCTGTATGCACTATTGCACCCTATGTTTAATGTCGTCATGTACATAGGCATCCACAGGTGGGTGAAAGGAAAAGCAACATCACCTGCATCATTACATCATCATGGAAGTAACAAATTCTGTAATTCTGTCAGACATGTCATGGTGACAGACCCAGTCACATTATTTGCATCATTTGTGTGATGACATTTGTGCCATGACATCATTTGTGCCATGACATCACCATGGCTCTACCAGAGTTTATTGTCATGTGTCCTTTGTACCTTAACTGTAATGTTTCTGAAAGGTTAAATAGCCTACAGCTACTGTGAAGTGCTTAAGTAGGCTGACCATACGTCCTGTTTTGAACGGGACAGTCCCATTTCTTCAACATTTCCCGACCGTCCCATCATTTTAATATAAATGTCAATGTTGTCCTGTTTTTTTAAAAACAACATTGGAGCCATTATTGGGAAAAGTGGGAAAAATTGAAATTGAAATAGAAAAGGAGGCTGACTTGGCAGTAGTTCTCAATCTGGCAGGAAACCTAGAGCAGGAACCACAGGAACAGCTGATCAGCGGTGAACAAGAGGGAGAGTCACTGTTGCCAATCAGTGCAGTGGAAGACAGTTGGAAAAGCACACCCAGCAGAAAAGAAGCTGATTGGCTTTCAGGCCAAAATAGTGGGAAGAAAATAAAATGAAATGTGTGCCAGAGAGGAACAGGTTGTCAGGGACAACCGTTCACTAGACTCCTCCGTTCCTGTCCTCCCGTCCCAGCCCGCCACTGCCTTCAGCTTACCACTGCCCTCAGCCCGCCACAGCCTCCAGCCCTCCTGCAACCTCTCCCCCCAACGCCATCCCTGCACCAGCCTTTCTGGACCCTACTATTGCACCTCCCCTCCTGCACCTTCCCAGCTTACTGTTGATACATTTTTTGATTGTCTTTTTCATGAATACGGAATATTACATAAGTTTAACCCCGTTCCATTTTGCCATCCCAATGTCCCATTTTTGTCTCAAGGAAATATGGTCAGCCTATGCTTAAGGGGTCTCTAAGCTATTAAATTCACCCTATTATGAAGCTTGATCTGGCTGTTTTGGAAAAAGATAAGAATTCAGTCATTCAGATGAGAAGCAAGTACCTTAAAATATTATGTTTCAAGGAATTAATCATTCAACATTTATACAGCATATAATGCCCAAGTTATTTATTTCATTCATACTTTGAGCTACTTCTATACAGTATTGCTTCTTACTTCAACACAGTAATATTCCATTTTTATGTCACTGTGACCAAATGATTCTATCTGTTCTCCCTATCATCCAAGAACTAACTGTTAATGGGAAAGCTGAAGACACCTTTTCTCCCTTCTTATGGTACTTTACGCTTAAATTGGATTTGGACTGGACAATTCTACAAATAAAGCAGAGATCAGCAACCTTCTGAAGGCCAAGGACTGCCCTTATCATTTTTGTTAGAATGAATGCCCTAAATTGGTGGTGCCATAGTATATATGTGGGCATGACTGGATTTTTTTTTTTTAGAAATAAGGGCTTCTTTGATGTACCTATTTTAGGGCTTCTACTTGTATAACCCTTTTCCAAATGGCAGGGAATTTTGCCCTTATTTTTATTCACTGGCAGATTGGGCTCCTAGGGCTGAAAAAACAGGACTCAAGAGCTGCAGAAGACCTTAAGTTGCCCAATTCTGAAGTAAAGGATTATTCTGTGATGGCCCTTCAGATAGGAAACCCTACTTAACTACCCTCTCAAAAAAACTTCCTACTCAGACTTCTGAAAGTCAACAATCAAGAGATGTCATACTTGGATAAGAAACCGCCAGGTTCAGTTAGCATCATTGAATTTTCTTCACTGTTTTTCTTTTCTTTTCTTTTCTTTTTCATCCTAATGTTGCTGATCACCTATATACCATTCTTGAAGCACAGCTTTAAGGACGATCATACACCCAACTGATCAGTTTCACTACAAGATTTTCCTTAGATTCATGTATGATATGCTGTAAAAGAAGGCTTGTAGGCTGCTGTGTTTCTTCTTATTTTTGAGATATAGTAAAGGTAAAGGTTTCCCTTGACGTAAAGTCCAGTCGTGTCCGACTCTAGGGGGCGGTGCTCATCTCCGTTTCTAAGCCTTAGAGCCGGCGTTGTCCATAGACACTTCCGGGTCATGTGGCCAGCATGATGACACGGAACGCCGTTACCTTCCCGCCGAAGCGGTACCAATTAATCTACTCACATTTGCATGTTTTCGAACTGCTTGGTGTGCAGGAGCTGGGACGAGCAACGGGAGCTCACCCCGCCGCGCGGTTTCGAACCGCCGACCTTTCGATCGGCAGCTCAGCGGTTTAACCCGCAGCGCCACTGCGTCCCATATTTTTGAGATATATGTTGCTTTATTTTATAGCTGTTTGCCCTGCTTTATGGTGTTTCATTGTTTCATGGTAACTTACCCTGGGTGATCTTTTGCTGAAAAGGTCATTGCTGTTATTTTTTTCAGGTTTCTAAAGTATATTTCCAAATCCTATTTTGTTAAGAGAAATTTCTATTGACTATTTTCTGTTGATAGTATGCTTTTCTATGCTTTGCATAGTGTTGTCTATTTCAAATGCTTACTTTCTAGATACTCTTATATATGTTGAGAGTTCAAAAATAACTTCAGCTGTGACGATTCCCTCCCCCATGAACAATTATTTTCCATTTTTTGTGTGCTGAGAAAAATATCCTGAGGGGAAATTAAATGAATGTGTTTCATTTAAAAAAAAAAATTCAAATACGCTTTAAGCAAATGTTTTACACTGCCTGATGGTCTGCTGAAGATGACAAATCTTCATTGCCTTAAGATTTTCAGGGTCTGTAAAATTAAATTAAATTAAATTAATGTAAAATAAAGGTTTGACTTCCAAAGATGACAGAAATACCAAAAAACTCTTCTCCCCCTTGAACAAACCAGGCTGGCACAGGCAAATTTAAAGAAAATAGAGAAGCAGCATGTTTGAGGGAATAGTGTGTGTTTAGGAGAAACAAAAAACTGACTCTCATAAAAACCAAGAGTTGTTGACCTGCTTCATCTGAAACTTTAAGCTAACCTGATGCTTTCCTGATGTATTTCACCACAACTCCCATAATTTCCTGCCATTGTAGAATTGTAGTCCCAATATATCAAGGGGACAAAATAACTTTTCTTATCTGTTAATATATTGCTTGGGAGGAAATATCCAAAAGGGGAAGTCAAATTATAAATACCTATCCAACGTCATTTTCAATTATTTCACTGGAAGTAAGGAGGAATAGAAGAGATGCTGCATGAGGTTCAATAAATTCATTTACAGATTACTTCCAGATCTTTTCCAATTAGGCACTGCTCCCAGAGAAAGAGCAGGTCTCGTCTCTCTGTGGCAGTAACATCATGACTTACTGTTTGACAGGGTGTGAGCTTTCCAACTTCGTAAACAGTGTTCTCTGTCAATAGAAGGGAGAAAAGTTTGATTTGTGATAGGGGCAGTAAACATTTAAATCCCTTTGATTATCAGAAAACTAAATGTAGAAGACTCCTTGTAACAGCTCAGCTCCCTAGAAAAGAACAGCAGATCTCTAGTTCCAGATTTGGATGATCTAAGTTGTTTGTTAAGGAGTTTGTAGTCTTAATAGAATGCCTATATGAGCAAGGTTGAACTGCCCAGTTCCTGTTTCTGAATAGCACAGATTCATGCCTAAGTGAGGTTCTCTATATGAGATTATGGTGCACATGGGCCTGGTTCACTCATGCACGAATGGCACTTGATGAACAGTTGAATATGTGAATAGAAGAACATTATCCATGATGATTTGTATCAGATCACGTTTGCAGCAAGTCATTCAAACATGCAACTGCTTTTTATATGCTGTTTTTATATTACTTTCAAGTTTTAATATGGTTGTGGTTTATGAACTGTACTGAATTTCAATATGTTGTCGGAAGAAAAAATGTTGTTAGAAAGAAACTGTTTCCTCTAATAGTCGACTGTCTGAAAATGAAATAGTATCTGGATACTTGGAACATTCATTGAACATTCAGAAATGTTCAATGAACATTTTTCTTTACCCAAAACTAACACATTTTCTATGGCTTTTATATTGTTAAGCCCTCAAAACTGCCTGACAAGGGTTTGTGAGCTTTCGAAATGTGGATGGTAATCGAAAGAGATAGGGGGACTGAAGGCTGTTATTCCTTTTACTGTAGAGACTATACATGTTTCCATAATGGAAACCATTCTAGGCTTCTGAAATGGAGAAATTTCATTCCCTAATAGTGGAGAAGGAGAATTTGTGATCTCACTTCAGTCAGTTATTTAGGAATGCCCAGAAGTGGCAACGGTTACCTCAGAGTTAGGCTGTAGATTGTGAAAGGAGTATGTGTGTGTTTGTGTGTGTGTGTGTGTGAGAGAGAGAGAGAATTAGGAGATCTACAGTGATTACAGATCTGCAGTGATTACAGTGTTTGCAAAAGTATATATGGCCAAGACAGTTTGATAACCATTTGTTCAAGATAAATAAGAAACCAGTACACATTATATCTGCTTTGGGAAAACAAATAATAATAATTTTTAAAAACCCAGTTCTTAAATGGGAACATTTTCATTCATTGGGCAATCTACTTTTTGATGACCTATTATTCACCTTATTAACTGATTACCATTTCTGCGTAGGAAAATAACATTTGCATTACTCCATCTATGATGCTGCAAGTTGTATTTTCATAGATACTGTAAATTCAAATTTTGCACCAGAAAATGTGTCATTTGTGCCAAACTCAAACATCCGTGATGATTCTGCCATTTCAATTGTTTTTCAACATGATTCTCATGGTGCTACAATTATGACCTATTTGTTGTTGTTGTCATTGATATTTAGTCAGCCCAAACTACTGCCAATAAATTTTAGCAACAAACTGCCAAGTGGGTTTTTTTGCTGTGGGAAGAGGGTAAAAACCAACATTAAAAAAAAAAAATAACCCTCTTTTAGGCTAACAATTATCATCTCTCCAAAAAAGAAAGGACATGAAAAAAGAAAGAAATCACCTTGTTTCAGTCATATCAGTGCCATGATCCCTGTAGTATGTGGATATTCCCTATTTTTCTTTTAAACTACAGCCTTACGTGGCAAAGGAGTAACTGCCACTGTCTTGGGACAGTATCTTGTTCAACTCCTGATCACTAGAGAAGTTTGTTTGTTTGTTTGTTTATCATATTTCTTCACCACCCATCTCAGATTGTGACGAGCCTGGGTGGTTTACAAGTGAATAAAAGAATAAAAGATTCATTATAAAATATAAATATACACGAATATAAGAATATAAAATATAAAATCCAAGACGGTCTTAGTAAAATTTCCAGGGCCACATCAAGGCACCAACCACCCCCATGATCAACTATCCCCCCTCTTGCCCCAAGAGAGGTGGCATAGCCAAGTCTTAGCTCCCTTTCTGAAGGCTGGGACAGTAGGGGCCTGCTTCGCCTCTGGGGGTAGATCATTGTTGATAATGAATTTGGTTGTAAACCACCCAGAGTCCCCCTTTTGGGGGGAGATGGGTGGTGGCAAAATTTGATAAACAAATAAATAATAAACTCTTTTAACTCTTTAAATGTTCTTCAGTGCACTGCAGATTAGGAATGTGCCCTTTAAACAAAATAAATAACCATCCCCAGAAAGCTGATTTCTTTTTTTTTCTTTTTTTCTTTTTGTACAGTATAACACTCTACATTTCTCACTTCTACTTAGGATTAAAGTTAGGATACCACCCTTCATTTTATTTCCTTGGTTTCTTATGTGCAGACTTCAAGGGCATTTCCACATATGGTCTTTGCACGACTCTTTCAAACCAGCTCCACACCCTGTGATCTGTATCATTATCTCACATGACAAATTCAGCTAGCTTGGTAGCTGAACAGATTTACTTCAGACTCAGCTGTAGTGCAAGGGGAAGTAGTCCAGACAAGATGCATGACCAGATGAACTAATTCTACTTTATTGTAAGGTTACATGAACAGAATCTTGCAAGTCTAAAAGTACATTTATTCCCTGTTGCCTTTAAAGAACAAGAAACCAGGGAGGGTCCCTTCTGAGATGTTTTCCCCACTTACAGTACATTCCTGCTGTGAGCTAAGCTGCCTCTTATCCCACCATTCCTCTGGCTGCAGCTCTTCCCCCTGTCTCCAATGGTCATTCCCACATGTCATTACACTCTCAAATTTAGGTGCTGGAGCTTTATGGAACTTGGGTGGGGCAGGCCAACACCCCATTGGAGGAAACACTTATCTTTCAACTCCTCATGGCTCCTGAGCTTCAGCTGTTCTAGCAGGTCCTCTAAAAGGAATGTTGCCCATACAGCTTTGCTCCTCTGCTCAGGTAAAAAAAAGAGGGGCAAAATTTATGCATTTCTGTCAATTTCTTCCTTCTGTTATGCAGAGCCAAACAAAGTGCTATGCTACATAGATCTTTTTAAACTTTTCTTTCATTCCCCTTTGCACAGGGTGAAGTGAAGGTATTTCTTTTGTTTCAAGAATTGGGGTGGCTTACAGCAATCATTTTTACTCCTCAGGGTTTCTGAATCAGCAGAGCCTGGGATGGGTGACTAGAACCCTAGAAGTGTGGAAGGGCAATAAAATGTTCCGAGCAGTAAAATGAGTGTAACAGAGAACATTGATGATTACCAATAATTAGTTTTGTAAATCATAAGATTATTTATCAATTTAAGCTATCTTTTAAATGTGCAAAATGCACTCTCTACCTACACTATTCTCAAGATGATATACAACATAAATACTGCAAATAATGAGAGTAGGATAACTCCAAATATAGGGGGCACTTTCTCCTTCAATATTTTCCATTTTCCTTGCATTTCCCTATCCATTTGATGTGAAAACAATGAGGAAAGGGAAAACTAAAACAGATCAGCTAAATTTCCTTTCTCCCCTTCATATGTCTTTTCTATCCATACCCCCTCCAAAAGCATTAAAAGTTTATGTTTTTATAAATTGCATATTCATTTTATAAACTACATATTCATAAACCCTCAGTTTCCATAATTTCTACCCTCAAGGAGATGTTGAAAATGGGTCATGATTAGAGATAATCTGATCGTCAATGATTAGTAATTAATGAAGGATACTAATGATATTTTAGATGTCTCTCCTTCATTGCTTCAATCAGTAAATGCCTTACTCTCTTTCATGAAAGCTCTTCTCTCTGTCTGAAGATACCTTGAAAGACATCCATGTCTACAATCTCTATCTATCTCTGGGGATATTAACAGCAGCTTCAAGGAGAAAGCTAACATAGGCTGACACTTTCACCCCAGCACTACCTTATGAAGCTTAAACTTAAACTTAAACCTCATGAATACTAACTAGAATACCAGCGACTATAGCAGATCCAAACAGCTTTGGTCTAATAGCCAGTATATTCTTAGACTGTCTGTCCAGCCATCCGTCTGGCTGGCTGTCCATCAGTCTGTCTGCTGGTCCATCTTCCAGTCCATTTGTCCATTTGTCCATTTGTCTCTCCATGGTCTGTCTGTCAATACATCCCCCTGTACGTCCTTCTATATGTCTGTCTATATGCCGTCCACCCATTTTCTGGTATTGTTTGGTTTTAATCTTGTAAGCTGCCCAGCATCATGTATGTGATACGGGCAGCTATATAAATTGAATGACTGACCCAGGGTCAAACTGGGTTACTTGGGTGGAAGAGCCCCAAGACACCAGGGCTAAATGCTTGACAGGAAATTTCTTTAAAAAATATCAATCCTAAGATAAGGCAATGGCAAGCTACTTCTGTATTGATGCCAGGAAAACTACATGAACAAATGCATGTCATCATTAGGAGATGAGATCTACATGAGGGAGTACCTTAATACTCATAATCCCCTACCACCTCCTCCTCCTCCTCCTCCTCCTCCTCCTCCTCCTCCTCCTCTTCTTCTTCTTCTTCTTCTTCTCTCCCCCCCCCCCCCATCTATCTCCATCTCTCCATATGGCAGGTTAAATTATGGGACTCTTGAGGCAAGGGAGAATATCACAGCAGTGAAAATAGTGCACAGAGTAGCAAGATGAATAAATAATTACAGCCATGCATATAATTCTTCAAATAAGGAATCTGCTGTCCAGTCTTACTTCAGTACTCTCAACCTCTCTACAACATACAGACCCCAGCCATCAAGACTGTTGTACTAAGCAGGAACAGAAATTACATTTTGCATTATTACTACCTCATCAGAAATCCAGAAAATAAGCTGAGTGCTCTTTCATATTCACATAGCAGAAATATAGATAACTAAGTCCCACTTGGATCAGTGTTGTTTATCTTTGATTAAGGTGTATACACTGAATTTTACTGTGAAGCTAACATTTTTTAAGCTAACACTACCAAGTCTCATTTGTGCACACAGTTCTTCAAACCATTGTTTTCAGATCTTGTGTTGAATTCACACTCTCTGCTGTAACAGGAGAGAGCAGCATGGCTGCAAGCCCACACCCAACCTTCTTTGTGTGGCTCTTCAGTCCACAGTCTTGTTGACAATTGGTGACAAAGTAGGGATCATGGGAAAATTGTAGCATCATTCCTAAAATAGGCTTTTTTAAAAATGTAATTGAAAGTTTTAAAAACAAAACTAAAAACTAATACAAACTAAAATAGAGTAAGCAGGAAGAAAAAAAGGAAGAAATTAAAGAGAAAAGTGCAAAAAGAAAAAAGAAAAGAAAAAAGGTAGAAGAAAAATAGAAAATAAAGAAAAAAGGTATAAAGAAGTGACTTCCAAGATTTACCTTTCTCTGAAGTTACATTGTGACTCTCTTCTTTCTAAAATCTATCCTATCAAATTGTCAAAACCATAGATTATAAATTCATCTTTTTCTGTTTTATGCAAAAAAGTCCATAAGGGGTTCCAGTCAGCAATAAATGTAGATATTGTATTCTCTCTACTCAAACAGGTCAATTTGGCCATCTCAGCAGGTTCTGTCATCTTCACCAACCATTCCTACATTGTAGGTATTGCTTTGTGCATACAATAATCTCGCTGTGGTTATCATATATAAAAACAAAGATCCATGATTTTTTTTCCAACTGCTTATTTATCAGTCCCAAGAGGAAAAGTTCTGAATCAGTGTATGCATTTGAACCCAAAATCTTCTAGCTTTTTTGCACATCCACCAAGCATGAATAAAATGACCCTTACTGTTGTTCACATTTCCAACATAGAACTGTGAGATACTAGAATTCTGTCAAGGGGAATACAAAATAAAATCTAGAGAACAACTGATGGCAGAAGGACATGGATTGTCAATGGTTTTCCTATTTACAGTTATCAGAATAATTCAAAGTAGACAAAAGAATTTATGGTATTGAATATTCTAAGACTGACTTTGAAACAGAATTGTTTACAAATGATGAACATGTGATTGCTAAAATGTATACACTTTTACTGAAATTTGAAGCAGAAGAAGAACAAGTGAAATAATGTATGGTAAAGTGGGCTAAAAATGTTGGATAGAACGTACAGATGGAACAATGGGAAAATATGTGGTTGAACGGATTGAAATTTGCACGATGTTATAATCTTAAAGAGAACTTTTATAAAATGATGTACCATTGGTATATGACACCAGAAAAATTGTCTAGGACTAGACAACCCTGTGAGCCATTGGGTCTTCCTTTGAGGCAGAGGTAGTGCAGTCTATGTGACCAGAGTGAACGTTAAATTTCAGGCTGATCATATTTTTTTGCCCCAATGTTGGATGGTCCTGTGATCCTCTAAGAAGAATATATATCATAAATAGAAAAATAATTGTAGTGGCAAACAAACTTCAATAAGTCAATACTTATATACATAAACAGATAAACAGAATGTTCATGGGTAGGCAAAAAAGCAGTGGGAGCGGGAGCGACTTCCAACTTTCTGCCAGCTTCCCCACTGACTTTGCTTGTAGGAAGCTGGCAGGAAATGTTGGAAATCATGATCATGTGAATCATGTGACACTGCAACAGCCACTACTTTTCGAATAAAACTGGTCTGAACATTGTGGAAATTTCAATTCCACAGGGTCCCATTTTTTTTACCTATTCTTTAAGTTAGCTAATTTTAGGTACCTGGATTCAAAAATTGTTGTGGTGTAATGCACTGTTTGGGTATTGCACTTGAGGGTACAAACAGACAAACAGAACACAATGAGAATAGTATATACGTATATAAAGGTACTTCAAATACAAGTTGGAAAAGCCCTAAAATTAACACAATGAAAAAAACTAAATTCCAAGGTGAGGGAACACACTTTTAATCCTGCCTACTTTGCATTATCACTGTGCCCACTGCAATCTCCAGGCCTTCCCAAAATGTTAAGTGGGGCTACCAAAAGCTTACTGACCCTTGTACTAAGCCATAATGTGTTTGTATTTGTTTTTGTTCTAGTGTCATGTGTGAACCCAGACATTGTAGCTTATATAAACTGTTTAGCCAACCATAAGTTTACAACTGTGATATTATGGCAGTCTGTGATTAGCAACAACTGGGAAGGGAAGGGAAATACCGATAATTTATAGTCATACCTACATATTGTCTTTTTAAAGACTTCTTTTTCCATCAATCCCACTGGAGGAGGAGGAGGAGGAAGTTCATGCAGTCCTTTTTAGTGCTTAAATACCAACCCAACAAGTCTTTTGAATTCTGATTAATTTCAAAAGAAGTGATTGATAGCTGATTGTCTAACATGGACATTTGAATCATTGCTATTGTATTTACTGAGACTTATTCCCAGGTAAATCTATACAGAACTGCAGCCTAAAGCATCTGAAGCCCTTCTCCATGAAAGCAAAATAGACTTAAAAGAACTTAATGTGGGCAAGGATTATGACCTTAATCTGTCCCTGAAAACCTGTGATGTGCAAAGGAAAAAAAAATTCTGAAAATCTGCTTTAAAAAAGGCTAATTATGCCAAAGTGTTGCATTTTTTTAATTATGTGTTTTCTCTTTTCAGATCCCAAAATGTGGGTGGTGGGATGGGGAAGGGAGAAGGGAAGCCACCCATGTGACATACAAAAAAGGAAGGAAGGAAGGAAGGAAGGAAGGAAGGAAGGAAGGAAGGAAGGAAGGAAGGAAGGAAGGAAGGAAGGAAGGAAGGAAGGAAGGGACAATAACCTGGATGTTTACAGTGCCTTTGTGTCGCTCCCATCTCCCCCAGCCATGTCTGCCTTTGGCTGTTTTCCTCCCCCTGCCCGGATGATACCACAGCTCAGCGGCTTGGCTTGGGTACAGTTGGAAATGCCCTAGAATGGCTCTTTGTTGGTTTTTGCCTGTGCTAGAGCCCGATGTTGCTATGAAGTGAAGGGCTATTCAGTTTGTTCACTCAGGCAGAACACTCAACAGGAAGGAAGGAAACAGACATTCTTTCTGGTCCTATTGTGTGACCACCAGGCTTAAGCAATCAAACAGCTCTGCAGCCTCTGCTGCAATGCTGGCTGTTCTGCCTGTTAGAGAGGGGGAAGGCAGGAGGGAAGTGGGCCATTGCTTTGTTTTTGATACACTCCAGTCGCATCTTTTCATAGCCTTCAGCCTCAGGTACCCTCCCCCCTCCAAATCCCTTGCATTTTCTGGATTGAAAAGCATTTGCCCAGAAGAGGCAGGGATGGGGGCGGATGGGAGACAGAGCATCCTTAAACCATGTCAGATCACTTCTTTCAGAGAAGGCTGGGAATATATGAAAATGTAGGCGTTAAAACAGGAGCCGGTGGAAGTCAAAGGTAATAAACAGCAGATCAAGTCTGGGTAAAGACAGTCAAGACATTCATCTCCAAAAATGTTCATTTCTTAAAGCTGTTCTTTATAAGGTGGGAGCAGAAAGCACATACTGTTGTTCAAAGAAAGGTGTATTTTGAAAGCTAGATCAGAGAGTGAAAGTGAGATTTGGGATGACCCTGTGCACACATGTATGCATGGACACAATTACACTACTGTAGAGTTATGTTTCAGTGCCATTGTAGTCTTTGTGTACCTCCTATAAGAGGTGATTTGCAACATCAATCTAAATAAGGGCTTCCAGAAATCAGATCTTGGGGTACACTGCACAATTTGGACCCAATAAAGCATTTTACACTTGGCAACATCCTTTCTTCCTCCCTGATGTCAGTGAACATACCAGCTATGACTCATTGTGTCCAGCAATAGTTTGGCTTGCCATGTTTGATTATTGCAAAATATTGAAGACTGCGTAATTGAAACTTCTACTACAGTATTACAAAATACTGTAAACAGATTAATGTTCTGTTCAGTTCACTGGGAGGGGGGGGCAATTTAAGATGCTGATTATGGACTCTTCAACCATTTATAGGTCAGGATTTGCAAAGCTCAAGGACAGCTTGCTTACACATGCACCTGTCTGAAGTTTGTAATTTGATGGGCCCTACTCTCTTCAAGATGAATAAAATAGGGCCTTACCAATGATGTCATTTTGTGTCTGGAATGCCCTCCAAAGGAAAATTCAGATTGTATGGAGTCTCATGTTCTTAAAGCTACCTACTTTGAGAACCCCTTGGAGCCAAAAACCATTAGTAAATTCAACTTTTAGTGACTTAATGGACCCAGTAAGGAAGTAGCTTGCCACTGTTTTCTTCCAGAATGTTTCTTCAACTTTACAATCCAGGTTACAGATCTGATGGTTTTCCATCCATGTACTAACCAGGTTCAACCCTTCTTAGTTTTTTAGATCAGTAGGTGATGTTGCAGAGGTAGTGTCATCTTGCCAGCAAATATCAAACCAGAAAAATAAAGATTGATATAATGTACAAGTATATAAAATGTTATGGTGGAATGTAGCCATTATTAATAATGCCTTCCAGTAAGATAATGGTTCAGTTTTGGATCGTAGAGGTTCCACCATAGATGATCAAGTTTATTACCAGTTTATTTTTGAAATAAATTGTCTTTATTTTGAAAGACAATTAAATATTTTGAAATATATAAGCGGCTGCCTTGCCAAAGCCCAAGGACACTGATACTGCTTGCAGCTATCAAAGAGGATAAGGCAACATGCAATGTCAGCCTTCTTTGGGCTCAGCTTGTCCATATCATCCTGGTATTGATGCTGAACCTGTTTGCTTCTGCCTTTGACTTTCTGAGTGATTATTTGTGCTGCATGGCTCTGGATTTTGACACCAAGCCCAGCTGAGCTGCACTATTGGACCTTGAACTTGGCTTGAGACCTGGGAGCAGAATGGAAATATTAAATATCATCTCCCTTCCTGGTCCACTTTGCAAGAAACCCCATTTTTTATATTTGCATTATCCCAGCAAAGAAGCCACAGGTGATCATTAGAAACCCTGATGATTAGAGATCTTTGTAGAGAGTAGGAAGGAAAGAAGACATCAACGTTCTCTTTTTCTTCAGCTTGTGGAAGTTTTCTTAGAATAAAAACCACCATTATTTCCCCCACTGCCACCCCAGAGAATCTGTGGTGCTATAAAAACAGTCCTACTTAGAACTAACTTCCAAATTTGCTAACATAATACTGGCCTTTAAACCAACATGAACATTGGTTTTAAAGTGCAATTTAGGTTTGGGGGATTTGAAATAAAGCCATTGGGATGTGGTTTCATAGCTAAAAACTGTAAATATACAGTACTGTTAAATGACATGAAGAAAATTCTACTCAGGGAATTTGATCATTGGGTTGATATGTTCAGCCATCTACAAATAGTTATTGAAAAATTGGTAGTGATGATTAATTTGCAAACCACTTGCATGCATCTGTTTATAGTAAGATAAGAAATACCAGGATGGTATGTATATATGTATGTATGTGTGTGTGTGTATGTATGTGTGTGTATGTATGTATATGTGTGTATATATATATAACCTTATTACAAATAGATTCTTTGCTTGTGGTTTGCGAATTGGTAACTGTTTGGGTTTCCTAGTGAAAAATTCTGCTACCAACCACTTCTCATAAACCCTATTGCCCTTGCTAAACAATTTGCATTCTGACTGTATAACTATAATTGGCCACAACTCACCTGAACTGTTTTCTGGAGCCATCAAAAATGTTAAGGAAAACCTAGAAATATAATGATAAAAACTGGTCTATTAGATCAGATGAAATATTCATTTAAATCAGTGGTGTCCTTTCAATTGCAAACATGAAGCTGCAGCTTTCCAAGAAGCTTACAGGAATCAACTTGATCATATTAAGGCTTCATTGTAACACACAGCTGACACAGTCTGTCTGTATCCTCAGGTTAAGGAAGCAGCACCAGACATGGTTACATTACTAGCAACTATCTTTGCTGCCATCCCCAATTTCCTTTCAGGGCCCTGTTTCCTATCTTTCAATTATTTTAAACTGAGGAAAACATCTAAAAAAACTTTAAAAAGCTAGAGAAGCCCTGTTTCTACAGAGGTACTTTAGGTTCTAATAGACAGATTTTCTCTGTTAAATGTCTCTATTGCTGCATATACAGATTGGTCTAAAAGAAGCCTGATGCTCTTTGGGGTTAAACCTGCCCCTGACCTTCTTAGAGCTGACTCTTTTTTGTGCTAGCACAACATGCTCTGTAATCACAGCCTAAGAGTTGGTACCTGAGTGTGTCGCCTCCCATCTCTTCCATTTTTCCTTTTGTGTCATAACCTTTTCACCTGCAGCTCCAAAGGCAGAACTGCCTTATTGATTGAGCTTACAAATCAATGAGAATCAATTGATCCTCATTGATTTGTAAGCTATTTGGGGATATTTCCCCACAGAAAAGTGGGATAAAATTTCTTTAAAATAAATATTATGAGTCTTTGCTGATTTTTGGATCCTTGTCCTGAACAGTTAGTTTAATTGGATAACTTTGGGAACTTGTGCAAAGATAACATGATTAGAGTTGATGGGTCGGTTTTGTTTTTATTTTGTTCTTTTATCCCAAAAATGGCTTTGTGGATTTGGCAAATATCTAGTATTAAAGAAGAGAGCCTCTCTGACCACCTGCTCTGTACAGGAATGAATTTCTTATAAACCCAAATCCACTCTTGGTTTCTCTGCACATTTTCTCCACATTACGGAAGAGAACTGTATTTGTTGCTATTGTTGACGTATTGGAAACGGAAATCTTTACAAATACAGTACAAATCATTTAGAGTTCTACTAGTACTTAAGCCCCCTGCTGCATCTCCAATGTAATTCTTCACCATGAAGCCACCATCGGTAGGACTGAGCTCCCTTATCCAGGTTTCTTGTGGCATGAACATTTCAATTCTCACACTAAAGCAAAGCTGAGCTGAAGCCCCTTAAATCCTTTCTGCTCCATGTGAGGAAGCTGAAACTGTAGAGATTGGGATATTAACGTTGGAGATAAGCTTTGCATGTGTGTTCATGTACAAATTCCCCCATGTTGTCTTCAACTAAGCAGATAAAAACTTCTCTAGTATGTCAGGATTACAGGATGAACATTTCTAGAATAGAGTTTTAATTCTGGACTTGCTGCAGTGCATCACATGATTGCATGATTGTATGTTTTTCTAGCTACACAACTTCCTTGGTTTCTTAAAAAAAAAAGCAACACAACAGGAAGTATGGCAATTTATCTCTTCTGCAATCAAAATCTAGGATGTTTTTGACAAGGGAAGCTTTGAAACATTTTTTTTTTTAAATCTGAAGTGAAATACCATATGATACTGCTTTTGGTGAGGCTAGGCATTTGAAATGTTCTGAGGACATCCTTGCAGAATGAGCCACAAGCCAATATTCTAGAAATACGTATATTTATTTATATAAATTGAATCTTGGGTGCTTAACATTTAAATTCCTAGGAACAATGTTCCTAAGATTTGTTACTTCTTATCACAGCATATTTTATCATGAGGCAGAGCATCTTAACGAGATGGAAGAAAACAATGGTAGCAGCCATTCCCCCAAGTTAGAGGTTAAGATAAGGACTGGGCCTTACGTGAGTGTGGTGTCTAGGAGAAGATTCAGCATTTAGCCTGAACAGCATGTTACCTCCTTATGGGAATGACAAAGATAGCAATATCCCTTTTGCTTAAGACAGGCATCTCTGCCTGACATCCTACTAGGCATCCTACTAGTGTGTTTAGTTATGATTCTTATATCCATAGTCAGAAAAACAATTGATGGCACTTGCTGATGATAATAGAAGTTGTAGTCTCAAATATCTGGCTGGCACCAGATTGTGAGAAGCTCCTATAAGATACCAAGCATGATGATTCACTGAAATTCTCAAGCTTGCAATTGCAGAACAAAGGTACTGATTTTTTTACATTAATCACATAACATATGCTGGACTTGCATGATTTACATATATGATTTAGCCAAAGGAAATCTCTTTTGTAAACCTATTTATTTTAACTGGGAGAGGATAGAGGCTTCTTTAATGCTCTCATTAGATTCAAAGAAAACTAAAAATCGTTAAGTCTTTAGCTGGGCCCAACTGCTGAACACCAGACTGTTTCTTGTGTCAACAAGATTCATGAGTTTTTCATAGCAGGAATATTGACTCTTTAGGTAAGCACTTTATGAAGTAGTCTGCAGGCCAAAATTAAAATACTATTTAGTCCATGCAGAAGGTTTGCAGTAGTTAAAACCATCAGGATATTGATGAAGCTCAGCTAGTCAGAATCATCACCACTGAGTAAGGCTAGCACATCTGCTCTGCAAAAATCCTGATTCTTTTCTGTCATCTAGTGGACACCCAGAGTTTTACAGCCTAGATATCAGAGTTTGATGGGCAATTAGGATATGACCAGATGATGGCTGTAGTTGTCATCTATGTTGGGCAACTGTTTCTGGGTTTTCCGTGGACAGAAAAAAGAAATAATAGGAAAATACAGGAAAATGACACCACTTGACCATTCATACAATCCTGTGATTGTAGCAGGGCAGTAGTAAAACAAAAGCTTCTTCTGGAAGCACCCATAATCTAATCTTTATCTAATGCAACTTTATGGTTTTGTGTAGGTCACAATGTACTAAAGTCTGGTTAGAGAGGTATGGAGCCATGGTTGACCATGGGGATGTAGGCTGATCTGGCAAAGTCTGGAAATTATCTATTTTTCAACTCCTAATGCCAATTATATGAGAGAGTCCACTTTTACCACTGACCAGTTGACAATGCTAGTGAAAAATAGAGAATAGCTGAGCTTGAGAGAGCTGCTTCTCCATCATGCCATAGTAGAGTTAATTTCCCAAGTGGAACAAACAAAGGAACTTGGCAACAGTAGGCCAAAAATGTTCCCATCCACACATACACAATTTAGAGAAGAAGAGCTTTCATTTAAGCTGTGGTCCTTAGTATGCATGATACTTAGTGACAAACTTAACACTGTTTTCCCGCTGGCATGCATAACTGAAAAGCAGAATTTAGCTCCTTTTGTCTATCTTTCATGATATGCATTTTTCTGTGCTACAATTTCTGTCTTTTATTGCTAACAATTCTCATCTTGAATCTCTCTCACTCCCTTCCCCCACCCCCACCATTTCTCTTTGGTCAAAGTATTTCTGAATGACTGCCAGGCTGTAACTATGTAAAGCCTGCTGCGTTTAAGAATTGGATTCCCATTCCTGGAATCATGACCAGCAACCCCAAAATAGGGTGTTTTGTTGTTTTACAGGAAAAAGAACATAGTAGAAGGCTTAAGAACAAACTGAAAAGCCAAGAGCCAAGGGTCAGTTATTCTGTTCTGTTCTGTTCTGTTCTAAACTCTTACACACTCAAACACACACATGCAGTGAGTCATTAGATTGGCTACAGTTTGCCTTAATTAAGAAAGCATACTAAAATATAGATGTGCCAAAGCCTGCTATAGTCTTTTATGTGCAAAGCAAATCAGGTTTAATTCATAGGTTTAGACATCTATAATTTATGAGGAAAGAATTCTTAGGCAGGATAAATTGTGTCCTTATATCAATTAATTTATATTCATGCTGGCCAATTCAGATTTTTATAGATTACAGTAGCATTTATGAAATTGAGGAGAGATTTCCAAAGCTAGCTTGACAAGATTCTTTCCTAGAACAGAGATAGCACAGGTGTTCATGTGATCCAAGAAGCTTTCTGCAACTTTCCAACTATGTATTGTAGTTTGTAGATTCTTAATAGCTTCCCAACCTTCAGTTTGTTCCCCACTCCATCCTGCCCAGTTTCAGACACCCAGAAAAAGAAAGAGCTTTATCAAGTCCTACTGGGTTCTCATTTGGGGTTGATGAATTAAGTTCAGATTGATGGCTGAAAAGTTTTTTTTCCCCTTCTTAATAGACAAATCTATGGAAAGTAAGGATGAAGTGAAAGCTCTAATAGAAGAACTTTCCATTCAGAACTGGAGTTTATTGCTGGCCAGCATTGTCCCATGGGTCTAGAAAGCAGCAGAATGGGAAAAACTGTTATCAGTACAAGGTTAGTTAAACTTGTAGCCTGACTCCATATAAAGTAAATCCTGATTTTCAGTTTTCCTTATTAAGTTTGAATAGTGGATGCAAAAACAAAACAAAACAAAACCCACAGGCTATTCAGTATTATAGCAAATTGAGGAAGAGAAGGAGGGGCAACAACCTTGTACTTTCAATTCCATATAATCCATGTTTTGTCACTTAAATCTCAGACAGTATTGGTTGTCACATAGCCACCTAGGCAATTTCTGAAACTTAAACGTTTTCAATAGCATTAAGTAATGAATGGTAATGTGACTAGGCCCAGAACAGGGTGAGAAGTCCAATGCTGAAAAGCCATTTATATCTGAATAAAGGTATCATGATGATTTTTCCTCCTTCAGCCACACAATCATGCTTGATGACAGTTTGGACTGATTTTTGTTACCATCTGCCAAGCAGACCTCGGAAAGTGTCAGTTCAAGTGCTGAAATTTCTCTACAAATTTCTCTACAAATATTCATTCTCTACAAATACATGATTTGATATTCCACCAGTTTATCAATAAAACCAAGTAAACAATTATACCACCTATTGCATTATTTAATTATTTTTAATTAGCACAGGCCTCTGATCCTCAAATCTTCTAGTTGGGTCCTAGTCATGTTCATTTATGCCACTGATTTTAAGAGATTGTACTTCCAAGAAAGTGTCCTGTG
Source organism: Candoia aspera (assembly GCF_035149785.1). Classification (NCBI taxonomy): domain Eukaryota; kingdom Metazoa; phylum Chordata; class Lepidosauria; order Squamata; family Candoiidae; genus Candoia; species Candoia aspera. Next base: position 23,814,872 of record NC_086157.1, read on the forward strand.
GACTGTAACATTATCTTCTTTCAGGTACCTAAGTAAAATCCTGCAATTTACAGAAAGTTCACACTGACATGTAAGACATGTCATGAACCTTGGAGTGATGCATCAGTGAATATGTTAATCAATCTGACAGACTCTAGCTTGGGAAAACTGTCTGTTGGTTCAGGATCCCTCATAAGTTTATTGGAAGGCCTTGTTTTGAACCATGGGGTCTAGATTTCTGTTTTAGTTACCAAATAATAAAAATTTCATTTTCCCCCATCACTTCTTATATCCTTGCACAGTTTTCTCTGCCATAGTCCTGTCTTGTTTCCTCATTTCGTTCCCTAATCATGATATTCAGAGAAAATCATCATCAAGTTGGCTAAAAAACATGTTAGATGTCTTGGGCTTGTGGTCTTCATCCTGGCAATAAGGAAGGCAATGAGAGGGAAAGTGATTGGTGAATTGCAGAGGTATCTGCAGGGCATGGTCCGAAAAGTCAAGATGACAGCCACAATGAAAGGTGAAAGGTCCCCTGTGCAAGCACCGAGTCATGTCTGACCCTTTGGGGGATGCCGCTTTTGTGACGTTTTCTGGGCAGACTATAGCAGGGTGGTTTGCTATTGCCTTCCCCAGCTGTCACCTTCCCCAGCAAGCTGAGTACTCATTTTGCCAACCTCGGAAGAATGGAAGGCTGAGTCTATCTGCGCTGGCTACCCGAGAATCCTGCTTCTGCTGGGATTGAACTTGGGTCGTGGGGAGAGTCTCGGTTGTAGTACTGCCGCCTACCACTCTGTGCCACACAAGGCTCAGCCACAATGGTGAGTCCAAAACTGCTCGTTTTTATGTGGGTCAGAGCTTTGATCTTTGTCAATGGCTGCCATCTTGACTTTATGGACCATACTCTGAAACAGCCCTGGTAACTTGCATTAAATAATGGAAGTTGTCATATGACTGGTCCAAGATCCATGGTCAAGTGGGGATTTGAACTGGGTCTTCCTGGATCTCTAAACATATTACTGTGGTCTGTATGTTTTGATGAAAACCTGATATTTCATAGAACAGAGCACCCAGAAAGAATTGTGTGTGAAATTTCCCAAGCTAGCTGTGCTGAGAGCATCTAACTTTACCTTTTGTTTAGTGGATATCAGATTTGAGTTAAATGAAGTTATAGGCTTAGTTTTCCTTAAATATTTCTGCTGAGTATGCCTTTTCAAGCTCATTCTTTGTACAGGCAAGTCTGCTTAATTTATCTGTTTTGAGTCAACTGAGACCTTCATCTCCTTGGAACCATATGCACTTTGTTCCTTTCTGTTCCTCTTCTAAAGGATTCTTTCCACAACTAACTTTCTGTCAATAATTCCCACAAGAGACTTCCTCTCCCAGCTGTGATATCTGAAGGACAAGAGCCAAACAAATATTTACCATGTATACGTGGAGAAAAAGCCCAGCTGTTTTTACTTTCTCCTGGTTTTGTTGCCATCTGTTCCCCTCACACCCTGGAATAGGTTATCAGTTCTTTGTGATGCATTATGTCTGTGAAATTGTTGGGCCTTGTCTAAAAAATGCAATGTATAGGAACTAGGCTCCCCTTTTATAAGGATACTGGGAACAGTGATTAACAAAATGAAGCAGAAGTGTTGGACTAAAAAGTCAGCAGTCCAGCTCTTTGGCTGCCAGAAGGAAGGAAAATAAAACATCGCAGTACTGTAGTCAAGTCAGCCCTGTTGACTGATATCCAGTGCTGGGCATTGGGAGTGATAATAAAATGTTAAATGGCAGGACCCTTCAGTGTCACACATTCATTCATTCATTCATTTATTTTCCACCCCACCTTTCTATTCTTAGGGCCTTCATTTGGATAACTGGGTGAAAAGACATGTTTTATCCTTCATTGAAGACAGCAAGACATCTTGAACTGGTCCTGTTTAGAAGATAAGTGACTATTGTTGAAAAACAGTAGCTCAAATTTCCCCCTCTCTTGTTTGTACTGTATTGCAAGTTGGTACTGCAAATGTGGTTTAACTTCACTGGTCTACAGTATTTCCTCCAATCACTCTGCACCTATGACTACTTTATTAAAGGGTGGGGGAACTGGGAGCTATGAATCCACATCACACTTTGGCATTACTAGAGAGAACCAGGTATCACCAGTTAGAGTCCCATTAGATTGAAACTGTATTTAAAACTGTTATAAATAAATATTACTGAGAAGGAGAAGTGGGACTTTGGTTTCAGTGGGAACTGCATGTTTTCAGTGCACAGTCATTTTGATTTTCTGACATGAGATTTGCCAATGCATCACCTGTTAAATTTCAGTAAATAATCTGATTTTTCCAAATTGCATTTTACACCACAAATTCATTTCATCTACAGAAGCATTCTCATCCCCCAAATAGACACCCTTCCTTTTTACCATTTGTGATGTACAACCAAGCAACTTTCTTTTTCTCTGAATCTTGGTGTTCTGAATTACTGAACATTTTTTTTCTAAAATGGAATGAAGGTGAGATCTTCCATTGTCTCTTACATTTATTTCTGGACTCTGAAGAGCTGGCAGGAGAATGGTGATATATCTAAACCAAAGTATAGTCTAGCCACACTGGTGGTGTGGTAGATTTCAAGGTATGGCAGTTGTAAATGTCCCACCACTATCCTTTCAGTTAGCTATCAGGACACAGAAGTGAAGTCTTAGGGTACAATATAAAGAGTTGGGAGACAGAAGCAAAGTTTAGAAAACCTACAGGGAATGAGCAGATCCAGCTGTGTTGTCATAGCTCACTGAAGTCATAGGGGAAAGTTTATATGGCAGAACTGATTCTGAGATGAAGCAGCTGCCAAATATCCATGTTTGACAATACTGCCACATTAATCTTCAGCCGCATAACAGGTGGGAAATGCATGTTCTTTCATTCTCAGTCAGCATGACTAGTAGTGGGGAAAGCTGGGACATGTAGTTCAGCAGTATTTGGAAGGCCAGAGGTTCCCTTTCTTTACTAAATGAGCAAGTAAACCTTTGAAGTGAGAGCCATCATGGTGCCTTGGTTAAGGCATTGGAGTAAAAGCAAGGAAGCCTAGGTTCTAGTCCACCCAGCCATGGAAGCTCACAAGATGAATTTGGGCAGTCACAATTTTCCTCACAGGATCATTGATGTGAGGAAAAGTAAGAGGCAGAAGCATTACATGCACTGCTCAGAGATTATAAATGAAAGGTGGGATATAAATCTAATAGATAAATAAATAAAATGATATACTATGAGCCTGGCAAACCCATGGCTTCTTTTCTTATTCTTATTTATGCTTTAATGACATAATGATTATGGCAGTGACCTTGAACAAATCTCACTTTCTACTAAATTGAGGGTTTTGCTGTGTAGGATTAGCAAGATGTCCATCTCACCCACCTCCACTGATTGCCAAAGAGCTTCCGAGAATGATCACAATTCAGAGCATTAGACATGACCAACCTAAGATTTGCCAAAGAAGCTTTTTTCTGTCATAGAAAAAACACTGATTGAGACAAGAAGGAGGACCATATTATATTTCCCACACTGGTAGGTGGCATTAGTTGGGTGATTGAGGTGCTTCTGTTGAGTGAATAAAAGCAGGATGTCATCTTCCTCTGATATGTTTGAGTTGACTGATCTTCTTCAAAATAAAATATGGAGAGGAAGAATCATGAAACCATCTTCCTATATATTTTGGACTTTAGCAGATAAAGATAAATGATCTAGGTATATTTGTTTGCTTTGGAGACATTCTCAGAGTGCTCAATCTGATATGCAAGGAAATGATAATGGAGAATAAATACAATTTCAAAAGTGAGATGAAACTCAGGATATTCCAGGACTGACAGTCTCTTCTCTCTGCTGTTCCAAAATTCTGTTATAGTGCTGCAGTGTTTCCCTTGCTCAGAAATGCTGCAGAGGCAAGAGCTTTCAGGATCTTGGGTACTTGTAATGCGAATAACCTATATAACACAGGATTTAAGTCTATATGGATTATTTACCAGTCTGAAACAGTTTAGGGAAACAAAAAGCTAATCAAGTTGGAAGAAAAGGAGGAGGAGGAAGAGAATCTCTGATTTCCAGTATGCAATATTCTACAGACATATCAAAGGCATAACTGAGGATATATCTAAAAGTTTTAACATCTCCCTTTGCTTTGCCAGTCCAAAATATGTACCTTCGTTATAAGAGTGGTGTGAAGATACTTCTGGGCCAATATTCGTTTTATTCACCCACTCATCCTGGTTGCCAATGCCCCCCCCCTTCTGATTCCTACATAAGTATGCCTTACTACTTGGTTATTCAACCCTTGGGCAAGGTTTACACTTGATTGCATTTCACTCCCTGAATTTCTTCATGTTTGATTACTGTAGAAGGGCTCCAAGCCAGGGGTGGGTAACTTGTGCCTCTCCAAATGTTGCTAAACTACCATTTCCAGCAGCTCTTACTATTAGGTATGATAGCTAGGCCTCCTGGGAATGATATTGTAGCAATGTATAGAGAATAACAGGTTTCTATGCTTTTTCTGCAAAGTATAACAGAACCTTCCCCATCTTCATTCAAATCCAAAACTTTGAATGACATCCATTCCACTATCTTTTAAATTACAGGCAAAAACATGTTGTAGCATTTAGAGGAGGTACAATGTTATTAATCTATTCAGAAGTTATTAGTTGTTATTTTCTTTGGGCTATATTTGTTTGAATTGTTTGTTATGTTGTGTATACTGCCCTGAAATCTAGTAAGAGATATAAGCACCACAAAGCTATTGGCGGGGAGGGGGAGAGGGAGAGAGAGAGATGATTCAGTGAAAAATGTTGGATTCACAAATAGCTATGTGAAAATAGTGTCGGCGATACACATCTATGAAAAAGTATTCACCCCCTTTTACACTGCATTTTTTTTAACATATCTTTGATACTGCATGTTATCAGAGTTTCAGGTGAGTTCTTGATATACAGTATAAATGAAATAAATTGCACCAAAGTTTGGTTTTTGTTCACTGATTTCATAAAAAGGCAATCTAACATGCAATGTGCCACTGTGAAAAAGTTATTACACCTCTAGCAGAATCAGTTCAGTTAAAGGGATAATTAGGGTCAGTTGTGTCAGTATTTCATTAAGCAATCAGGGCTAATTTGAGCAAGCCATGCTCTATATAAATCTTACAGTACATGCTCTGGGGCTCAACTGATTTACAGTAAGAGACATAGACTTGAATTGGAGATTTGGGACAATTGTGCATCTTCTCTAATCTGGCTGCTTTATCAGTGTTACTCCAGGAATGCAGCATAAGATCATCTAGGAAGTCACAAAGAATCCCAGAACAATATCCTTGGATCAGCTCATCCCTCTCACCTTGGCTAAAGACAGTGTTTACAAATCCCCCATCAGAAAAGCACTTAGTAAAAATCAGATTCATAGAGAATAGAAAGATGGAAGTCATATCTCACTAAGAAGAACATGTCAAATTTGAAAAAAAAAGCACCTGGATGACAGTCCAGAATTCTGGAAGAATAGTCCATGGACAGATTAGTCAAAAGTGGGCTTTTTCAGGCTTCATAGGAGTAGTTATGTCTGGCAGAAACCAAACACTACATTCTACAATAAGAACTTCATACAAACTGTTAAGCATGGACGAGTAGTGAGACGTTGTCATAATTTGGGGAGGCTTTGGTGTCTCAGGACCTGGATGCCTAGCCATCACTGAAGGAAACAAAGAATATTAGGCCATTTGTCCATAAGCTGAACATAAGTAAATCATGCAGGAAGGCAATAATCCTAAACATACATAAGCAGGTATGCCAAGAATGAAGAACAGATTCAATATTTTGAATAGCCAAATCAAAGTCACTCCTAATCCCCACTGAAAAGCAAGAATTGAAAGGAGCAATTCACGCTAGAAAACCCTTGAATGTTACTGACTTGGAGGAATGGGCCATAATTTCTAGCCAGAGATGTGACTAATCACCAATTAGAGGAAGTGTTTGGTTGCCACTAAGTTGGTGCAACCAGGTACCAAATCTAAGGGAGCAATTACTTTATCACACTAGCTGTTGGGTATTATCCAGAAAGGGCTAGTGCTAGTTGCTGTTGTTTGCTTCAAGTTGTATAGACCTACAGACAAGTAAATATACCCATGTTCGTAGTGTCCTGATTAAAACTGAAGACTGAAAACAGTCATAAAGCACAACTCAATCTCTGGTATACTTTACCTTCAGGAAGCTTGGGTAATGGAAGGATTGATTGTATAAAATTTTCCTCTGTCTTCCTCTCATTGCTATCTTCTACCACATTCTTTCAGAAGGGTACTAACAGTATTAACTTGTCCAACAGATTTTGGATATCAAGATAAAGATTAGAGATTTATTATTTTCCTGTGCTTACCTCTGTAATATGTTTTGCAATATTTATGGTTTCCAGAAATAACATGAATAGTTTTATTTATTTATTGAGATAATTTATTATTAAATAAATGTTATATAATGGTATTTTATTCGTGCACCAAGTCTCAAACCTCAGTAGCTTGCAAAATCCATGTTTGTACTGATCACTGCTCCAAATTTCCCATGCTGGGTGGTTTTGAGTCACCATATTATTTCTTTTCCACCTTGCTTTGGTGGGATGCCCACAGTGCTGTGATGGGGACATTGTTCAAGGGAAGTTAAGTAGCAACTTAAGATGACCACATTTTTTTTTTTAACTGTCATTGCAAGTTAACCACTGGAAAGCTCTACAATGTACAAAGAGGCTCACAATAAGATTTACTACCAAAAGACAAATTAGCCTTTAGCTGCTTCTCTTGGGAGAGGCATGCAGGGAAGCTGTTATGCTTTCCCACTTTTCATAGGGTTGCTGCTAAGAAAAATCGAGCCACCAAATATTAAGCATGATTGGCAGATCAGCATTGTCCCTTGTACTGATGGAAAATTATAGGAGTTAAAGTTGAAGTCCAACATCTCTGGAGGGCACCAAGTTGGAGTCGGCTGTGCGACGGTATGAGAAAAAGGTGTTGCCCAGAATGTATTAATATGATAGTGATCAGAAGACAACTGCACTGAATATTGGAAAACTTCCCCAGGAAATTATTTCTAAAAGAATGCAACCTTTGACCAAAAAAAGTCAAGTAGAGACCTGAAGCTCAGCTTTGGCTGGATTGTATCTTTGGTTATATCTCTTACTGTGGCATCCTTTTTCTCAAATCAGAACAAACATAGTGTATTGTACTTATTCCCTCCATTTAGGTGCTGTCCTTGGGAGTTAAGTCCAACATGGGATCAGGAAGCCAAGTTTCTCAGGTAGTTCTGCTCCTCCCTCAACCATGTGGCAGTTTTCAAGGAAAGTGATTTTGCATGTAGGACTTCTCTTTGCAGACATTCATGTTGTATGGACAGATGTGAGCGAGAGGTTGACCCATGAAATGAAGGGGATAAAGTGACTCAGAGAGTCATACTGCATGTTGAATTTGCTCATAGGTATAACTCCAGGGCAAGGCTAATGCCTTGCTAGAAACTGAAGTTATGTAAAACCCAAGAAGCAAATAATCTGAACATCAGAGCATTTAAATGAACTCATGAGAGCTGCCTCTGTTGTTGAATTCAACAAAGCGCCTATTGACTTTGGAATTCTGCCTTGTTTATATTTAATAATGTAACATGATTTTACACTTCCTTGTATATCCACCCTCTCTGCATTAGAAACACACAGTAATCCATCATTTCCTTTTTCTGTTTGACAGATGTTATTTACAACTTTTTGACCCACCCAAAAAGTGCACACATAAGGTACAAGCACATGCCCTCACTAGTGAAGAAGAAAGAAAACACTCACCTCCGGATATTATTTCCCAAGTTACTAAACCACTGTTAAGAGAAATCTGAAGACTGATAATGCCAGCTCCTTGTGAGGGATCCATCTATATCCAAACAAGCACAGGATTGCCATGCAGGTGGTCTCACATGACTGGTGAATATGCATGCATGTGTTAACCCTATGTATGCAGGCATTCCTCAATGCAGCAATCCTAAAATATCTTGCTGCAAAGGACAAGATTATGCCTCTTCTCCATGCCACATACAGAAGCAAAGTGGACTAGCAGAGGAATCTTACTTCAGCATTAAAAACAGGACAACAGCTAGTTCAGGAGACTGAGGCAAGACTATATAGCATAAATAGCTATCCTATAATGCCATAATTTCCATCATTATAGACTCAGAAATAGGGACATGGTTGTGCAACTCTTTTTTTGCTTCCCCTGTACCTTGCTCAGCATGTATTCTGTCTCTCAAGCACTAATGGAATTGTACATTTTGTAAAACTCTATATTTCCTCTGTATGCCTATAAAAGTGATATTTGCATGGTGCAATCCTATATGGGCCTATTTAGATGTTAGTCCAGCTGAGTTCTATGAGGTTTATATCCAGGTAAGAAGGTAACAAGATTAAACAGAATTAACACACTCATTACAGCCTGGAAATCATCCCTGATCACCACTAGACTGGACTACTGCTCCTTACTCTATGTGGACTGCCTTTGACTATGACTCAGAAGCTGGTGGTGGTACAGAATGTGGCAGCCAAGCTGTTAGTTGGGCAAACCTACTACAATATGAGTAACACCAATTTTGAGGATACTGTATTGTTGCCAATAGGCTTCTATACCCAATTCAAAGTACTGGTGATTTACCTATTAAGCACTGAGATATATGCCACCCCCCTCTGCAGGGAGGCAGGACCCATTTGATTGGTCCACCCCCACTGACTGATGGAGGGAGCTGGGGTTTATTTATTTATTTGTTTGTTTGTTTATTTTATAAATTTATTCACCGCCCATCTCTCCCCTGTGGGGGGACCCTGGGCAACTTACAGTAAAACAGGATTAAAATTCAAAACCATTACAATACAAATACAGTAAAAATACAAATATAACACCCAAGGATCTGCTGCACAGTCCAGCGGAGGCCTTGGCTGCTGCCTGGAATAGAGAGGTGGCCAGGGCCTTGGACAGGATTGTGCCTGTGCAGCCTCTGTTGGCCCATTGCACCCAACACTCCCTGTGGTTTACAGAGGAGTTGAGGGTTCTAAGAGGGTTAAGAGACGCCTAGAGCACCACTGGAGGAAGACAAAGACCGAATCCGAGCAAACGGGCCTACCCTGTGGCGATAAAAGCAGTGAAGCATCAATACTTCTCCACTCTTATTGCGTCTGCAGAATGCCACCCAACGGCCCTGTTTAAAATTACTTGATCTCTTTTGGGGAAGGTGGGCCCAGTCACCCACCTGCAGGGCTGTGCAGAGGAATTTGCTGAGCATCTGCAGGACAAAATTGCTCAGATCCACTCCAAGTTAGGCTCTAAGCATGAGGCATGGTCTAGAGAGAAACCGGGGGAATGCACTTACCCAGTTATCTGGGAACAGTTTGATTCTGTGGGATCTGAAGAAGTGGACAGAATCCTATGGACAGTAAATGCCACCATGTGTCATCTAGACCCATGCCCCTCCTGGCTGGTGAGAGCAGCTCAGGAGGTGACATGTGGTTGAATCCAGGTGATGGATTCCTGAGAGAGGGGGTGTTCCCAGCTGCCCTTAAAGAGGCATTGGTGCACCCCCTCCTCAAGAAACCATCGCTGGACCCTACTGGATAATTTTCACCCAGCCTCCCCTTTTTGGGGAAAGTGGTGGTGTTGCAGCTCCAGAGGGTCCTGGAGGAAATGGATTATCTAGACCCCTTTCAGTCAGGTTTCAGGCCCGGTTATGGGACAGAAACGGCATTGGTCGCACTTATGGATGATCTATGGTGGGAGAAGGATTGTGGCAGTGCATCCATCCTTGCTCTTTTTGACCTCTCAGTGTCTTTCAATACCATTGACCATGGTATCCTTTTGGGTAGGCTCAGGGAGTTGGGGGTGGGCCGCGTGGTTCTGCGCTGGTTCACCTCCTTCCTCCAGGGCGGGTCCCAATCTGTGGTGATAGGAAGCAAGAGATCCAACCCTCGGCCCCTCTTTTGTGGGGTACCACAGGGTTCGGTACTCTCTCCTCTCCTTTTCAACATCTACATGAAACCTCTGGTTGAGATCATCCATCACCAATTATACATCTCCATCCCAGGTGAAGTAAGTGATGCTGTGACTGCCCTTTCTTGGTGCCTGGGGGCTGTAGGAACAACAGGCTTCAGCTGAGCCCTGGTAAGACAAAGAGTCTGTGAGTTAATGGCTCTTCCATATCTGGGACTTTGTCATCTTTGGTTCTGGATGGGGTTGCACTGCCCCAGACAGACCCGGTGCATAATCTGAGGGTCCTCCTGGACTCACGGCTCCTGCTCAAAGAGCAGGTGGCAGCCATGGCCAGTACAGCCTTTGCACAGGTTCGTGCTGTGCACCAGTTACACCCTTTCCTGGATAGGCAGGCCTTCGAACAGTCACTTGTGTCCCTGTTAACTCCCATATAGACTATTGCAATGCACTTTACATGGGGCTACCCTTGAAGAGTATCCGGAAGCTAGAATGCAGCCACACAGGCTGTTTTTGGTGCCCCTAGAAGGGCACATGTGACACCACTGCTGCGCAAGCTGCACTGGGTACCAGTTTGCTTCCGGGTCCAATTCAAGGTGTTGGTTATCACCTTTAAAGCCCTACATGGCAAGGGACCAGGTTACCTGAGGGACCACCTCTTCCCCATCACATCAGCCTGTCCCACCCAATCATGCAGAGAGGGCATGCTACGGACCCCGTCTGTGAGAGAACTTCTTCTGGCAGGGTCCAGGAAGTGGGCCTTCTCTGCAGCAGCTCCAACCTTTTGGAACATGCTGCCCCCAGAGGTGAGGTTAGCCCCATCGCTCCTGACCTTACAAAGGAACCTGAAGACTTGGCTCTGCTGCTTCACTTCGGGTGGAGAAGGGAGTAGCTCCACTTGATGACGGCTGGTATCTTAGATCACTCCTCCCACGTATGGACTGTATTGGATTCTCTTGCCCCTTGGATTTTATTCATGTTCTTATTTTTATCTTTATTTATTAGAGTAACAATATATCTATATATTGGATTTATATTGTATGTTCACTGTTTTAATTGACTATTTTATTGTAAACCACCCGGAGTGCCCCGATGGGAGGAGATGGGCGGAGACAAATTAATTAAATAAATAAATATCAGGAATTTACTGGCTGAGTGTGATTATGCTCAGCCTATCTGATCAATGTGAGAAAGTTTGTTGAAGGCTCCTCCCTTGACAGGTATGGTATATGGCATGTGGGCCAGATACAGGCCTTTTCAGTGGGAGCCCCTCCAGTCTTCTCCTGGAGTTGCTTTTCACCTTGACCTTCCTTGGATTTTGAAAAGCCCTGACGACTGAACTACTCAAATACACTTTTGATCTGGGGTGATTAGAAGCAATCTCCTTTGGTTGCTGTTGCTGGACTATATTGTGTAATATCCTTGCTTTGTTGTGCACTGTCCAGAATTGGTATGATTTGGCAGAAGCAGAATCAAGGCATTTTTACATGATCGCTGTTTCCACCCTCCAATCTCTATAAAACATTTTGAACATATTTTCCCCACATCCATCAATTTCAAAATACCGAGAAATGCTGAGAACATCAGTGTTTCTTCTATCAGAGCAATAGGGGCAGTGAAAAAAAAAAAATGTTCCACTGGCAGCCTGCCACAATGGACCTGAAGCTAAAAAAAATCCCTCCATCCCCATGTGGTACGAAAGCAAAAGAAGATGCTGACTCCTCCAATCGTTTTATTCATGAAATGAAATGCTTGCTCTGAGGAGAAGCTACAAAGCCACCAAGTCCCCCATCCCTCACTTTCATTTGAAAGACATGTGAAGTTACAGCGTCTTGGCATGGCCAACAATGACCACATCTATACAGGGAAGAGGGAGTGTCAGACATGAGTGTAGGAGATGAATCTAGTTTATGCCATTCAAAAAAAAAAAAATGTCCTGGTCACAGGTTCTGCAAAGCTTTATCATTCCAAACAGAAAGATATTTTTAATTTCTTTTTCTTTTTAAGTGTATCGAAGTGTGTGTGTGTGTGTGTGTGTGTGTTTTGTGCTTCATGTTGCCACCTCTCTTCTGCTCTTAGCCATGAAAAATGCCTGAGGTCTTAGATGCCAAAAGAAGAGACAAGCCTAATTAGAAAATTGACTAAAGTTGTTAAGTTGCCCTTTTTGCCATTATGAGATTGCTGGCAAAAGCTTCTTGCTTCCAACAACAGGAAGAAGATAAGTCCTCCAACAATAAAACAGATATTAAATAAGCAGGCAGAGAAGAAGAGGAGAAGAAAAGAAAAAATAAAAACAAAATCATCTGGGAAGAACAGCTTAAACTTGGCCAAGGTAACTTGATTGATTTCAGTTGTTTGGATCCCACTTTTCCCAGGGACAGATTTCTCTGTTGGAGAAATGTGGTAGTGCCAAGAAATCAATGACAGTTGATAAAGATAACATCAGAGTTCCCCAGTAGGGTGTCCATGGTCCCAACATGCCTGTGCAACCTTCCTTGACAACCACCAGCTTCCATGCCCCACCTGATTTTTTTTAATTATTATTTTTTATCTTAAAAATAGTAATAGGAAGCTAGCATGTTGCAAAGTGAAATACCAGCCTCAAGCGTAAACTTTATTTCCAAGAATGCTTCTCAGCCCCACATATATCTGCTGGCATTATTAGAAGATTACACAAAATGTAAGACTTCGTTTGGAAGTGTGCCTACCTGCCCAATTTTCTTTTTAAAAGAAGAGAAGAAAACTGAAGCAATAGGGAGCAGACTAGGAAACTGGAGGGAGTAGTGGGGTACAACTTTACCATGTTGATTTCTGATGTTTGGGGGGGGGTGTTTGTTTACTTGTTTGTGACTGGCCACTCTCGCCAACTTCTCAAGGTTCCAAAAAGAGTTGGATAGCCTTGCTTTAGAAGAAAGGAACAGCCCAAGGGTTCAACACAAACTGCCCCAAAGTGACAAAACCTGTTTGGTGCCTTGGAGGTTGCCTCATGTGCTCCACACTAATCTTGCTCCACAAATAACTATCTCCCTGCAACAATCTCTTTTGCTAGACTAAAGTGGATATGAGAATGAGCCAGACCGACTACCCATCCTTGAGCAGCCCAGGATCCCAGCAGGACTTGTTGATACCTACGCTAGTCTTCCCAAACCTGTTGGCTCATGACAGTGCCTTAGAATATGGGGAAGACTTACCACATTTCCCGCTGACACACCCCCAGCTTCCATACAGCAGCAACAGCAAGCCAGTGCTATGTTGCAGTTAGTCAAGAACTCTGTAACTTTGGAAATCAGTCCTACCATCACCACCACCACCACCGCCTCACTTTCCCACACTTCTGCATCAGAAGGGTTATGTGTGTTGTTTGACTGAGGAGGCTGATTCCATGGTATGTGCCTTCACACTCAGCCAATGGTAGCAAGCTCCTGAACCAGGTTGGAAAGAACAAGTGAAGGAAAAGAAGGCTGGGCTTACTGTGTGCTGGGATTAGCTTCCAACTGAATGAGTTGTGGTGTGGCAGGGCTCAGGAAGAAGAATTCCTGGCACCCCCTGCATTGCTTCCATATTCTGCCTTATGTCTTCTTTGTCTGTTACTTGGACATGTTCACAAACCATAATATGAAAAATGAGCACAGTTAAGTACACTTAATTTCATTGGCTTGAGATTCATTGGTTTCTATATAAAAAGAATGCCAGCTTGTGTCTGCTGGGTGGGGGATGAGACAGAGTTGATAACTTATTCTCCCTTGCTGGAACTCCCTGCACTAGCTCTTGTGTCCCTTTGCAAACGATGTCTGTCCTTTGTGAATGGGCAGGTTCTAGGGAGACCCTTGGGACAGAGGAAATTGGCAGCCCACTTTCATCAACAGAAAGCCTATCCATTTGGATTTGATTTATATTTGTGTTATTTCACATAAAGGCAATGCACTGCAAACAATTAATGATATTGTCTGCATGGGCCGTGCAAAAGTTCTATAATTACCAATGTGAATGGCTACGTTGGAAAACATGTCTTTGATCTTTGAAACCTGCAGTTGTTATTCTGCAATGATCTGATATCTATACATAAAACATTTCAAACTTTCATTTTAATTATCTTTTTCCTTTGGCTGTTTGTTCCTGTGCTGATTCATAACATTTGCTAACAGGAACAAATATGATAAGAAAATGAGGCTTATATAGAGATTTATTGAGAAAGACTTCTTGGCTGTTATACAATGCTTTTTGTGATATTTGATGTGACTTGCATCCAAGGCTGATTACCTTATAATTATTATGGAGGAACAATGAGCTATTATATACTTTTTTTTCCTTAAAAAAAAAGGTCCCTTACTGAAATGATATAACATGCTCAGCCATACTATCTCAGATTCCCTTCAGATACTCTACTCTAAGGAAAAGCTATGCTTAGAAAGATATATTTTGCCCATCTTGCCCACTGCTCTGTGGGGAGCGTATAAGGCTTTTTTCCTCCCTTTTTGTTGTTTCTAGCATTATGGGGATGGGAGAAGAAATGCTATTTGGAGTCAACATGGTTAATTACAGTGGATCAGAAGCAGCTTTATAAACATTTATATAAACATAAAATATTAAGTTAAGCTTGATTTCTGGTGGCATCATGGATGTGTCCATATAATTTTCTTGGCAATGTGTAGGAGTGGTTCGCAATTAACATCTTCTGGGATGTTTACCTATTTATTTATTTATTTATTTATTTATTGTTTCCCAGTCTAATCTAGAGCCCTGGGATTTCCTAGTAGTCTAATCTAGAGCCCTGGGACCTCCAAGTACTCAATTCCAAGCACTCAACGTTTTTAGATAAGCCGATCTCAGGTAGATGCTGGGAAACCAGCAATGTCTTGTCAATATGTTGAGATAAACAATTGAAACATTTTATGTTTTCATTTGAAGTATCACACTTTGTTTTAAAAGCCTGTTCTTTATATCAATGACAGGAAATTTAAAGATTGAACACAAAAGTAACAAATGCACCAGAATTCCTTCTGCTCTTGCTGATGCTCTGGAATCCAGGGAAAGGTAACATAAGAATGACAGGACAACATTGCTAGATCCAACCAAAGGTACATCTAGTCCTGCTTCCTGTTACCTACACTAGCAGTCAAATTACTCCAAAAATCCCAGGTGCAGGACATGAACTCAGTAATCCTTGTCCTACACAGATCCACTCTCATTTGATCTACATTGAAGTTCTGGTAATTGAGAAGGGCAAGATCCAATACAAGTTTGTGATTTGAGATGTGTGGGGAAACTGAATCAATTAGAGCTTCTTTAGATTCTGGTTTGTTCGTTTGTTTGTTTGTTTGTTTTAATCATCCAGAGACTCTAATGGGAAAGCAGTGAAATGCCTACAATTTTCAACTCCTCTTCCTTCTCAATCATCTTTCCAAAATGGAAGAAAATATCTTGGGTGGTGAACTATAGAGAATATTAATTCCGCCAAATTTCAAACAGATATTTCTGAGGGTTTCACAGCATTTTTTCCCTTCTCCCTCTTATTTAGAGCAGAGATTGCAGGGATGAGGAAAAGACAGCACAGTGGTCTCCAATTTATCCATCCAAAGCTTTGTACAGCTCCTCTTTTCTACTATTCTGTTCTTCTATTTCCATGGAATAGATGCCTTAGCTAAAATTCATCTTGTTAGATAAACTTCTACAGTCTAAATTGACAAAACCCAGACATATGTTTTATAACACTGTAAGAACTAGATTTTTTTATTCTATTCAAATATAGTCCACCCATTACTATAGATACACTCTTTAAAACTGTGTCATACCCTAAGAAATGATGTAGTAAACTGTTTGGAGGGGGTTCAATTTAGATTTCCTGAAGGTATCTCCTTTCTCAGCACCGAACATGACTCAGACTGTATCATTTGCATGTCCTCAAGATGCACAATCCCACTCCTAATTCTGATTGTGTTGAATATGCCCTAAGGGTGGACATATCTGGAACCAAATGTTTAAACACTTTTGTTATGTTCTTCTTCTGATTAGTATTATATTCATTTTGAATGTGCTTAATACATCTAATCATTTTCCATACACTCTGTGATAGAAGGGGATGAGAATCAAAGGAGAGAAGCTGCATACTAGCACTGTTGTTTTTGTACTAGCTTTTAAACAGCTTGTTGCAACAGCTATTTTTCATGATGACCATAAACTGGGAGCTAGCAGTTAGAAGGGTTTTTGGCTACCATAAACTAACACAGTTCTCATCCTACAACATTAATTGGGAGAGAGTTCAGGGTAACCTGAGCCTGGATGAGGCAACTGTTTCGGTTCATTAACAAGTGAATTTATTATAATGGGATATAGTTGTTTCAACCAGCATCCTCAAAAGGAGAGGCAGACAAATCCACCAGTTTGTCCAGGAATATGGAAAAGAGAAGATACTGTATTGTTTGGCGCCTGCCTGTCTTCCTCAATATATTGTCTTTTTCCTAAAGTAGGACTACGCAATGTGATGCACTGGCACTGCATGTGGCCCCTAAAGCCCTAAATGTGGACCCTACAATGATCCCAACCTCCCTTTTTCATATTTAATATAACAAAAGAAAAAATGATTGAAAACATGGAACATTGCTGGCATTTAATTTAAAATGTAAATTCTGTTTAATCACATTTCATTTTTTCCTGAGTGTAGCCTCAGATAACTTTTGAAGTCTAAGGGTGTCTCTCAGCTTGTAAAAAGTTATACAGCTTTGTCCTAGAAGAACTTGGCCCTGACTCAACCCTTTTGAGGAAGTTCTTTCTCATTATATTCTCTACTTCCTAGAACCGAGATGTAAAAGGAAACTATCCTTGATAGCTAATTCATCATTGCCAGAGTCACCACAAGCCAGGTGGCAGCAAAGGTGACCCATACTGTGTCAACACCTCAGGGATGAATGAGAAGGAGACCATCACCATCACTTGTTGGAGAGAAGTAAAACTTACAGGCTAATTTTTAAAAGACCACCTCACTCTGGCAATTCCACTTTCACAACACACTGTGTTGATTATGACTTATAGAGATGTAAACAGGTTATTTGAAAGGCTGTATTCTACCATGGAGATATTAAAATGTGCAGGGACAGATTCTTCCATCTAGCCACTGTCAGAGCTCTATAATAGTGACTTCTTAATCTACTTTTATTAAGGCAAGTCTATGTGGTCTTACTTGAGAAGCTTTCTCAATGGCACAATGTAAAAAAAGTATCTTCCATCCTTGCCACTCTGTGATCTGTGTTCCAATATGATAATGTCAAAATGGAGGCTTCCAGGATGGAATAGAAGAACCTGAGGGAGAATATTTCGATTCAACTCTGCAAATAAATTTACAGTATTTTCACCCTCACTCACACAAATGTGTCAAAATCTGTCTTGAAATATGATATATTTTCCCCTTGAGAAACAGGCTTCTATGTTTCTCTCTTTCTCAGCTTATTGAATTTTTCTTTCAAATTTCTCTTGGTGGTATTTTTGAACTTACTTGATTCAAGGGAGCTTCTCTGGTGCTTTTGTTTTCTATTACACATTCTTACACCTATCTTTTTAATGTCTGGTCATAATTTGCAGTCTAAAAAGCCCAGTGGGAAAAGTTTCCCCTTGGCCACCAAATTACCAAATAAGTGCACTGACACCACTTCCCAAAAGAATTTCAGCAAAATTCTCTTTTTTTCAAAATAAAGCAAATCAACATTATTAGTTATTTAAGTGATTCTTAAATGAGTGTCTTGTCTTTTCTTTCCCCTAATCGGAGATAGTCGTACATACCCAAATCACATAGCCAAATAATTTTACCAATTTGTAGAATTCCTATTTGTCTTAAACAAGTAGTGACTGTTTGGTACTTTTTCTCTGGAGTGGTAGAAATAGTTACCTCCAGGCTTTGCCAAACAATGTTTCTGTATCTTCAACCATGTCACATCCAGATGTGCGTTCATTTTCTGCCAGCTCACATAAGAACTGTGGATTATCATCTCACATCATCTTTAAGACTTTACTTTTCAGCAGCAAGATGAATAAGTGATCATTGCAAATTACACAGTGGGAATTCAGCCACGTTTAGCAGCATATTCAGAAGTAATTCTCACAGTCCCCAATAGCTCTTTCAATTGTGTTTAGATTTGAATAACATTGCTCTAAATAAGTACACATACGCACACTCTATACACACACACTACACACATACTCATGTGTATATCCATTCATACAGAAATTAAAGAGGCATATTTGGTGCCCTGCCATGTCTGTAGCAATATAGAGATGGATTTTTAAAAAAATGAGCACACTTATGTTTCAGATTCTAGGAAAGGTGGAGGTAGCTCATTACCGCAAAGATCAAAACAACGTTAACATGCCTTGCTATGAACTTGCTTTGAATAATACCTGAAGATTTATCATCCAAGTGCTACAAGTAATTTCTTGCACAACACTTGTCCCTAAATCTTAGAAATGCACATATTGAAGATAAGATAATGGGAGTAATTGTGGCAAAAACAGAATTGAAGATCAACATTTGCTTTCAAGATTACTGCTGAACTACATTAATCTCCATCTAGGCATACTTGGCTTTAGTTACATCCTGGCAATGTTACAATAAATCATAATTTCTATTCCTATGTGTATTCTTGTAATTCCTAATATATTTATATGTATTCTCTAATGCTATACTATACTGTACTATACTGTACTGTACTTATACTGTATTTACACACATATAAAAATATACCTTTATATGAATCAAAACAGCTTTCCCCAGTTTAAATGCCCCAAATATATTGGTGAACCTTCCCAGAATTCTTAGACAGCATTTCTAAATCCTCTTTCCTCCAGAAAATTCTTACCTTTTAAAATAGCTCACATGTTCTCTTCATATAGTGCATGAATGAGAATGGTGACATGAATATCTATTTAGAAATTGCTCTGTTTTAGATACATAGTTTACATGTTACCCCAGTCATATATTCAGATGGTATAAATCTAAATGCATGATTGATTTGACAGTTTCTGATAAAAGATTTAGCTTATTAAGAAAACATACAAAGCAAATGAGTTTTGAATGTGCGAGACACCATTATGGGGTACTGTCAGAAATAGATATTGGGAAAATAGGCATGGAAGCAAAGGAAAGAAGTCAAAGAAAATAAAAGAGAATGAAAGTAGAATGGTGGGATGAAGGGGAAGTACAGCACTGAGGTAGTGATGGGCTTGGGGAGAAACAGGTATGGGGGCGGGCTGCTCACAGGGAAAGCAGTCTTGGTGTTTAGTGCTGATGTCACCTTCCAGCCTCCTGGACTCAGCTCCAAGACCTAGTCTCTGAGGCCTTCGAGGCCCCAGATCCTGCTGCTGCTACTTAATACCAGGTTGGCCTGTAATAAGGCCCACCTCATCCATGTCTTGGTCATGGATGAGAAGGCTGTTCTGGTGTGCATTACCAAAACCTGGTTGGCACAGAGGATGGGGTTCTTCTCTCAGAGATGCAATGTTCTAGGTTTCGAGTGTGTTACTAGTCATGACTCTGGGACAGGGGTGAGGAGGTAGCAGTGGTTATCTGGGATACTTTGGAGGCCTTTAGGGGTACTGCCCCAGACATAGCCAAATGTGAGACCCTCCTCCTGAGACTGGGCCATAGGGATCAGGTGGGACTGCTGCTCACTTCCTCCCTGCACTGTAGCAGCATCCCAACCCAAGCTCCTTGACTCTGTGGCTGAATTGGAAATGGGATTCCCCAGACTATGGTCTTAGGCCCCTCTTATGTGGGGTGCCTCATTTCTCCTATTTAACATCTACAGTACATGAAGACTTGGTAGAATGTGTCCTAAAGATAGGAAAAGGGAAGCAGAACCTCTCAGATGTACAAATGCTGGTAGAAAGGTAGTTAGTTGTACGTGATCTGTTTTGAGGGACGAATGTTTATTTAAAGAAGAGAAAATGGTAAGGGATAAGAATGTGCTTCTGCCCACTTCTGGGGAAGAAAAACCGGTATCAGGAGCTTGCCTGTTAGGGTCAATCAGTGCATAGAGGTCCTTTGCCCATCTTGAGCTGAATTGCAATCAGTCTCATGATTTCCTCTCATCCCCAATTATGTTGGGTTATGCAGTGCCAGTAAACAGTTTCTCTCCCCACCCAGAATTTCTCTGAGCCAAACAGCCAATGCCGCGAGGCAACCAACTCTGGCCAAAGAGGGATGCGCCTTTCAGTATTCTGCTAATTGAGTGAAGGGGCAAATGATCTATAGGGGGAAAGAAGTTGCATCATTAACTTAATTGAGGGCAAAGCCTAATTAGAAGGGAAACGAAGGAGACAGAGCCAGAGACACAGCAAGCCTTCACGTGAGATGTCAACAAGCAGACATTGTAACTAAAACCAGACAGCAACAGCAGGGCTTCATTTACATCATCAGTTTCAATGCAGAACATTCATCATGGGAAAGAAAAAGAACATGAGAAAGAAGAGAGATTGCAACTGAAAGAAGAGCTAAAGCCACATCTTTTTTGGAAATGGGATCATCTAGCTTCATTTTTCTTAAGGGAAAAACATTTTCTGGTACTTATTAAGAATACTCTCTGCTTCAGAAGTTGCTAAATCTAAATCCCAGAGGCAATAGAAAGCTTGGGTACTGCAGTCTCATTAAAAAGGAAGCATACCTATCCAAGATCCAGTCTTAGAGCATGTTCCAACGGACACTGAGTTAGACAGATCTACAAAGCTCAGTGGTGGAAAATGAGATTTACCTTGGAATATGATCAGATTGCTCTGCATAGTTCATAAGGTCTCAGGTTTCATCACAAAATAAAGAATGTTGGGTAGCAGAACCCAGGAAGAAAAGGCCTTAAATGATGGCTTGCTGCCATAGTTAGTGAAATACAGTATATGGACTATATTAGGTAATTGTTTGCTAATACAGCCTTCTTCAGGCATTTGGTAGTGAATATATGAGATGGGGACTTGTTACTGTCTAGATGTTGTAGAACTACAACTCCTAGTATGCCTCTCTGTTAGCTTTATGAGCTGCTGTTGCTGAGAGTTTTAAGGTCCCCAGCCCTGTATTAAAGGGTTTCTAGGAATGTGCTGGGTACACCAGTTACTTAGATGACTTGGTTTATGTTTAGATATTTACCTATTGCAACTGCATTAACTTAAATTTAATTAATTATCTGGCTTTTAAATGATTAATTAAGTATACCACCAAGTAAAGTGAATTACCTGACAATATAGATTTTCCTTTTAGATTCTGAAGGAGGTGCATCACTTTTTTTTTAATAGATACTAAAGGAAAGCCCCTTTTTAAAACTATTTTTCATTCCCCAATTGTCATAATATTAAATTAATAAAATTACTGGATAAGCAAGTACTCGTTTAAGTCAGTTTGTTTTTGCTACTTTATCAGGGCTCAGCTAAGTGTCGGCATCAGCCTAATTGTAAAACTTCTCAGTTCAAATCTTTGTTAAGAAAAATCTGTGTTTCGCCCTCGGCCATGTATTGTAAGAAGGGACAGTGTCAGAAGACACCAGAAAAACCAAAGTGATGTCCAAGATAGAATGGGTGGCTCCATGGATTTCTGGCCCTGACCAAGCCCATCAGATTCCTCTGGTCAGAAGGCAAAACTTAACAGACAAAATTTGCCCCCCTCCCCAAATGATCAGTGAGTTGTGTAATCCTTCCAGATCTGTAAATTTAGAAGCAAGTCCCATTAATTTAGAGTTTGCTGATTAAAAGTAATTTTGTATAAGATTGATGAGAACCTTTGATTTCAAATTGATAAATTTGAGTCAAGCTTGTCATTTTAGTTTTCCAGTATTTCTGGACTGTTGCCCTATATTGATTTTATTGCTATGTGTTTATTTCCTTTTTGTAACCTCACTTGATGAAGCAGGTACAGTATGCATGGAAATGAAAGGATAAAATAATAAATAATGGGGTTTATATCTTGTGATGTAACTTTGTGACTTTAGATTCTCCTGATTCAAATTTCATGGGGGGGGGGGATGACCCTTAAAGACTCTATGGAGCTCAGTATGGATACAAAGCATCAATCATTGAAAAATAAGATAAAAGAAGATAAACTGGGTGTGTGTTCTACTATATTAATACATTTGGCCATTCCATATCAATATGGTTCCCTGCAAGTATGATTAATATCAGTACTGTACTGCCTATGGTAGAAGATGCATAGCTGTGCTAGGGCGTGTGTGGCAGGGATGGGGGAACAATGTCAAAATAGCAGGCATGACTGGGCTGCCAGAAATCCTACCTATTTTTACATGCATGTTATGGACACAACTCATGTTAAAAAGGGACATGGTTTCATTCATTCAGTCATGGTCATCATGTTGACACTGTTGACCCCACAGTTTGAAGCTCCTGCAGCTCCATTCAAATCTGGGGCACCCTGAATTACAAGAACCACACTGATCTGTGAGTAGCTGTTTTTCTTTCATGTTTAAACCTTCATGATGGTCCCAATGATTTTAAAATAAAAACCAGCCAGTTTGCTCTTTAAATTTGGCTGTATGTTGTATTAATCAGACAATTTGTTAAGCATATTAATAGCAAGGCATGGTTTGGTAATGAAAAAACAAACAAACTCAACTTTCTCTTCTGCTGGAAAGCTGTAAAAAAAATTACATTACTCAGTTCAAAGCCTGAAGCCAGGACTTGTCATGGTCTGTATAAAATGGCATAACCTACTTCTGAACTTCTTGCAAGTGCAATTTTTAAATGTATGACTAGCTCGGCTGCAATTTAACATTTCACTAGCAATGTTGCACTCATTTGGACCACTGGAAACTCTTGTCACCTCACAGAAAGAAATGCCAGTGCAAAATGAAGAAGCCAATTCTGCAGAACTACAGTTATACCAGGCTGAGTGATGTTAACAGAACAACAAACTTTATTATGCTTAGGGGCTGATACAGGAGAGAGAGAGAGAGAGTACAGTAAATACCCATGTACATACTGTATATGTAAGTAATTTAATGAGTAGGCAAATTTAAAATAACATAAAAAATTATAGATGTAAACCTATAAAACCTATTGATCTGACCTAGCCAACTTAACTAAACCTATAAAACCTCGTATCTATAAAACTTCTGCTTTATCTGATATTTTACAATCCTTGGTTGTAGGCACATGGGAATAAATAAGAAAAACTGAAGTGGAAGAAGCAAATAACATATGGCATACAATAATTTTGTGTGTTAAATCCTTGTACACCACCCAGAGTCACTTGTGTGAGATGGGCAGCCATATAAATCATAAATAAATAAAATAAAAATATTAAAGTGGGATGAAATGTAAAATTTTGCCCTGTTAAGCTTGCTGGTAGTTTTTATCCATATGACACTTGCACTTTCTTATGGCTTCAGAGCAAAATCTTGCAGTAAAGTTAATTAAATCTCCACTAATTTCAGCAGAGCTATGATTGTAACTTATTGTATTTAAGTATTTATCAGTGCAGTTCATTATCAGATTCTGGGGCAATTCTGTGACGCAGGAGAATATCCAATCTACTATGAAGGTAGAACACTGAAATTTCTATATCTGAGGTTGATTTTTAAGTATTAAGAAAAAGTCCTACATAAAATGGTACCACCTTGGTCATTTGTGGAAAACCAACATGTAAATCATAATTATGATAATCACAGTTTTAATAAAACGTTCTTATTTGAGGATTATGGGACTGATCATTTTCCTACAAACTTTACAACCTTGTAGACATCAAACTTGACTTAGTGGCATTTAATTAACTTTTGGTATGTCACTATCCTTGGGAAGTCCTTGAGAATGGTATAAGGATCTTTCGTTATGGAAGTTATCTATATTATTATATGCATTTGGTATCCAAGCTTTACCATTATATATACATGCAGCGGGGGGCAGCGGGGAATTGTGTACAAGAAGTAGGCATTATTATCATCTACACATGAGTTTCTTAGAAATGCTTATTGAATTACATGTAGAAATTTTATAAATGAAGTGGCCTTTGGTGAACTTTTTGTTTTTGTTTTTCCTCCACATCAACTGCCCTGTGTTTTATTAAGAGTCAGAAGTTTCCATGACTCTTGGCGATCCATAACATCTTGGAATGGGCAAAATACATAGTTGTGCAAATGAAGTTTGATTGTTTTAGAGAACTCTTTTAGATTAAATTCATGTCACTTGCCACTACTCTTGATAAAGATGTTCCATGGTAGGTAGCAGTCACTTGAAGGACAAATAAGAAATACCTGCATATACTGTACAAGACTCTTTCGATCTTGATAGGTATTTTCATATGTATGGTATTTGGAATCTGTCCAGTCCCTTACAATGAATTAAATTGGTAACAGTACAACAGGGAATGATAATCTGATTAGGTTTCTGAAAGAAAAAAAGAATACAAATGGTATAATTAAGTGTTTGATACAAGCAATTCAATCCTCACAGACACACCTACACACAAACATTTTCCTTTGAGGGGGCATGGCTTCCATATTACTTTTGATGAGTTTATTCAGCTCAAAATACTAAATGGAATATTAGATGGTCTAAAATTTGTTTTCTCGTGATGTACAGAACTGCTAAGAAACAGGAGATGAGATAGCAGTCCCCAAAAATGGTAATTAGTCAAGCTTAGATGACAGGAAGGCAGTCAAGCCAATTTACCAAACATTTCTCTGCATATGTGCACTGTCTCACTTTCTCTCAAAGAATGTTTATTAAATTATAGTTCTCACATTTAGTTAATTCTGCCATGCACTGCAAATCATAGAGGATGTCTTCTCTGCTGGACAGAAAGTTTGCTTTAAAGCTATAACTATGGGAAGTCTTGGACTAGACATTAGTACAATAACTGAAAAGTTAACACATTTATTATTGGCTGTCACTTCACTATGAATGCATCTTTGTGAACACACTTGGATTTATTGCCCTGGCATTAATCATTGCTCTGAAAAGGAAAAGGAAAATGCTGGTTAATTATTACTTAGTCAGACTGGGAATAGATCCATTGACATCAGTGATACTTAGTTTTCAGTAAGTCTGTTTTACTCTCCTCTAAATTTGACGGCATTTGAATCAGCTCATTGTATTTTAAAAAGCATCCTCATCACCAAATCAATTATCAAATGGTACAAATATCCTGAGGCTGCAGTTTTAAAACCAGTTCCCCCAGCTTCAACTCCATGGAATTCAATAGGATATACTCATTTAGGATTTTCCTAAATGATCTTCCTAAATTACTCCTGACATTTGCGGAGGCTTCATTCCAGATTCCTATAATATCTGAGACAAAATGTGACCCAGTGTCTTTTTTGTGGTAGTACCTTTGCTGTACAATTTCTTCTGTAGGTGGCTCATTACATTACTTCTTTGGTGAGCCCTTTTAACTCAAAAAGCATTCAAAATGCTTTTTTCTGCATATTGCTTGGATTATTTGGTGTGATTCCTTCCTGATGATGCTGATACTTCACTTTTGAATAGGGCATAACAATTCATAAGCCTACTTCGGCATCAAAATATGCATCCAGCCATAGATGAATACTGTGATTTAAATGAAATATGAACTGAAATGCATATTGGTCTTCATAATTACTTCATTCAAAATCTTTGTCTCCTATCTGATGCAGGATAGAAACGAATGGCTTTATTTTTGTTTATTTTGTACAACATTTCAATCTTTTCAGAGAATTGGTTTCTGATATGTTAGTAGTAGTTTTCATTGTAAAGTGTCCTAAGTGCAGAGCTGTCCTAAGTGAAAGCAAAATAATATTTGACTCGTTCAATTATTAATATAAAGCATTAATTCATTCTCTCTACCAATTCATTCTCTCTCCATCATCAATGTCCTTTTGCTTGCTCTATAACCACATCAATTTCAGGTCCAGATCCATTTCAGTTACACGTTTTAGACATGTAATGTGAAGGCAAGAGTCATTGGAGAAGACACTGTTGCTTGGAAAAATTAAAAAAAAAAAGGCAGAAGAGAAAGTAGTGAGATATTCTACTGATGACACAGGCATGAGTTTACAAGAATTGAAAGAAGTAATGACTAACAGACAATCCTGGTGAAATGATGGCCATTAGATCACAAAGACTCAGAAGTGGATGAATTGTTAAACAACAGATGGTAGCCTTCTCAGCCCCAGTAGACAGACCAGGCAAGAAAATGAACTCCCCATGAAGAACAGAACTATACTTTATTGAGATAGGTTATATTAACAGAATATTGCAAGTCTGATTATGCTATCTCTCCCCTTCTTCTTATTCCCCAGTGAATCAGGGAGGTGTTTGCTTAAGCCACTTTCCCAGGACTTAAAGAAAGTTTCAGCCCCTTTCCCTAGGTAACAGTTCTTGCATATTTTTGTCACGTTCATCTCCTTTACTCTCTATAGGTCTGAATTTTTGCAGTTCAGATATGTTAGGCCTAACATTCACTCATGTCTGAAAGTAACATCCTAGCCATGGCAAGCCAGTTAGATAACCAGAGGAATTATCTGTTTCCTTGCTGAAGACTTTTCTTTTCTTGTTGGTTCTGTATCTGCACTCAGCAGAGTCTGGCTGACTCAATGCACTCAAAAATAGATTCAGATAACATGTCTCCTATGGCTACAGCATGGATATTGTACCTGTGGTAGGACAGGATGACATTGTGAAGTCAGTGTATAGTGTAAAGCCTTTGCTGAGACATACACATTATTGATATACTTATAAACTCATTGATTGGACTGCCCAGAATGCTATGAATGCCTTTTAACAGATAATAAAAAGTTCCACCATTCTCCTTTTGATTTTACCATAAGACAACATGCAGGACCTTAAATATAAGTCTGTGTGTGTGTGTGTGTATAATCAGCAACTATGGGCCAAGCTGACTTCTTGATTGTTTGTAATTTAAAGATTTGCTACCTGCATACTTTAAAGCCCAGAGGAGCTGGATATTTCACATTGCAAATTATCAATTTGCCTATTATAGCCAGAGAGAGAGAGAGAGAAAAAGTTCATTTCAACATCTGTGATTTCTAGTGAAAAGCTCAGTAGTCCCCACAAAAGCTTCAAAGGGGGAATAATTAAACAGTAGGTCAAACTTTCATTCACATGTTTTGTAATAAAAGGCTGACTGTAGACTTTGAGATGTGCTTCCAGTCACAGACAATAGTAACTGCAAAGCAAGACTAATAATAGGATTTAGCAAAAATCCATAAAGGAAGTGAACAATTGTACTGCCAAATAATTAGTTGGGGGGACTCTTTGTGGCAAGATCAAGATGCCCCTCTGGCTTTTTTAATCAGCTTTGGTTGATGTCATTGTGATCAAGAAAAAGGGAGAGAAAGAAAAGAAGAAAGAAGGGGGAAGTTTAGAGTAAAAGCAAATATAGTAATTGTTGACTTATGAAGATCTGTCTCTCTTGTAGATGAGCACAATGCTCTACTTCAGTCTTAACAGCAATAAGATGCTAGGAATGGAAGGTTCTTCTTTTCTTTCTGTATTTAATTGCAAGGTGGGTTAAATTTATTTTGCATGCTAATACGTGGATTCAAAGCAATACATTGAATATGAGCCAATGTCAGACTCTTAAAGTGGAAAGCCACCCTCCATCCAGTAGAAAAGCTGATCTACATTCACAAATCCAACCTAATTCACAAAGGAATGTCACAATTCCTGGTGTGGCTCAGGACTGGGATGTAGGTATAGATGGCAGAGTTTTTCCAAACATGAAATGATTTTATTTTATTTTTTTTTTTACTGATGCTTCATTTGTCATTGTTCTTCAAGGCAAGTTTAGAGGAATATGGAAGAATAATCAGTATTCCTATATGCTTGGGCTGGTGAAAACTATTTCTGAGCAAAAACCTCTTGGTAGGATTTATTAATTATATACAGTATGTACTCTGCCACTGCAGACCCATTGGCTATCAAAGTTTTATAATAATTAAAACCATCACAAATATAGGAAATATAAGAAGTTTAAAATACATAAAGGAGAGATAGAAAGGGCTGAGGATGAATTTTTTTTGTAGGTTTTTTTTTTTTGAATCTTGAGATTTACAGATCTGGTTTCCATATTTAGGTTGGTCTGGATCAGTGGTTCTTAAAGTATGGTCTGAGGACCCCTGGGGGTCCCCCAAGACCCTCTCAGGGGTCCATGAAATCAAAATTATTTGCCAGATATTGAACATATTTTCAAAAATTTAAAACAATGTCACTCTTCTCATTATTATTTTTTATTTGTTAAAAAAATACAGGCTTTTTTCATGAAAAATATTTTATTCATGTTAATATTGAATGGGTTTAATACTGTTATTTTTATGTGATTCCATAAATAAATATTCTGTGAATGTGTCAGTTTTAATTTTTAATATGATAAATATAAAAAAATATATAACCCATGCAAACAAAAGCTCTTTTGGGGTCCTCCATAATTTTTGAGAGCAAAAAGTTTTAAAAACACTGGTCTAGAAGCTAACTGTGATATAGAGACAATTATAGAAGTGTTCTATAATTCCTCTTGCACAGTTTGATTGCATCAGTTTTAATCTGTGAAGCCAGAAGGCATGGAGAAACGTCTTAGACCTGCTTGTCTTTTGGTTCCTTACTCATCTTTTTTTCTTTCCTCCAAGATAGAGTCAGGGAGAGTAGCCACTACAGTGTGGGTCTAAGAGTGGAAAGCTGGAATGACAGATCAATTTGGATGTGGGTGCTGGTGGGTGGGAAGATAAAGTGTGGAGAATCTGGAGGCTGTGGAGGCTTCAAAAGTTTTGGAGAGCCATTAGTGTGGTGAGGCTTGATGGCCTGGCAGAGAAAATAATGTGGCCTTTTGCTATCTGTAGTTTGGACCCTGGTGGCTTCTCCATGGGGCTGGAGGGGGAGTTATTCCCTGGATCCAGAAGGTCCTTTGTTGTGGAAGGGGGTGATTCCAGCAGCCTCAAAGGAGGCTGAGGTATCCCTCCACATTAGGAAGTCCTCCCTGTATCCAGAGGTGTTAGATTACTATTGTCCTTTCTCCAACCTTCCTTTTTTATTGAAGGGTGGTGAGGAAGCAGATATGGAAGTCAGAGTTCAGATATGGGCACAGGATGGAGACAGCTTTGATCACACTGTTGGTGACCTTTGTCAGAGTCTGGAGAGGAAAGTCAACAGAGAATTGAGTTTTGGACAGAGAAACTGTACACATAATCAAAAGACTTATTGTTCAAACTGGAAACACAAACATATGGTTCCAGCTATTTAGCAATTTTCAGAATTGATTAATATAGATCAACTATGGATGACTGAAATGAATCATGGCTTCAATTTATTGATACTGTATATGTATGTTGGTAAATATACATTCAATATATTTGTATTCCTTTTTAAAGTTTTTTTTCTTCTTTTATAATTTTGTGCATTCATTTTTTTCCTTTTTTGTATTTAGTTAATTTTACAAAAAGGATCTGGAGAATGTGCCTGTCCTGATCCTTTTAGATTTTTCAGTAGCTTTTGACACAATTGGCCATAGTATCTTCTGGATGAATTTCAGAGAGAGGGATTGGGTGCACTGTTTTGCAGTGGTTCTGCTCCTTCCTCAGTGGCCAGTTTCAGTCAGTGGTAGTAGGAGAGGAGAGGTTAGCTAGGTAGCTTGAGGCTGTGAGGGTTTGGCCAGGGAAGCCTTTGCCACTTGCAGTCCTACTTGGGGTGGGAGGACCTTGCTACATATGCCCTCATCACCATTTGGATAGACTATTGCATGCATTCTATCTTGGGCTGCCTTTAAGGACCACTTGGAAGTTTCAGTTGATCCAAAATGCAGTGGCCACATATCATCCTACAGTCACCAGGGCAGCAGATTACATCTCTGCTACAGGCCTGAATTGGCTCCTAATAGGTCTCTAGATACAATTTAAAGTGCCAGTGTTAACATACAAAGCCCCTTATGTCTTGGCACCACATTACCAGCAGGATCATGTTTGCCCACTAGACCTGATCTATTTTTGCTTGGCAGGAAAAGCATCTGGTGGTTCCCCACCTTCAGGTGGTGTGAGGGGCTAAGGCATGGAGGCACTGATTTCCTATAGCAGTGCAGGCCTGGCCCTCTGGAATAGCCTCCAACTGGAGGTTAGATTAACTGCAACTTTACCCACTTTCTAAAAGCAGTCAAAGATGTAGCTATTCTAGAGAGAATTTGGTGTTTGAAAACTTTTTTGTCCCTGAGGAGGGAATTACAGTATTTTGTTTTATTTTTGGTTTTGGTTTTATTTTTGGCTTGTGTGCTTCATTGTTTGTTTGTTTGTTTGTTTGACTGTGGATGTTTTAATATTTGTATTCTTGAAAAAAAACCAAGAGTTCTGTGGGATTGCAGTAGGGTAAATAGTAGGGTTGATCCATCCATCTTCTAGTATTGAGGTTATTGGTTACATCTTGGTTAATGTCATAAATGCCTCTCAGAGATGGCAGGATACCTCCTTTTTTAAAAGAAGCAGCTATTCAGCTTCTTTTTAAGGAGATCCCTCAGAGATGGGTAATTATATAATCTCCCATAGTTGGATAAAATGGTTGGAAGAGTGGTAGCTTCTCTAGGGCAGATAGTTGGGTGAAGCAGATTATCTTCACCCATTTCAAAGTGGCTTCAAAAGAGGCTTTGGTGTTGAGGCTGCCTTGGTCAGCTGGGTGGATTATCTTTGCCTGTGACAGTCAGGGCAGGGTTATTTGGGAATGGGAGGCAGTTTAGTAGCGGTTCTGTTCCTATTTTCTGAGTAGATTGCAGATAGTGTTGCCTGGAGGCACTTGCTCCTCAATTTGGGACTTATTTTATCCAACTCTCCATTTTGTTTCCAGTGTTTTTTAATACCTACATGAAAGCCACTTAGGGAGATCTTCAGAAGATCTGGAGCTGGGTAATATTAGTATGCTAATGCATTCAGTGGGCTGGATTACAGATCACAATTTGAAACAGAATCCAGACTAAACAGAGGTGTTCATTGGGGGGTGGCACAATTCCTGAAATGAAATTATGTTCTTCTGAAAAAATCAAGTATGAGGTTTGGCGGTCATTTCTGGACCCAGATCTCCTTCTGGTTCCCCAAGTTGAGGCAATACCCAAAAGTGTCTTATATCCACTTTGGTTGGTGCATCACCTAAAGAGGTTTGCCAGCAGTTGTTTCAGACTTGTCTTATGGGGACTCAGAATTCAGCCTTGTCTCTCACCATCCCAGCAATCTGAATGCACTGCTTGTAGAGTTGAGGAGCCTCACATCTTTACTGGCTTTTTAAAAGACCTTTAAAATACATCTTTTTTGTAGTCTTTTTACTGCTGATTCTAGCTGCTAAATTTAATTATTAATTCTCCTTGTTTTACTTGTTTGTTTTATTGTACACAAAGGAGGCATTTCAGCATTTGGCAGTATATCAGGTTAGAAAAATGCAATAAATAGTACATTCTGACTGTAACCATACTGCCTGGCCACGTTTACACCAAGCATATAGTCACCACATGGGTGAAGGGACTTGGTGTGAGTACTAACTTCCAACATAAGGACCTGCTCCATCAACGGGGAGCAAATCCAACTAGCTCTGAATTCCCCTTCCCACAGTCACTGGACAATTGACTTGAGTTTTATGATCTACAGGTACATCAGCAAATAAGTGATTCTAATAGTTGTAGTCCTGTAAATTTCTCATACTGTTAGACTGCCCAAGGCAAGTCTGAACTAGGCCATTTCCCCCAAAGACTTGAACAACATAGCTATAAATTAAATCTTTATTGTGTTTCAGAAATGGTCACCATTACAGTCAGTGGGCTTGAACCTGTTATAGAGTTACACCCCCTCCTTCTTCAGATCTGGCAGGCTCCTTTGCTGCACTTCCCTGAAGTAACAAAGTTTTAGCCTTTTCCCACCTTCATTCCCTGAAGGCCTTTGGACATTTACACTCCTCGTTCCCATTCTGATGGAGCCCTGACACACACAGCCTTTCAATGTGCAAGAGTTAGGAATGAAGCTTCCCTCTCTATTATTACACATATTTACTGTTTTCTTCCAATGAAATTCTACTGGAGAAGTCATAAAAGTATGGAGCTGTTTGTCAGTCTACCATTTCTCACATTTCTTCTGCCCCAGGATCTAAGAGTTCATTATGGACAATTGAGCATACATTTTGAATCCAGTGGGAGCAAAGCCAGTGTAGGCATGCTCATTTGACTTGAGAAACTGGGACAGGGAAAGGGTTAAAAACTTTGCCCCATTATTTTTCCTGTTCAATATCTCTCCTGGGAGATGCTTTTCTTTGGGAAAATATAGTAGTGTTCTGTTTCTTATTAGTGGCCCTTATTACATCAAGCTTTTGATGCATCTTTAGGAAATGCAGATAATATGTTCTGCCACAAAATGAAATGGTGGCTAAGTGATAGAGATCATAAAGAGGTACTGTATCTACCAGTAGGAATTGCTAGCCATCATATAAAATGTGGCCAAAGGTCCCTACCCTCTTTCTTGGGCTTAACAGGGAATTGGCAGTAAGCTCGGGAGTCAGCGATGGAAAGAAATTCAGTAGCAAAAATGTAACAACAGCAACAATAATCTGGAAATAAAAAGTGTACATATAAAATGTTGAACAAGAAAAAAAGGGGGGAAGTTAAAAAAAAATAAATGAAAGCACACCACATTTCCTTTGTATTTGTTTTCTGTAGATCATCTTTGCAGATTAAGTCACAGAGCATATGTTTTACCATATGCATTGTATTTAAGATTGATTAGTACAGTAACACAGAGCCTCAAGCTTTGGCTTTCTTTAGAGCTTATAATAGTCTACAGGAAACACACCAGGACCAAAAGGCTCAATGTAATACTGTACTCCCATCACTTTAGAAAAGGAACATTTTTCTGAAGTTATTTGATTTCTAAAATTGCTTGATTTTGCCCCAGGTGGGAACTGCGAAGGAATCCAGAATTCTAATACCACAGGAGGAAATGGATACTATGGGGGGTGGGGGGAGGGGGGTAAGTCAACATCTGCATCAGTTGGAAGTTAGCTTAATTTCCCTCTAGCTGCCAGCTTTCATGAAGGGACAACACCCATCTTTTGAGACTGTCTAGTAGGATTTCAATTCCTACAAATACCTCTCCATTAATTGATGGATTGAAAGATTGATTTTATATGCTCCCAGCTACATAGAGAGTCATGGTGGCTCACAGTGAAATAAAAAACATCTGCAGTATAACATAAATATATTAATCATAAAATATTCATGATAATTAAAACAACTGTGATAAGTACAAACACCAACCCTATAACAGCAATTCAGAATTAAATTATGATCAACATTACAAGGCCTGCCATACAGAATAGGATTAAAAAACCTCACAAAATTAGAAGTCAGCCAAAAAGAGTGGAACCTCATCAATTGCCAAAGGCCCTTCAGAACAATTCAGTTTTAATGCTTGAAAAGGTGAAAGGTCCCCTGTGCAAGCACCGAACCATGTCTGACCCCTTGGGGGGATGCTGCTTTTGCAACATTTTCTTGGCAGGGTGGTTTGCCATTGCCTTTCCCGGTCCTCACCTACTCATTTTACCGACCTCGGAAGGATGGAAGGCTGAGTCAACCTGAGCCGGCTACCCAAGAATCCTGATTCCGCTGGGATTGAACTCAAGTCGTGGGGAGAGTTTCGGTTGCAATACTGCTGCCTACCACTCTGTGCCACACGAGGCTTTTTAATGCTTACTGGAGGGTTATGTTGGGACAATCCTGATATTCAAAGGATGGTCATTCCACAATATTGGAGCTATAATGGGGGGTGGGGGGAACACTGTCTCCTGTCTTCAGCCCTCCTACTCTCATGAAAATGCAGGATCATCAAAAGCTTTTCCTAAGATGAACATACTCGATGGGACAGTTCTAGTTGGAGAAAGCACTCCTCGATGGACCTTGCTGCCAAGCCATAAAGGGCTTTGTAGGTCAAAAACCACACTATGATTTGAACTCAGAAGCTAAATGACAACCATGTAATATGTTTCTTCCACCTACCAGCATGTGCCACTGCATTTGTGACAACTACAGCTGGTCTTCATGTACAGCAGATTGCAGGAGTCTAACATGTGGTAATAAAGGCATGAGTTCTTCTAATGAGAGAAAACAGATTTCCCAGGCAGTAATTTGTAGTGGTTAAGGCATCAGGCTAGAAACCAGGAGACCATGAGCTCTAGTCTCACCTTAGGCATAAAGCCAGCTGGGGACCCTGGGCCAGTCACTCTCTCTTAGAAGGAGACAATGGCAAAAACCTTTTGAAAATATTGCAATGAGAACTGCAGGGACTAGTCCAAGCAGTTTCCAGGAGTCAAAAACTGACTTGAAGTCACCAAAAAGAGAAAAATTCCATGCCAGGAAGAAAAAAATCCTTCTCTTCCTCCTTTTTGCTGCAGCCTTTTACTAATGATGTCAGAACAAGTATGATATGGGATAGAAAGAGAGAGATGCTCAGAATTCTCTAGGTGGAAATGGGATTTTTTTTTCTCCCAGTTGGTAATTGAAACTTGGATGCAGTAGATTCCAGCAGACTAGAATTCCAGAGCAATAATTTTCAATTCTGACTCCAGAAATCAGTGGCATGCCTACACTGGTTGCCAAGGTGATTCTTTCTCAGATTATCTCATTCCCACGCAATCTCAGTTTACTGCCTCCCCTTCATTCTTCAGCCTTCATAACCATCTGTCTGGTTATTAAATGATATCAAACAGATTGAATGTCCTACCATGTTGGGCAATGCAATTTCAAGTACTTGGAGAAAGTACCTCCCACCACCCCCAAGGACAATGCAGCCAGTGGGGGCTTTCCAAGCAGAATCATGTCACCTGAGGAAATATTATCCCTTCCCTTCCTTCCAATCTCACTTTCCCAATCAGAAATTCCACTGCCAATAATGGCCCAGCAAGCTTTAGGACTAGTATTTAACCAGAAAAATGGCAAAGGGGGATTTTAAAAAAAAAATAGTTCCCTAACTTATATATATTATCTAACATGAAGACTAGTGTGAACCTAGCTTATAAACATGTGTCTGCTTCTAAAGCCCATGCAGAGAAGGATGGTGTGTGTGTGTGTCTGTGTGTGTGTGTGAGACAGGAGAGAGAGATAGCTGAGAGGGGGAAAATCGGCAAACATATAACCAAGATGGGATGATGATCAATTACAGAAAAGGTATTTGTTTTATATGCACCCCACAGAGTGTATTTTTTACATTAATGTGTAGCATATAATGTCTACAAGTTCACCCAGCATAACCATTCTCTCTTGCAGCAAGACTCACTCACTTTCCATTGGCTTTCTTCCAACAGGCCCTTGTTCCAGGAAGCCAAAGGTTTGCTCTTTTAGTAATAATTACAGAGGAGTATTTCCTTTCAGGAAGGGCTGTATCTAAACTGTGTATAATCTGAAATAATATAGTTTCTTTTCTGATTATATCTTGGAAAGAAATTGCCAACACAACTTTCCTGGGAATAATTTATCAGTGAGAGGTTATCACTACCTCAGCAGGGCAAAAAGATACAAGCATCAAATATAAAAACTATTATTAGCATCTATAGGTAGATGTTGCTGCTGAAGGAAAGTAGTTATATCTGACTTCATCAGGCATATCTTCACTAAGTAAAGAATGCTGTAATAAGTATGCAGTGGGGCTTCAATCACACACCATCTTGACTTTTTGTCACCCCATCTCCCTGCTAGACACTCCTGATCTGTGGATTGAATTAGTTACATCAAGTGTTATTTATTCATATTTATTCAACTTACTGACAGCAGAAGCTCTTGGCCATACCCAGTACGTTTTGTTTCTGGATCACGTACTGTACATAGGACAGTCTGTAGATAAGGGAAAATGTCTCACTTAGTTACCTAGATATAAAAAGGAAAATGGATAGGTATTCCTTAAAATCTGAAAATTTCAGTAACCATAACATTTGATTACTGAAAAACATACTTCA
Organism: Candoia aspera; assembly: GCF_035149785.1. NCBI lineage: Eukaryota > Metazoa > Chordata > Lepidosauria > Squamata > Candoiidae > Candoia > Candoia aspera. Next base: position 23,850,800 of record NC_086157.1, read on the forward strand.
TTTATCACTTGTCACAAAAAAGACTCCCTCTGACAACTTTACCAGCAGAGAATCTGACAGCATAGCTACAATGACTACAACACATTGCCAGAAAATAAGGACAAAAGAATACACGACTATGCATCAATGTACATGTGCTGGTGCTAATTTTGAGGAAATAGTATACTCTAAGCAGCACGATAAAAGAACTCACCATAGCAGAGAAGATCATGTGGCTATTTAATCTACTGACCACCTACCTCATGTTGATCAGCATCTTCAGAGCCTTTGTTCTCCCATCTTTTAAACTGGATTTGGATTGTATAGCCGTTCACATAGAAGATCACTTCAAACAGAAGACTTTCCTCTGACAGCTTTCAGACAGAGGATTGCTTGGATATGCTACCCAATTTCAATTGTTACCTCCAAAAGCTAATAATGTAGAGCAATCTTTCTCAACTTTTGACCATGGAGGAACCCTTGAAATATTTTTTCAGTCCTTGGGGAACCCCTGCACAAAAAATAAAGAATGAAACTTACCTCCTTAATGTGAAGTTGCCCGAATCTGAATTTTTTAAAAAAATAAATCATGATCTTCAAAGGAACCCCTAGTGACCACTTGTGGAACCCTAGGGTTCCACAGAACCCTGATTGAGAAATGCTGGCATAGAGGGATACCACTGCTGCATCTGAAGTTATTGTGATCCCAATAACTTAAGTTGATTTCCATATTTCAGAATGTTAAGCAGACACTAGAAATGTTTTTGTTTGCTAGACTTCTGCCATCTGTTTCGTTTTCCTACTGTATTTATCTCCAGAATATCCTCACACAACTAGAATAAAAGTTACTCCCTGGTCCACCATAACTAACTGACTGACTAATTAACTAATTAACTAAACAATATAGTTCTGTTTAGAAAATTAATTTGAAGATTTTAGGAAGGTGCTTATGTAAAAGGTCCTAAGAATATCTAATTGCTTTTGGCTGCAACAAATGATGCCTTGTTGGAAAAATTGGGAGGGAGGATGAAGAGAGAGAAAAAGAAGTAAAATAACTACCATTCTCTTGTCATTTAAACACATGCATAATGTATTTGCTGTTCAGTTGATTTTTTTTGTGGATGATATTAGATCCGATAAATTTTACTAGGAAAGTAGACAAACAGGATTACTTCAGTATGGATGATGAATGGATCAGAATGAAATGTAAAACCAGACAAAACTTTTCTGAACTTGATATGACCCTGAGACTAGTACTATTCAACCTTTTAAAAAACAACACTGCAATTCATTACCCCTTACATACACCCACACATAGACATCCTATGGTCCACAGGAAAAGTTGGTTTGTGTATCATCAGTGTTTTTAAGACAAGCCATTGGTGGATCTAGCTCATTTTCAGTGTGGGAACAAGAAGCTATTCATGACTTAGGCCAATCATAAGTTGTGTTGTCTAGAAATGGTGAGCAGTTAGCTGAAACAGGTGCATGTCATAAAGAAGTCAGGAATAAAGAAATGCAACAACTGGAGTGAATTAAGCAAAAGCCTATGAACTCATGCTGTGCAAATATTTGCCAAATCTTAAAGATCACCAAAAAACTAAGCTCTGAGAAATCTAAAATACTTTTGACTTTTGCATCTAAAATACAGTTTTGACTTTTGCAATTCCTAGCCACTATTGCCTAACCAAAGAACACACCATACTTGAAATACTTTTGCAGGGAGCACTTGAAATCAGTTTTATGATTTCATGCTTACCAAAATCAGCCATGAGGGACAATGAAGAATGGGAAAGAATGTCAGTTATTGTACATGAAACTTGCACACTGAATTTCCATGGTCACAAGTTCCAGCTAAACTATAGTTCCGTTTTAATTTCCTGCCTATAAGGAGGAAAGGGAATGTCCTATGAATTCACAAAAGAAAGTAAAATAGTATAGAAATAATAAATAGTAGTATTTATACAATAGAGTTGTATACAGGTAACAAGAATGTACTCATCCCAGTTTGGAAAATAATCTGATTTGACTTTAGCCTAAACCCAAATTCCTAATTCAGGAATCCAGAGTCTTTGTGTCCTTCTGATTATTTTTTGGGAAATGAACTCTTTTGAATTTGGGAGGAAGAAAAAGAGACTATCTATATCCTCCTTATGTTACAAAGGAATGGGATAGAAGTACTAGTCCGAGATAAGAAATATGCAAACTTTCAGAAGAATAAATGCAAACAATACAAAAGGCTCTTTTGTTTCAAGTGTATTTTGTTTGCATGTGTGTGTGTGTGCACATGGGCACATGTATATGAATGAGCAGTAATTTATTCCCTTTGTCTCCTCTGTTTGTATACCGTATATATTATATTTCCTGACACATGTATATTGAATAAATGCAGGAAGAAACCATCCAGGGATCAAAATGTTGCTTACGTATGCATGCAAATAACTTGAAATAACCATTGTACAATATGAATACCATCTTTTTCATTATTATTATTTCTATGTCCCAGGAACCTGAGTTTGGCCTAACAGAGGCAAGAAGCTGATGTTGGAGAAAAGGCACATCTAGAGCCAGGATGAGCTGTTGATGAAGAGTAAAAGAGCAAAAAAAGGACCATTGGCCATTGTGAACAATTTAGTGAGCTCTTAAAAGTTCCTTGCTTTTGTCTTGTACCAACTTGTTACAAAAGCTTTTATTGTGGGGTGGGAAACACATTATTTTCTTCCTCAGTTTTCATTATTCAGTTGCTTCCTTTTGTATAGTACTTCTTCATTCTTGTATCCTTGTTTACATCAGAAGTAACACAAGTATTAAAGTCAAGTTCAACTCCTGATGACTTCATGGACATATCCATGTAGATTTCTTGAGAGGGATGTGGAAGTGGCTTGCCAGTGTCTTCATCTAGGATGTTTTTTTTTTCAACTTCCTAGCACTCTGATGTTACCTGGAGATCTTCCATCAAACTTCTGACAAGAGTTGACCCTGATTCATCCCAAATCTAGACAAGGATTGGCTAAGTGCTGCCACCTGCTGAGACAAACAAGACAGTGCACTAGGTCAACAAGTTGCCAGTTGCTGTTCTGGGTGAAGAACAACATACCTCCAAATGCTCTGTGTGAGAAACCAGGAACTATTTATTCATCTGAGTATATATAAAGCAGACTTCCCCAATTGTTTGTCCTCCAGATGTGTTGGGATCAGAGCTCCCAGAATTTCCAGCCAGCATGTTCATTGGTTCCAACTCATTTCCAGGTTGGGGAAAATTGGTATAGATATGCTTTTTTAAAAAGGACACATGATGCTTCCATTCCAGTTCTACTGTTTTTCATTTGCTCAATGCCCAAAGCTCAACCGACCACCAAACATCAATTTCTGTCTATAGAAAACAGATATATCTGAAAGATCTGAGGAAAGAAGGAAGGCAGAGGCAGATGGACCACACAGCTGATTCTGTGCACATCCAGGCAAATATTTGTATCTGGGAATAGAAATATTTTACAACTCTATTAATGATCACCAGATTGTGGTTGAAACGTTGAGAAGGAAATATTGGAAAGAAGTCAAGGAAACAAGAGAAACACAGTTTGAAAGGTAATATCTGTAGATAAAAAATGAATTAGACTTATTTTAATGAGAGAGAAAAAAAACCTTATGACACTGTAGTATTAATGAGTTCTGTCATAAATTTGGGCACTGTGGACTGGAGTCCACTTCATCAGATGACAGCCCCAAAAGCTTACACCAGAATCTATCCTTAAGCCTTTAAGGTGCCACAATGGTCAGAGTTGTTTCTATAGCAGCAAACACTATGAGATGCATTGCTTGCCGCCATTGCTATTTTCACTTCTCAGGGGCCTTTGGTGCAATCTATTTTCCACATGGCAAACTAATTTCATTTAGCCGATTAATTATTTTTAAGATGCTTTTAGGGCAAATTCCTCAAAAAGCATATTGTATTAAAGGAACCACAGTTCACAGGATAGTGTTATGATAAAGTTAAAGTTAACAAGGATTTTAAAAATCATTTTGTTAGGAGTGCCATATTGAGGGTTTGGAACAAATATAAAGCAAGATTGCCTCCTAATGTACCATTATGGCTGTCACCTCATGAAACATTTGTTAGAAAGGAAAATGTGGAAGGAATATGTTGGTTAAATTATAAAGATCTGTTGAATTTTGAAGATGGCGAACTGAAGCTTAAAACAAGGGAGATGTTAGAGTTGGAAGGATTCTCATGTCATTGGTTTACATATGTGCAATTGTCAGAATGTTTTAAAGTGGATAAAAAGAATTTTAAATGTGCTAATGAAACAACTCAGTTTGAAATGGAACTCCGTAAATGATGAACATGTTATTACAAAGATGTATAAATTGTTGTGACAGATGAATTTAGAAGACAGACATGTTAAAGAATGTGTGTTTAAATGGGCTAAGAATTTTGGATATAATATTATGTTGGAGCAATGGGAAAACATGTGGAACAAAGGTTTGAAATTTACTTTGAATTATAATCTAAAAGGGAATTTTTAAAAAATGATGTATCGCTGCTATCTAACCCCTGATAGGTTGTCAGAAATGTATAATGGTGTAACGAATGTTTGCTGGAAATGTTTACAGGGTGAAGGAACTTTCTATTATCTTTGGTGGACTTGTGAGAAGGCAAAAAAAAAAAAAAAATTGGGACCAAATATGTGTTATTATTCAAAAGATCCTTAAAGTGGGTTTACAAAAAAATGCCAGAACTATTTCTCTTGGGTTTGACGGAGAAGGAACTTGAGAAACAATACAGAACTTTGCTTCTATATATGATTACAGCAGCAAGGCTTTTATATGCACAACGGTGGAAAGATTCACAAATACTGCACCTACAGTGGAAGATTGGATTATTAAATTAATGGATTTGGCCCAAATGGCTAAGTTAACAGCATTAATAAGAGAATATACTCTTTCTGGATTTATTTCTGCTTGGCAACCTTTTAGATTACTTGCTTGTATTAGAAAAAATACTTCAAATGAACTTCAATGAAGTTTTGATTTTGAGTTTTAGTGATTAAATGATTTGTTTTGATAGAAATAATGTTACTAAGGTTTAATTAATGGTTAAGAGATTATATTTGTAAACTTATCCATATCTGTATTGGAGAAAGTCAGAAGTTACTTTCTGTATCTATTTTCTGTCTTTTTGCACTTTTATAGTTTTTTTTTCTTTTTTCTTTAATTCTATTTTCCAGCTTTTCTATATTTTCTGTTTTGTATTTTAACTATACATCAAAAATTAATAAAGTTCTTATAAAAAAAATTCCCAGGATAGTATTTTAAAATTAACCTAAAACAAGGTAACCACTTTCAGATTCGCAAGCAACCCTAAATAAGTGGGTATTCAATGTGTGATTAAAAACTATTGATGGCCATAAGTCAATAACTTGGGAAGGAGTCTCATAACTCCTGAGATCACCAATGGGAAGGCTCTCTCTCTCTCTCTCTCTCTCTTGTGCCCATCCTTGATTTTTTATCTCTGGTGAAAGTTTGTGCATGCTCACACAGAAGAAAAACTCACTACATTGAAAGTTCAACTCTTGATGACAACATGGACATGGATACTGTGCAGAAGAGATTTGCCATTGCCTTGTTATGGGATTCATTTGAAAGGGGGCATTTCCAATCTAGTCTACTAAGAATTCCTGATAGTTTCCTCTTCAAGTAGTCATCTAGTCTGATTCTAGCTTTTTAAACATTAGCCAAGGTTGGGGCTACCATAACTGGGCTATGGAAATCCAAACATCCACTAGTTGGCAGCAAAGCAACATATACTTTGCTACCATCTGCTGGTCCCTTGATATGTTACAGTTGACATAGTGTAGCTCTAGCCAAAGTTGGCATGGCGTAAGGCCAGTTTACTTACAGGGCCATCTCTCCCCAGTTGTATCTACCTGTCCCGAGATCTGACAGAAGAGGCATGCTCTGGGTACTGTCCATTAGGAAGTGTCCCCAAAGGACCCTTTTCTGGCATGGTCCCTGGTGTCTGGAACATCATTCCCTCAGAGTAAGACTTGCCCCAGCTCTATTGGCTTTCCGTAAGACCTTAAAAACCTGGTTCTGTTACTGAGCCTGGGGCCCAGGGTATGTGACTGTGCCCATATTGTGGCTATGTTGACTGCATTGTTTGGTTTTATTTTGACTCCTGCATTTCTTATTCCTTTTGTTATGATGTTTTCATCTTGTTTTTATTCCCTGTTAGCTCTCCAGAGTCATATGTTTGAGGTGGGCAGCTATATAAATTGCATGCATGCATGCATGCATGAAAAGTAGATGGTAGCAATTCTAAATACACTTATTAGAATGAGCCCACAGAATACTCTGATCATGTTAGTCAACCAGAAATGAGGATGTGAATGTGTACATTCTGATTCCAAAGTGCTGTATGCCCCGATAGAATTTCTTAGACTTTTTAGAATAAAGTTTCCAGATACACTCCTGATCTGAGGACCTATTTGCATCTTATAGAAATTGAGTAGTCACACCAGTGTTACTGATGGTATTTAGTACAGATGTGTAAAGACTACCTGATCTGGTTGGGTCCTGATTCAGAGCTCTGGAAAAGGCTTTGATCTGGTTGGGATAATTCCAAAGGTAGATTGACACAATTCAAGGGCAATATCCTGATTAAGATAAAAAGAAACAGTTCCCATTCTCCAATAGTATGGAAAATTGGCTGTAAGATTTGTGAGGGTATGTTATTTTGTGATCAAATGGTCAGAGAAGCTGATCCTTCATGAGAGATGGACTACTCCAGACTTCATAGAAATTGGAGCAAGATGTTTGTTTGCTTGCTTATTTTGGAGCTATCCTCATTTAAAAACTTCTTTTAGGGGCATGTAATTACAGGACAGAATCTGAAGAGATTTGCACTAATGCTAGCCTTTTCTTTGGGAACACATTTTCAAATTCCAGTTACCCTATTTTGTCTTCAGAAGGAGTCTGGTAATACCTTTTACTACTAACAAATTGTTTAAAAAGGCAGAAGTTTTCATGAGCTTCAGCTCTCTTCATCAGTTACCTTCATCAGATGCCTCCGATGAAGTTTGCTGTGGCTCATGAAAGCTTATGCCTTTTAATACAATTTGTTGGGTGAAAAAGGTGCTACCAGACTCCTCCTGTTTTTGTTTTTGTTTTAACTACCTTGTCCTAAGATCCAGCATTTGACCAAATACAATGCATACTGGCATTCCCATAATAAACTCCTAGACTGAGTCTGCATGAAATACTTAACTGCCTCATGGCATTGAAGGCTGTCCATGGTTGTATGTACGGTATATGCACAGGGAACACTTCTGCTGATAACAACAATGAAAGCAAAGTATAACAGGAAGGGACAGCTTTCAGTGCTGACATCTCCGGAGGAAGTAGCTACTTTCTACATCCTTAATCAATGCCCACTTTTTCTGCCATAAAATGCTTAATTGCCTATGGATTTCTAAGCTTCATACATTATTTTATGAATATATTCTGCAGCACGCAGCTGAATATTTGCAGCAGGAATACCAGCATGAAAGAAGGCTCTTATACAGGAATTAGGACAGGTTCATACATACATGTTTCCATATCAGTTGAATTGAAGATTTCTGTGTCTTAGCTGTCCTTCCATCTAAGATTACTCTATCATTCTATCACAGTGTTCAACAATGGAACCTGCAGTTTGCATTCATTTCCATTTTATTTACTACTGCTTTTCTTACAAGTGTATACACACTTTTGAGGCAGAACTAGAGGCAGGACTAGGTTTCCTCATGCCTAGTCCAGTGCCCTAACTACTAGACCAAACTCCCTTCCCCTTCCCCTTCCCCTCCCCTTTCTTAGTCAGACTTGATTCCTGACAACATCATATGGGTTAGAAATGCCTTCAATGGCATTAAATGTATTTAATGCCCACTGTAAAAACCAAGTGAGAAATAATGTATTTGGGTCACACAATTAAGTAGTTGGATAATCCTCTACTTGCAACTTACAAAAAAAATGACATGAATTGTGAAGAGTAATTCAAAAGGTTCAGAAAGGCTAATTGCATGACTTCGTTTAGGACACCCAGAATATCTTTGCAGTGACACACATATAACACTACATCATAGTAGTATAGTGGTGGGAAAATATGTTCCACTTGGAGAATTTTTAGAAAATCCTGCAGCTCTAGAATGCAGTTGTGATCATATGCAATATAAAAACAGAGTCAAGAATCTCTGTAGTTTCTAACTTCTTTCTACGTGCTAGTTTTAATGAGGAATAAAAGCAAAGTGAAAAAATTACGAATGGCTGAACATTTGTTCCTGAGGCAACATCATACAGAAAAGTTCAGATAAACCCATTTAATCAAACAGATTGATAAAAAAGATTTGATGCTACTTTCTAAGGGCCAAAGTAGGCTTTATACTGTGCAAGTAACAACCAAGGAGAAGCTGATACAAGTTTAAGATCTTTGGTGGTTGAATAGGGATGACATAGCAAGCGTTCACATACTGAATATGGTTTGTTGAGTTTGGGCTAGTTGAACTGGCAATTGTAAGCAGTATAGGTAAACAAACTGTGGCCTACTAGAGTATGTGAACTCAGCCTTTATTTCTTCTCTGCTGATGGTGTTTCAAGACAGTCTATTCTTGCTCAAAGCATGCAGCTCTGTATGTTCCCAGATTCACTTTGGGACATCTCCAGTTTCTAGAAGATGTCAGTGGAGAAGATAAAATGTTGAAAGTTCTTAGCACATGTGTAAGGTCATTGTGAAAGGTTATACAGACAGTTGATAGGGTACTGAAACATGTTTCCTCAAAACTAAGTTAAAATTAGCCAAGTGATGAAGCTCATCTGATGACTGCTTACCCATATCCCAAAATGTCGGTTCTACGGACCTGACTCGTTATGCTTTGCTCAGTAATTGATAACACAATGCTCTGACTTCAAAGAGGGTGCAGTGTAAAGACTTCTCTGCTGTGGCACCCATCTTGTAGAGCAGGAGCTCTGTTTTCCCCAGGACATGAAGCTTTCTTCTCGAAAGTTAGTTTTACTGCCAACACATACTGTAAAAACACTTTTATTTACAAATGCCATTGCTGGCATCTGCTAAGCAGGTCTGATTGTTTGTTCTGCTCTGATGTTTTATTGGCTTTGGATGGAAGATACATTGCCTTCAATGTGGTTTTGCTGGAAGGCAACAAATGCATTTTACTAGCCACAGATGCAGCAACTCCTTCCTCTCTTATTGCATCTAGTTCCTTTTCAGAGTATTAGAGAACCAGAGATAGTGAAAGAGATTAAAAGACTTTTTTGCCAAGGAAGGAAGCAATCCCCAGCTGTGGCTTCCCAACAAATCATTCTCCAATATCCTGAAGCCAGCTGTCCCTTTCCTTCTTTAGTACAAAGACTCTGGCCTACAAATGGTTGAGCTGCTTTCTCACAAGGGGTTAACCAGGCTCTATCCAGAAGAGGAGCCCAGTGGATGCCTGCCTGAGCACAGGAGGAACAATGAATGTGACACTCTCCGATTATCAGTAGCAAATGTTTGAGCTTATCAAATAACAGAGGAAGTCGTTTAGTTACAAATAAACCCAACTCTCATAAATAGAAGTCTCTGTACAAGGTGATTTCATTGAACTGGAGGCCGTGAAAGGCCACTCGCAGACACGACTCCCACTCTGTGTACACTTGGGAACAGGCCCACAATGATTAATGGCCAGCAAAGCTGGTGGGGGTGGAGGAAAGGAGGAAGCAGAGCCGTTGGAACTCTGGCTGAGAAATGAAGCTGGGCTCCATATCAGCAAAAGAGCAATAAATAAGCATCTCAGGATTACTGCTAGGAAGTGACTCATCCTTTGGAACATAACAGGAGCTTTGCTTCCCCCCCCACACACACCCCCTCATTCCGGTCCTCCTCCCCTCCTCTCTCTATTTTTTTCTTTCTCTCTCCCTCTCTGGCATTCCTCATTCTCATTTGCTGTGGCAAAGGCCAGTGTGTCCCAGAGTCCTCTTGGCACTTATTGTATAAAAAAAAGAGTGGAAGAAGTCAAGAGAGGGAGGGTAGAGTACAAATATGTGGGTGTGATGTGACTCTGAAATGATATTTTTAAAGCAACACCACTCTGCCAGAAGAATCTGGAAGTCAGACCAAATGATGCTTTAAATGTTGTGGTGTGCATGTAAATGATCTAATTCAGAGGACCCAACCCCTTTGGAGTGGATGACACATTGGGAATTCAGAGAGCACACAGTGGGTATTCTTACAACACAGCTCCTGCGGGGGATTTGCCCATTCACAAAACAGTTGCCCTAGCGACTTAACTAGTTCCAAAACACAGATTAATAAAATGCTACCTGTCACCTCTTCTCACTCCCCCTTCCACAGGACACTGTTTTATTTATTTATTTATTATTCAAATTTTGCTACCGCCCATCTCCCCCAAAAGAGGGACTCTGGGTGGTTACCTTTGTATTGTTCTCACAGGTACACAGTCTTCCAAACAAAACCCTAGAGGGAAAAAAGCAAAGAGTATTTCTTTTATCTAAGGAAGAGATTCTATAGCTCATTTAGGATCTGAAGATAGGTGTGTAAATGTGGATGTATGCATCGAAGGAAGAGATGTCCAGGGAGTGCCAAGGAAGGTGTCCATAGGCACACTGGGCAACATGGTGCCATGTTGGGGACTCAGAATCTAATATGGTGCCATGTACCTTGATATGAAGTGTAGACTAAAAAAACCTTGTGATATAAAATAATCATCCTGCCCTATTTTAAAAAATGCCTGCAATCACAGGTTTTCATTATTTACACAATTATTATTGTGTAATGTGAGATTTATTTTTATAGTTAGCACTTTTACTGCTCACCTTTCTTTTACACAGTTAAAGAAATTTCTGAAAATCAGATGAAACACACACACACAGATACACACACGTCTAAACCTCATAGCATTTTTATATTCTAATGATCAATATTTAGTGACAATGCATATTACACAGTAAAACATACACAACAAAAATAACTGTTCTTTAGTTCTTTAGAAATGATGTCTCATTTTTAGGAGCTACCTATACAGTACTTGAATTGCTCTGTACAATTAGCTAAAAGGAGCTAATTCCCAGCAGGCAGAAAGATGCCCTTGACCCCGGACACACAAAATGGTAGAATTAGCTCTTTTCTTTTTCTCTGTCTTGGGAGAAAGCAAATACTACTTCATGCTGTATGTGCAATTCCTGATTAATTAAAGTTTATTTATTTATTACTTTGGCTGATATGCCACTTAATTTCCAAAGATTCCAAGTAGTTTACGAATAACAACACAAAAATTAAACAATAATAAATTAGCTATGCTTTGAAGTGTTACCATTCATAACAGCAGAATCTTCAAATGTTTGCAAATGTCTTTCTGTAGAATCATATTTTCATGGCTGTTCAAAAATGTAAAAGGGAAGGGGTGGTCTGGATATCTGGGGATAAGCTGTTCCAGAGGTGGAGGTCACCACTGAAAATGCTTGCATGTGAGGCCTCTGTAGAGGGCATTCCCTCAAATGAGGGATCCTCAGCAAGCTCTCTCTTCTGAATCTCACCAGGCTGGCAGGTTTATCTCAGAGCAGGTAGTCTGAAAGTTGTCAAGACCCTGAGCCATGAAGAGATTTAAATGTGACAACCAGAACTGTGAATTGTACCCAGAAGCTAACTGGCAATCAGTGCAGTTCTACAGTAGTGGTGTTATAGGGGTGAACCTAGGTATTTCCATAACTGTTCAGGCTTCTACATGTTGGACCAGTTGAAGCTTCCAAATAGTCTTCAAAGCCAGATCCATGTAGAGTGTGTTCCAGTAGTCCAGCGCCAAGGTGACAAAGGCTTGTGTGACTGAGGACAAAACTACCTGTTCCTGAAATGGCTGCAACTGCCACACCAGATGTAATTTTATAAAGGTCCTCCTGGCCACTGTTCCACCTGATGTTCAAACGCTCACTGATAGTGTGAAAACAGCAAAATTTAGAAATGCGTAACAATAGCAGTTCCCTTAAGTTAGCCCTTTACATTGTCACCGCAAGCTGTTGAGGATCACCATGGCCACTATTGATTATCTGCGCCCTTTTTAGTCAGGATTCAGACCTGAGCATGGGACCAAAACAGGATTGACTGTGCTTGTAGAGGAGCTCTGGTGGGACCAGGATGGGTGTGGTACATCCATCCTTGATCTTCATGACTTCTCAGCAGCCTTTGATACCATCAATCATGTTATCCTGATGCTTTGGGGGCTGGGAGTGGGCTGTACAGCGTTGCACTGTTTCTCTTCCTTCCTCAGAGCCAGTTCCAGTCAATGTTAATTAGGGAAAGTCTAGCCTGTCCCTCTGTTTTGTGGAATTCCACAGAGCTCAGCACTCTCTCCACTCCTGTTTAACATCTACTGTACATGAAGCTGCTGGGTGAGGGCACCTGATGCCATCTTTCCATCTTTAGTTCTGGATGGGGCTGTAGTACATAGTCATGAAGTCATGAGGAGTGAAGGTCAATTGGAAGGAGATTATTATATCTCATAATAACAGGTCTCAATAGTTTCCATGAAAAAGTGGGAAAGTCACATTTTGTGACTGGGGATGGTGGGGATTATGGGAATATATAATGCTTAACATAATTCTGTGGAAGCACAGCAGAACTGCAGAAATTGGCCTGGAGATTTTGTCTGAAGAACAGTAATGTGTTCAACCATATTTCTCAGCATATACATCTTGTCTTTCCAGCAATATATCTGCAGCATTTTAAAAGCATAATAGTGACTCAGAGGAAATCCAGAGAGCAGACAGTGAGTTAGGGCATCCACTATGTGACAGTTTTTAACAGCACTATCCTTAGCTTCAGGCAATTTTCGAGTCTGCAGGTCTTATCTAGTACTTACTGGCAAGATGGCATCTGCTGCCAGGCAATTCATGTGTTCCTTTGTAAACAACACTAGTGAAACTTAAGGGGATCATCTCACTTAGAAGATAAGAAACAAACTGGAAATACAAGGCATGCAAAGGAGAATTAATTTGGCATATGGATTATGCTTGGATTAACCTCATTGGATATGATACTGCCACTGCACAAAGCATAGTGTAAGAAATGTTGCTGTTCCTTCCTATACATATTTTCTTCCAGTTTAGATATTGTGCCTGTAACACATAAGTTTCATTGCTGCTATATCTCCACTGAAATTATGCATGCTTATTTGAGTGAAGGCAAACCAGAGTTATGCTAATTTGTTATGTGTGTATTAGTTACATCCATGATTTATCTAATATCAAAGCCTAAGTCCTTTCAGCATGCTATTGCATGAGTATATGTGGGTGAGTGTTGGGGGGGGGGGAGTGATCTCTGATATGTTTTCCTCCAGTTGTCCTTCCCTCCTCTAATTTTTCTCCCCACTTTCCTCCCATAGAGAATCTCTATACTATTCAACGACTCCTACCACCCACCCAGGGCATTTCTCTTGCCTCCTTAAACCCTTAAGATATCTCTACTATGCAATTGTGGTTATCATTAATCATCTTTCAAGATCAGACACTTTGAAAGGTATTATTTGTATTTAAAACTTTAATGTAGGATAGGTGGGTGCATAAGTTTCAGTCATGTAATTTTTATTGTTAATTTTCATTAACTACTTTATTTATGCACATATTAACTATTTTGCAGTGGTAAAGCAAGAGGAAAATACACTAAGCATTAAGGACTGGTGCTCATCCAGGAGTTTGGAATCAGAAATGGTACCCAACTCACAAATGTTTTTTCTTTTTTTTTAAAGCTGGGTTTCCCCCATGGAGTCTTTTTAGCAACCAAAATTCAGTGGTTGGAAATGTTGCTTCACAGCTGATTTATACTAGACAATTGGAAGGTTGAAATCCTTCAGATCAATGGCATATTATCCTGGAATCTACTAGGAGATTCTAATCGAATTCTGACAATCTTGACGAAGATTACATATCATCTGATTTAGTACCTACAGAAGGCTGCTTTAACTCAAGCAGCAAAGGTTGGCTGAAGATTTAGAAGAAGGCTAGTTACAAAGAGCAACAGTGGCATTACTGTTCCTTTCATAGCTATGTGGAAGGGAGAAATTTTGGCAGGTCCATCTTATTCTGTGAAGGAATGAAACTGACTTCTTCTACCCAACCATGAAAAAAACAGGAGTTCTGTTCCCATTGGCATCTGGACACCCACCTCTCCTGGCATGGGACACCACTTGCAAAAAGTGAGTTTTAGTCATTGCTTTCATGTTTCAGCAAATGCATACAGAATGGGTACAAAGAACTTTGAACTTCCTTTTATCAGAAATCTTTTACCCATTTATAATCAACTATCCAGAACTTGGACTGCTGCAAAAACTGGAAAGATAAGGACCACGTGTAACTTGCAAAAATTAGAACTATGGCTGGAATGTAATCAAAACTCTTTTGCTACTCTGTTAATCAAGGACATGTAATGTACTTTGAAAAGAGCCTCAACCTGTCTCCTAGATTTCTGAAGTGGTAAATGGATAATTAACTCCCACGTCAAGTTTGTCAAGTTTGGCAAAAGGAGAAAAAGCCTCACTTTCCACCCTAGAGCCTGTATATGAAAGGATATTTCATCTTACCACAAGATTTCAAAGAAATAATTTCTTCCTATACCATAATCTTGTCCCCCCTCCAAACCTCCATTAGTATATAAAAGTATGGTTGCAACTAGACTTAAGTTGCAAACATAATGGCAACGTCTGGCAGGGTATCCCAGGGGCAAAAAGATTTATCGGATATTTCCATGAGCAGAGAGATATTTTCCTTCATGCAGCACAATCCCATTTTAGTAGTCTCTTCTGTAGAATCTAATTAGAAGAGCCCTTTTTGATCAAATCAAACACCTATATTGTCTGGCATTCTGTCTCACAGAGGCCCAAAACAAGATATGAACCCAACAGAGACCACTTGCTCAAGCTCTCCTGCACCTAACTTTGAGAGACTTAATATTATTTTATGTATTCCTCCAATGGCACTTTAAAACCATTAAGACTGGAGATAATCATGATATGACACCATCATCAATAAATACTTTATTTGTTCAGTAGAAAAGAGACAAAGCTAGGTGTTATAATTCCATTTACTGATTCTTCCCCTTCCTGGTTTTTATATGTCTTCCTCTCCTTAGGGTCCCCCCCCACACACACACACACAACATAGACCACTAAATGGAACTTAAAAGCCACTATACAATACTGAAATTTATGACACATAACATGCAATGCAAAATTTGGTTTTTACATCCATTTGAATCTATATAATAAAGAGCAGCTCTATGTCTTTCCATTGCCCCAAAGGGTGAATAGTGAAATAGTGGCAACTCAGTGACTCATTTGCCAGTTGAAGCAACTGTGGATGAGCAGTTCACTTATTTTAAGTTACACAGTATATAACAACACAGTGCAATTTAGGACTTTAACAATGAGTTTGAGAAGGTCTTAGATGACTGTACTCTGAATTTATAATTGGTAAGATTGTAGGTGGTTCCTAAATATTTTAGTAAATATATTTTGAATTCATTCTGGGATCCCATTTATAAAGTTGGTGTTTACACTGAAGATATTTTTTATTTCTAATCTTGAGAAGTACGTAATAGTCCATCTTTAACAGGAGAAGATTGCACTTATAGGACATTATTTAAGTTGCACAGCATGGCCAGATGAAGATCCTTCCCTCACATATCTAACTGAAGTAACCACTTTTTTCTGCTGTGTGCTGTGGAGGTTTACATCTGATTTTCAGCTCATACTTTAAATCATCTTTGACCCCAGTTCAACTGGTAATATTTTCCTTCTTGTCCTGTCACAGAGTATGCTGTGGAAACAATTCATCAACCATTCTGTTGGTGACACAGTTAGCTGCATCCCCAGCTCAGAAATCTGCATCAGTCTGAACAGCACCTGATTAGTGATGGCAGTGTTTCTCAACCTTAGCAACTTTAAGATGTGTGGAATTTAAGTCCCAGAATTCCCCAGCCAGCATCCTATGGTAAGGTGGTCTGTGTGCTGCTGCTTCTATTTTGGAACATGGATTTAGTGCACTTGTGGAGCAACACTAAATCCATGATCAAATGCTTTGAATTGGCTTCTTTTGGTTCTGGAATAAAAGCTTTTCTATTCTCCCTTGTGTCCCAATTTCTGCTGATAAATAGGCCCCCTTTCAATGCGCCCACACAAAATACCTGTGCAAAACCAGAGTGAATTTTGCCAGATGGCTAAACCTGCTGGTCCAGCCATCTGGCAAAACTCACCACCTCCTCAACCCCAATCCACATCAAGGAGAGTGATTGATAGATCCTGTCAGCTGATGACATTGGAGGGGGTGGAAGGGAGGAAAATAAAGCTGGAAGGATCCATCAATCCCTCTCCTCCAAGTCCCATGTATGTAATAAATTAGGACGGTACTATTTGTCACTATTATCAGTGGGAGCAACAAAACATTAGAGTTTTCTGCCACTTAAAGGACTGCTAGATAACCCTTTAACATGCCTGGAAAGAAAACCTCCAGCATGCTTAAGGAATCTTTTGAATATCTCTGTGATTTCTGCAGCTTTACTTTCAAAATCCAGAGATAATAATAGCTTATGCCATGGTGTAATCTTGACACAGTGTCTGTGTTCACACTTCTCAAGTCAGCTGAATTTCTAAAAGCTGCATATGAATAGCTTTTTAATTTTATTTAAACTTTAATATACAAAAAGGCGGAAAGATACAAAAAAAGAGTGTGGAAAAAAAAAGACAAAAACATATATATTTAAAAACAATTTAGTTTAAAAAAAAATCATTAAAACCTGACCACATAGGTCAATATAAATCAACCTTTCCATTACTTCAATAAAGGACCAGTTTTTACAATTACAGAGGTAATACATTTATTTATTTATTTATTTATTTATTTATTTATTTATGACTCGAATTAGTACTACTGCCAATCTCCCCCCGAGGAGGGACTCTGAGCAGTTCACAATAAGTTAATCAATGAAAACATTAAAACAATAATCATAATAAAACATGATATATAATACATTACAAGATTAAAATAAAATAGAAAAAAAATAGAAATCCAGATGGCTATAAAAGATCATAAATATGAGAGGAGCACTCTAAGGTTCCAGCCATCCCGAAGAATGACTGCCCCCTCCCCCTTCCAAGCATGGCGGCAAAGCCAAGTCTTCAGGGACTTCCTGAAGGTCAGAAGGGATGGAGCTTGCCTGACCTTCGGTGGCAGGATGTTCCAAAGGGTGGGTGCCACTGCAGAGAAGGCCCACTTCCTGGATCCTGCCAGATGGAATTCTCTTACAGACTTGCTTGGAATGGAATTATTCTCCCAGAAGAAGCAGGCACATACTTACTTAGTTTAAGGGTGCTGTTGGACCTCAGTCTTTCTCTGGTTTCCCAGATGGATGCAACAGCTAGGACTGTCTGTTTATCTATCTATCTATCTATCTATCTATCTATCTATCTATCTATCTATCTATCTATCTATCTATCTATCTATCTATCTATCTATCTATTGTATCTGTCTATCTTCTGGAAAGTAATGACTTCAAAACTGTACTGCTAATAACTTCTAGGCTTGACAAACAATGCACTCTATGTAGGTCTGCTTTTGGGTCTTGTCCAGAAACTTCAGATTGTACAAAATCCAGCAGTGAAACTGTTCTTGGGGTAAAATGCAAGAAGATCATATAACTGGGCTTAGAACATCACACTGGCCGCCAATTCATTTCTGGGCAAAATACAAAGTGCTGATCATGCCCTTTAAAGCTCTGTTGTTGTTTATTCGTTTAGTCGCTTCCGACTCTTCGTGACTTCAATGACCAGCCCACACCAGAGCTTCCTGTCAGTCGTCAACACCCCCAGCTCCCCCAGGGATGAATTAGCATTGCTAATAACAAGGCAGTAGGAGACGATGGCAAGGTGGATGGATGATGTTCTAGAGGTGACGGATTTTTTGAGGTTTAGCTGCAAGCCAGCTTTTGCACTTTCTTCTTTCACCTTCATCATAAAGCACCTCAGTTCCTCTTCGCTTTCAGCCATCAAAGTGGTATCATCTGCATATCTGATATTGTTAATGTTTCCTCCAGCGATTTTAACTCCAGCTTTGGATTCCTCAAGCCCAGCATGTCACATGATGTGTTCTGCATACAAGTTGAATAGGTAGGGTGAGAGTATACAGCCCTGCCGTACTCCTTTCCCAATCTTAAACCAGTCCATTGTTCCGTGGTCTGTTCTCACTGTTGCTACTTGGTTGTTATACAGATTCTTCAGGAGGCAGACAAGATGACTTGGTATCCCCATACCACTAAGAACTTGCCACAATTTGTTATGGTCCACACAGTCAAAGCCTTTAGAATAGTCAATAAAACAGAAATAGATGTTTTTCTGAAACTCCCTGGCTTTTTCCATTATCCAGCGGATATTGGCAATTTGGTCCCTAGTTCCTCTGCCTTTTCTAAACCCAGCTTGTACATCTGGCAATTCTCACTCCATGAATTGCTGAAGTCTACCTTGCAGGATCTTGAGCATTACCTTACTGGCATGTGAAATGTGTGCCACTGTTCGATAGTTTGAACATTCTTTAGTGTTTCCCTTTTTTGGTATGGGGATATAAGTTGATTTCTTTCCTTTCTGATGGCCATTGTTGTGTTTTACAAATTTGCTGGCATATAGCATGCATTACCTTGACAGCATCAACTTGCAAGATTTTGAACAGTTCAGCTGGGATGCCATCATCTCCTGCTGCCTTGTTATTAGCAATGCTTCTTAAGGCCCATTCAACCTCACTCTTCAGGATGTCTGGCTCTAGCTCACTGACCACACCATCAAAGCTATCCCCGATATTGTTATCCTTCCTATACAGGTCTTCTGTATATTCTTGCCACCTTTTCTTGATCTCTTCTTCTTCTGTTAGGTCCTTGCCATCTTTGTTTTTGATCATGCCCATTTTTGCCTGGAATTTACCTCCCATGTTTCTAATTTTCTGGAAGAGGTCTCTTGTCCTTCCTATTCTATTGTCTTCTTCCACTTCCACGCATTGCTTGTTTAAAAATAATTCCTTATCTCTTCTAGCTAACCTCTGGAATTTTGCATTTAATTGGGCATATCTCCCCCTATCGCTGTTGCCTTTTCCTTTCCTTCTTTCTTGGGCTACTTCTAGTGTCTCAGCAGACAGCCATTTTGCCTTCTTGGTTTTCTCTTTCTTTGGGATGTATTTTGTTGCCGCCTCCTGAACAATGCTGCGAACTTCTGTCCAGAGTTCTTCCGGGACCCTATCTACTAAGTCCAGTCCCTTAAATCGATTCTTCACCTCCACTGCATATTCCTCAGGAATATTAGTGAGCTGATATCTAGCTGATCTGTGGGTCTTCCCTAATCTCTTTAGTCTGATCCTAAATTGTGCAAGAAGAAGTTCGTGATCTGAACTACAGTCAGCTCCTGGTCTTGTTTTTACCGACTGTACAGATGTCCGCCACCTTTGGCTGCAAAGGATTTGGTCAATCTGGTTTCGGTGTTGTCCATCTGGGGAAGTCCATGTATAAAGCCGTCTCTTAGGTTGTTGGAAGAGAGTGTTTGTTATGCAGAGTGAGTTGTCTTGGCAAAATTCTATCAGCCTATGTCCTGCTTTGTTCTTTCTCCTAGGCCATGCTTACCTGTAATTCCAGGTGTCATTTGACTGCCCACCTTAGCATTCCAGTCTCCCGTGATGAAAATAACATCTCTTTTAGACATGTTGTCCAGTAGGTGCTGCAGATCCTCATAGAACTGCTCTACTTCAGCTTCTTCAGCATCTGTGGTTGGGGCGTATATTTGGATCACTGTGATGTTAGATGGCTTGCCCTGAATTCGAGTTGAGATCATTCTATCGTTTTTTGGATTGTATCCAAGCACTGCTTTAGCCACTTTACTATTAATTATGAAGGCTACTCCATTTCTTCTGTGGTCCTCTTGTCCACAGTAGTAGATCTGGTGGTCATTTCATGTGAAGTGGCCCATTCCAGTCCATTTCAGTTCACTGACGCCCAAAATGTCTATCTTTAATCTTGACATCTCACCAATAACCACATTCAATTTGCCCTGGCTCATAGATCTTACATTCCAGGTTCCAATGGTGTGTTGATCCTTAGAACATCGGATTCGCCGTTCACCACCAGCGCCGTCGGCCGCTAGCCATCCTTTCGGCTTTGAGATAGCTGTGTCATCTCGTCTGGGGCTAGTTGAACTCATCCTCTGTTCCTCCCCAGTAGCATTTTGACCATCTTCCGACCTGGGGGTCTCATCTTCCGATGGTATACCAACATATCTCTGGTTGTACTGATCCATTTAGTTTTCACGGCAAGAATACTGGGGTGGGTTGCCATTACCTTCCCCAGGGATCGCATTTAGTCTGACCTCTCTGTCATGACCTTCCCGTCTTGGGTGGCCCTTCACGGTTTAGCTCATGGCATCATTGAGGTGCTCAAGGTCCAGCACCAAGACAAGGTAATGATCCTTTGCTGAAGTTTAAAGCTCTACACAGTTTAAATCCAGACTACCTGGGAGAATGCCTCTATCTCGATTAACCTCCATGCTTATCAAGACCTTCCGAGAAAACTTGCCCACTATTGTCTGGCATCACTCAGGGTGGTACCTTTTCCACTGCTGTTCCTGCTCTTTGACATACATGTCCTGCATCTTTATCAGTTTTTAAATATGCCCTTACAATGCATTTTATCTGTTGATTTTAACTGACAATTTTAATTATTAATTTTGTTTGTTTTGATTGCTATTTTAACTGTTGTTCACACCTTGATTTTAAATGTATTCTTTATTGCAAATAGCTGAGGGGCTTTGATTGTTGGCAGTGTACCAAGTTAAATAATAGATAAATAAACTGTAAAAATATTCAGCAAAGCTGTTACAATGATCCCCCCCTCCCAAAAAAAAAACTGCTTTGATTTCTGCTGAAATCAGCTGCATCATTGCCATGCAAAAAGCTTTTCTGCATTTGAGGGTCATCACAATGCTCCATTGTGATCTAAAAAAAAAAAATTGGCTGTAGTTGACAGAAAGAAGCTGAAAGCAAAGGGGTTAACAGAGACAAGGAGGCTTTAAAAAAAAGCCTGCTCCCTTGTAAAGATAACAGGGGCACACAGCAGATGTTCCATGTGGAGATGCTTAGTTTTATGGTTCCACCTATGTCCATTTAATACTTTTAAAAGCCATCTCCTGCTCAGTTGTGTAAGCAGATAGGAAAAGTTTGGGTTGTTCAGGCATGGTGTATGCGTCTCTAGCTTTAAAGGCATCTTTAGATTGTCTATATCCGATCTACAGGATGTTTAACTGTAGGAGAGAGACCAAAATAATATGTTTATGTTTTCCTTTTAAAAATACAAGAGTGAAGGAAGCTGTTTTTGTCAGATTGTTGGTTATGTCTAGCTTACATAAATAACAGCTTTCCAAGTGCCAGGCTAGAGAGCTTTCTTTTCAGTCTTGGCTGGAAATACCAGGGACTATCTGAGGTGAAGAGCATCTAGTCTACTGTTGTTCCATAAGCAAGCTACTATTTTATTACTTGGAATATTTCTGAATTACTAGCCTTTCTGTTTCCCAGTCCTTATGACTCTGAATGGTCAGACTGGTGATTCTTTGTGGATCTATTCCCCATCTTCCTTTTCTAGCAAGTCTTCATGCAGGTACCATAGCCTAAGGGAATTGAGACGAAGTAAAATTGAAATTGCAGATTAGAGAGAAAAATGTTTGCTTTGCCAGGGGATGAGCTGGCATGTAAATTCCAGGCTGCCTTGATATGAGGGTTCACATACATATCAAAGTTTCATGGTCATTTCATTGCTGGATCACCTGGGAACCTCTGTCTTGCAACAAAACTGGGACTGAGATTGGCTGGAACTGGTCACCTGCTATGAGCCAGCCTGGCTAAGCTCACTTTGCTGTCCATACATCATTCTGGACTTTCAGAATGGTATTTCCAGACAACTGGTATTTTTAGATGAGAGGCTTCTAGTTGTAATTTGTAGGTCACAATGAAAAGTTTTTAAATAAATGCAAAGGCTTTTCAGTTGATATTTATTATTTATTTATCTTTTTTTTGTTTTGGTCATCAGCATCTGTGTAAAAACTACCAGCAAACAAATCCCACCTGGCATTGTGTTCACTCTATTTCATTCTACCTAAAAGATCCTCTGAGCAGGCTGGCAAAATATAAAAAGATGAGTAGTGACCTACACTGGAGAGAAAAAGGTGGGAAGTTGAAGATCCCTCTCAAAGTGGAAAGCAATTCTATAAATAATGGGTTTTAATTGTGCTTCCTGTGAGTATTTTTTTTTTCTTCCTTTGAGAACCTCCTTCTTCAGCCTTCATTCTTTCTGAGCCTGTTTTCATAACAGAAATATCTCCAGTGAAATTACACAGGTCCAGTGGTTAAGGCAACAGGCTAGAAGCCAGGAGACTGTTCTAGGCCTGCCTTAGGCATGAAAGCTGGCTGGGTGACCTTGGGCCAGTCACTCTCTCTCAGCCCAACTCACCTCACAGGGTTGTTGTTGTGGGGAAAAAAGGAGGAGGAAGGAGCATTAGGTATTTTTGCCACCTTGAGTTATTTATAAAAAATAATAAAGGTGGGATAGAAAACCAACCAACCAACCAACCTACAGTTTCCCTATATCTGAAATTCAGGAAAGTACTCTCAGTTTAGAAGCTGGCTATTCCAAGTCTGCAGTTCTCTAGAATGCTGTATTAGGTGAACTTAAAATTCTCTTCAAAATGCCATATTAGGTATTAAATTACATTTATTAAAAGAATGACTTCTGTTCACCATGTTGTATATATGCGCAGGTCCATCTCTTAAAACTTGATTGATGACAGCTATGGGGCACCTCACAAATTATCACTGTTACACTTTTTTTTCCCAGTCTTCTTGCAAAGAAATGAAGGTATACATGGTCTCCCTTGTCTTCACCCACAACATTCTTTGTCTTTTGGCTAAGATCAAGTATTAAGTTGGTGGCTGGTTGGTCAAAGGTCATCTAGTTAATTTTGTGACTATGTAAAAAAAGGGCCAAAGCTAGTGGATGGCCCAAGGGCAACAGTTAATTTAAGGGCTGATCTGAGTGGCATGAATGTGCTTTTCTACCAAAGCTGATTCTTGTATCTGCCCCCTATATATTCATACTATAATAAGAAAAGTGTCATGGGATACTGGCATTATGAATTCACTTCAGGATATAATACAAGAGCAGGGTAGAAACCAGCCTTAGAAGGGTTTTACAGTACTTCTATGGACTATCTTCTGCAACATATTGTTCTCCAGGCAAGCTTGATTACATATCCCATCATGCCAAGCCAATATAGTCAGTGGTGTGCCTACTGGGAATGATGGGACTGGAATTCAGTTTGAAAAAGGCTCCTGTAGATGGTCCCTGTCCCTCAAAACGGTACAAAAATTGAATCTGGATGGAGGAAGAGAAGGGTGGGGGAATCAGGATATTCACATCCCATTTTAGAGATAGCAAGGCCTCTTCCTTTCCCTGCAGCCATAACAAAAATAATTGGGAACAAATGTAGTTAAATGAAAACATATGCTGCCACAGATACAGAGAGAAGTTTCCGGAAATAGAGCAGAACTATAATTGAACAGCAGTTCTTACTGCAAACTCAAATAAAAGAGGAAAGAGGAAATACTGCAAACATACACACCGAGAGTTCCAGGTATGAGCCACTGGAGGAACACTGTGCTGCAAAGGAGGCTGATGAAATTTCAGCAAGTTACTTATGCAGCTGCAGG
The DNA here is from genome assembly GCF_035149785.1 of Candoia aspera. NCBI lineage: Eukaryota > Metazoa > Chordata > Lepidosauria > Squamata > Candoiidae > Candoia > Candoia aspera. The sequence goes on from NC_086157.1 coordinate 23,874,599, forward strand.
GAAGGGTGATCATTAAACTGAGACTTACAACAAGGGATTAGATTTCAAGGACAGATGGAAGTGTTAACTCTGAAGGTGTCTGCATTCTGGCCTGTCCTATTGGTAATGCTAAAGAAATAACCTGGATTGTCAAATAGCCCTTAAAAAAATAAAATCTGGTTTGGCCAATAGCTGGATGCATAAAAGGAGCACTTCCTCCAGTAAATATGAACTTTTATTATGACTCTGAAAATTGTGCCTTTTCCTTAGAAACCTGACACTAATACATTGAGTATCCCAAACATGTCAATATATTGTATGTATCCCCTAGCTGGGGGGAATATGGGTAACCATATGCTGGCTTGCAAGTTACTTTCTAGATTAGAGATCTACATTTGCATAGAATATGATGAAGATGCTTGCAGTAAAGCTAGGCTTTGTTTGGGCTTGTGGCATAATGGCCAAAATGTGTACAAAATGACAGAACTATCTTTGATTGCAGGGATTGTTGTATTGTATGAGACACAGGTATGACTAAGGACAATGAACTATTATTTCCTTATATTTAAAATATGTTTGTGGAACCATTGATTGACAATAATGGGCCTATCTGATGATGACCACAGCATATGGAAGGAAGATTGCAACTTGGAATGTAAGAGGAGTGAATGGTAAAAAGCCAGAAATAGTGCCTAAGTAAACCTAAGAGAAAGGCAAAGGATAGAATAGACCTGAATGACGCTGGTCTGATCTAGTGGAGTGGGGTTGGATGATACATATGGTGGAAGGTGTAGGTTTAATTCTGAAAAGTATAGTGATGTCTAGATTGCTGTTGGTGCGTATGAACAGAGGATTTGATAGGGTAGTAATAATTACATGATGAATGGTATAAGAAAAACACAGGGAGAAATTTAGGGAAATACTGTGCAACATCTTGAATGAATGTCATGGGGGTGAGAGATAATTCTTTCACACACCATTGTATCATACAATCTGTTTAGCACTTGTTGCATTCTAGTTTTCAGCCAAAAACATAGCATCATGCACAAAATTCAAATCTTTGATCAAGTCCTTGGCCAACATATCTCTATCATTATTGCCTTCAGAAAGGCAGTGAAAACTTGGCTTTTTCCTTGGGCTTTGGGGCCAGGATAAATGGAGTTTCCAGTCTAGAGAGGGATGTAAGTGGGATCTTCTGGTCACCTATTAATATTTTGCATCTTTGGTTTGTGTTATATTGTGTACTATTCAGAGTTGCAATGTCTGAGCTGGGTTCATTTATTTATTGAATTTATATTACTGCCCAAGTTATACCAGGGCAGGAATGGGACCAGGGTGTTTAGGCCCTGTGTATTACCAGGGGAAGAAATTTGAAACCTCAAGTGTTTTACCTTTGGGTTCAACCATGTCATTTCAGTAGCTTACCTTGAAAAAAAACTGTATGATGGATATGCAAATAACACAAGAAGATACTGAAAGATAAAAGTTTGTTAAGGACCTCTGGTGAGGCTTATGCATGATGGAAGGTTGATTTCCCAGTTCCTTTTCTGATTTTTAACTACTGTAGACCTCTGCTTTCTAACTGTGATTGAATCATGAATGGCCTTTGTGCTGCAATCTCTTCTGCATTATATTTAATCATTCTTGACTCCTGGTGACTACCTGGAATTTTTCTGACAAGATTTTCAGTAGTCGTTTACCTTTGCTGTCTTCTTCCCAGGGGTGAGAGAATGTAACTGGTCCAAGGTCACCCAGCTGGCTTTGTGCCTAAGACAGGAATGGAATTCATGGTTTCCTGGTTTCTGACCTGGTCCCTTAAGCCATTACACCAAACTTGTATGTATGTATATACAGTATGTGTTTAAGCCTACTTCCACACTGGCTTTATGCATCAGAAAGCATGGAAACTATTCCAGGGAAAGACAGGAATTTTCTACCTTGGGCAATACATTCTGCCCTGTTATGTCCATGGATCCTGCCTTTTCCCAGGCCTCTTTCTCAATGGGAAACTCTCCTCTTCCCCATAGGCCTTACTGTTCAGTAGAAGACATCTTGCTTAATGTGCAGTGTCTCGCTGATCATTCTTTTAGCAGTAGTCCTGAAATGGAAGAGCAATCGCCCAGGGTGAACAGTTTCTGTCAACACAAACTTGTCTGCTTGTCCAAGTATTTGCTTGATTACCACAATCACAATCACCTAAGGATTTTAATAGCATTCTGTTATTAATGCACATATAAACATGCATTAAGCTGTGTGGTGCTTCAGATTAGGAAGCAAAGAGGTGCATCAGGGAGCGGGAGGCCAAGCACATTAACACATCTCTGCAATTCCTTAAACTGAGTAGAGTAATGGAGGACAACTGCATGATGCCAGGAAAACATGAAGCTGCTTTAAGAAATTCCAGACAGGTGCACTGTGAGGATTTCCACATACTCTGAAGCATCTTTCTGCCTTGGAATCCAAAGCATTATATACCTTTCACATGCACGCACGCACGCACACACACCAGTTTACAATTAAGGTTTCTCATATTCATTTTACTGGAATGAAGAAAATTAGGTCTGGAGCTAATTTCGGTTTGAAACTCAACATCCTCCAGCCTTTGATACATGCTCATTTTAACTTGACCGTAGCCAACAGAGATTAGCTGTTCCTTAGATAGGCCAATGGTGATTAATTTATTTTCCACTGTCAAGGCCCATGGAGAAGCATAGTCAGTTAGAGTCAGTGGTGCTAGGCCTACTGGAAAAAACAGAAGTTTCAACCAATTAGTCAAAACTGCCCTCCAAGCCCTATGGTTGATTTTGGGCATCCCTATGTCAAATCTGAGGGCTGCATTAGAGATGCTTTTTAGTGTGGCAAATATTCACCTTAGAAATTTAGTTTGTATGACCTCTGTGGGGTTGTTCTTAACAAACAGGCCAACCTGTTCTGTATATAAGATTTGGGCCAATGTTTTGGCCTCAAAAAATTTAAGGGCTGCAGGATCAAATCCCAGTGACCATCAAGGATCTAAAGATCCTGCTTACCTCTATACTAAAACAGCTCTGTATAATTGCCATACTATATATATACACATGTATAACATCCCTCCTCATCTTTATGATCAGTAAAGATATCAGATATAAAGACATCAGAATAGATTTGGCCCAGCCTGTTAGATGAGGGAGGGGCTCCTTGCTGTCCCCCATTTCTGAGATGTCAGAAGAACTTGAGCTAGAAGGCTCTGCTTCTCCTTAGTAGCCCCAATGCTATGGAATGGGCTCCCCCTTGGGATTAGACTGCCCCCCTCCCTGGTAGCGCTTAGGAAGTTATCAAAAATTGAGCTTTATTCTTATACGGTAATAGGTAAATAACTTTACTATTTGTATTTGTGATTTAAGTTGTATGTTATTTAATTCTGTGGTTTTTATTATGACATTTTAACCACTTAGAGTTGTGAGATTTTATTTATTAGTCAAATTTATATAGCTGTCCATCTCACGGGAAGTGACTCTGGGCAGCATACAATAATCAAATAAAAACAGTACATATGTAAAAACAAGCATTAAAAATATAAAAATAAACATTAAAAATTGAAACAGAAATATATACTCTGTGTGTGTGTGTGTGTGTGTGTATTTGCAATAGAATAAAGATGTAATAGATTAATATCTAAAATTTTAAAAAATCAGAAAAGCTCTGATTAGATAAAGTGATCAGCCAACCAGATGCCTCTGGGAGGCCAAAATGAGGACAAGAGAGCAGCAGCAACTGGTGTTTAGAGACATTCTACCTCTGACTACGGACACAGTAGAGCGCCATAATGACTAGCGAATGTCTCCTCTTTGATAGTGTTTGATCCCTTTTGAAAGTTGGTAGTTGTCATCACATCCTGTAGTACCTGAATGCCATATTGAGAAGCACTTCCTTTGCCTGTCTTGGTCTCCTCTATTCAGTTCCTTTGGATATCCTTGAGTTCTATACAATTGTCCTCCCAGGGCATCATATGCTAAGTGCAATGCTGCATATAAATCACTGGTCCTTGTCCAGCTCTATGAATAAATCTGCAAGTACCAGTACTGGGATTTGTAGGTTTACTATTGTGAAGTTGGCATGAACTTTTATGCCCCTGCTATACAGGGTCATTTCACAACAAAACTAATAAGTCAAGTCAATTCCAAATCTCTTTAGAATCCAGTTCAACTCCTGATGATTTCATAAGTGCTTCCATGAAATTTCTTGGCAATATTATGGAAGCACTTTGCCATTGTTGCCTTCTGGATATTTCTTTGACTTGTTGAACTTGACTGATCTCAAAAAAGTGAAGCAGAGTCAGACCCGGTTCATACTTGGACCTGAGAAGAACTAGACTGAAAATTCAAAGAAACTTCCTGAACAAAAACAATGGCAGACCATGACTGATTGCTGTTGAGAAAACCACATAGTTTTCAGTACGTTCCCAGGAATCAAATGTATGTGCACAATTAAATAGCATTCCCTTCAGCAGCCTCAGACATTCAATTGCAGATTCTAAGCCCATTTACCAAAGAAATTTTTTAAAGTTTCCACACCTGTTCTGACTGAAAATAAGATTACTATATGGTCAAACTGTTTTCCATTAATAATTTTTACTGACCAATCTTTGATTTTTAATGGGGTTGGGGAATGATTCTTATTTCTTTCCTGAAGGAGTGGCTGCACTGAATGCTGATGGCTAGTTTGGTCAGGAGGCCCTTTCCATGTTTGCCAGAGAAGAACTGAGTGCTCATTGAGACTAGTCATATTGATGAGTAAGATTTCCTATGGATTTGGTTGTACAAAAAGAAAAATTCTCCAAGCACAGAGCTGGTAGCAAGACAGAAAGACAAGGGAAGTTTAAAAGGATCTTCCAATTTCTACTTTACTCAATGTAGCTAGATAGGATTGTGTTGATTTTGTTGTTGTTGTTTATTCATTTAGTCGCTTCCAACTCTTCGTGACTTCATGGACCAGCCCACGTCAGAGCTTCCTGTCGGTCGTCAACACCCCCAGCTCCCCCAGGGACGGGTCCGTCACCTCTAGAATATCATCCATCCATCTTGCCCTTGGTCGGCCCCTCTTCCTTTTGCCCTCCACTCTCCCTAGCATCAGCACCTTCTCCAGGGTGTCCTGTCTTCTCATTATGTGGCCAAAGTATTTCAGTTTTGCCTTTAATATCGTTCCCTCAAGTGAGCAGTCTGGGTTTATTTCCTGGAGTATGGACTGGTTTGATCTTCTTGCAGTCCAAGGCACTCTCAGAATTTTCCTCCAACACCACAGTTCCAAAGCATCTATCTTCCTTCCCTCAGCCTTCCTTATGGTCCAGCTCTTGCAGCCATATGTTACTACGGGGACTTTAACTATGCGGACCTTTGTTGTCAGAGTGATGTCTCTGCTCTTAACTATTTTATCGAGATTTGTCATTGCTCTTCTCCCAAGGATTAAGTGTCTTCTGATTTCCTGACTGCAGTCAGCATCTGCAGTAATCTTCGCACCTAGAAATACAAAGTCTTTCACTGCTTCTACATTTTCTCCCTCTATTTCCCAGTTATCAATCAAGCTGGTTGCCATAATCTTGGTTTTTTTGAGGTTTAGCTGCAAGCCAGCTTTTGCACTTTCTTCTTTCACCTTCATCATAAGGCACCTCAGTTCCACTTCGCTTTCAGCCATCAAAGTGGTATCATCTGCATATCTGAGATTGTTAATGTTTCTTCCAGCAATTTTAACTCCAGCCTTGGATTCCTCAAGCCCAGCACATTGCAAGATGTGTTCTGCATACAAGTTGAATAGGTAGGGTGAGAGTATACAGCCCTGCCGTACTCCTTTCCCAATCTTAAACCAGTCCATTGTTCCGTGGTCTGTTCTTACTGTTGCTACTTGGTCGTTATAGAGATTCTTCAGGAGGCAGACAAGATGACTTGGTATCCCCATACCGCTAAGAACTTGCCACAATTTGTTATGGTCCACACAGTCAAAGCCTTTAGAATAGTCAATAAAACAGAAATAGATGTTTTTCTGAAACTCCCTGGTTTTTTCCATTATCCATCGGATATTGGCAATTTGGTCCCTAGTTCCTCTGCCTTTTCTAAACCCAGCTTGTACATCTGGCAATTCTCGCTCCATGAGTTGCTGAAGTCTACCTTGCAGGATCTTGAGCATTACCTTACTGGCATGTGAAATGAGTGCCACTGTTCAATAGTTTGAACATTCTTTAGTGTTCCCCTTTTTTGGTATGGGGATATAAGTTTATTTTTTCCTGTCTGATGGCCATTCTTGTGTTTTCCAAATTTGCTGGCATATAGCATGCATCACCTTGACAGCATCATCTTGCAAGATTTTGAACAGTTCAGCTGGGATGCTGTCATCTCCTGCTGCCTTGTTATTAGCAATGCTTCTTAAGGCCCATTCAACCTCACTCTTCAGGATGTCTGGCTCTAGCTCACTGACCACACCATCAAAGCTATCCCCGATATTGTTATCCTTCTTATACAGGTCTTCTGTATATTCTTGCCACCTTTTCTTGATCTCTTCTTCTTCTGTTAGGTCCTTGTCATCTTTGTTTTTGATCATACCCATTTTTGCCTGGAATTTACCTCCCATGTTTCTAATTTTCGGGAAGAGGTCTCTTGTCCTTCCTATTCTATTGTCTTCTTCCACTTCCGCACATTGCTTGTTTAAAAATAATTCCTTATCTCTTCTGGCTAATCTCTGGAATTTTGCATTTAATTGGGCATATCATCCCCTATCGCTGTTGCCTTTTCCTTTCCTTCTTTCTTGGGCTACTTCTAGTGTCTCAGCAGACAGCCATTTTGCCTTCTTGGTTTTCTCTTTCTTTGGGATGTATTTTGTTGCCGCCTCCTGAACAATGTTGCAAACTTCTGTCCGTAGTTCTTCTGGGACCCTATCTACTAAGTCCAGTCCCTTAAATCGATTCTTTACCTCCACTGCATATTCCTTAGGAATATTAGTGAGCTCATATCTAGCTGATCTGTGGGTCTTCCCTAATCTCATTAGTCTGATCCTAAATTGTGCAATAAAAGTTCATGATCTGAACTACAGTCAGCTCCAGGTCTTGTTTTTACCGACTGTATAGATGTCCACCACCTTTGGCTGCAAAGGATGTAGTCAATCTGATTTCTGTGTTTTCCATCTGGGGAAGTCCGTGTATAAAGCCATCTCTTAGCTTGTTGGAAGAGAGTGTTTGTTATGCAGAGTGAATTGTCTTGGCAAAATTCTATCAGCCTATGTCCTGCTTCCGTTTGTTCTCCCAGGCCATGCTTACCTGTAATTCCAGGTGTCATTTGACTGCCCACCTTAGCATTCCAGTCTCCTGTGATGAAAATAACATCTCTTTTAGGTGTGTTGTCCAGTAGGTGCTGCAGATCCTCATAGAACTGCTCTACTTCAGCTTCTTCAGCATCTGTGGTTGGGGCATATATTTGGATCACTGTGATGTTAGATGGCTTGCCCTGAATTCGAATTGAGATCATTCTATCATTTTTTGGATTGTATCCAAGCACTGTTTTAGCCACTTTACTATTAATTATGAAGGCTACTCCATTTCTTCTGCGGTCCTCTCGTCCACAGTAGTAGATCTGGTGGTCATTTGATGTGAAGTGGCCCATTCCAGTCCATTTCAGTTCACTAACACCCAGAATGTCTATCTTTAATCTTGACATCTCACCAATAACCACATCCAATTTGCCCTGGCTCATAGATCTTACATTCCAGGTTCCAATGGTGTGTTGATCCTTAGAACATCGGATTCGCCGTTCACCACCAGCACCGTCAGCTGCTAGCCATCCTTTCAGCTTTGAGCTAGCTGTGTCATCACATCTGGGGCTAGTTGAACTCATCCTCTGTTCCTCCCCAGTAGCATTTTGACCACCTTCCGACCTGGGGGTCTCATCTTCCGATGGTATACCGACATATCTCTGGTTGTACTGATCCATTTAGTTTTCATGGCAAGAATACTGGGGTGGGTTGCCATTACCTTCCCCAGGGATCGCATTTAGTCTGACCTCTCTGTCATGACCTTCCCGTCTTGGGTGGCCCTTCACGGTTTAGCTCATGGCATCATTGAGGTGCTCAAGCTCCAGTACCATGACAAGGTAACGATCCTTTGCTGAAGTGTGTTAACTTAATAAAGTCTTTTTCAAATTTGACAACTTTAAGATGTGTGGACTTCAACTCCCAGAATTCTCCAGCCAGCATGCTGTCTGGGGGATTCTGGGAGTTGAAGTCCATACATCTTAAAGTTGTCAAGTCTGAAAAAGACTTAACCGGACCATGTCAAAAATTCACTCTCTCTGAGGTCAAATCCTTGCTAGAAAAAAGCTTCACACTGTGACACTGGACTTTTCCTTTGAATGCCTCCTCCAGTCAGCCATTTTTATGAAGCCCATGCTTTAACTCCTTACTTCTCGAACATTAAATATGACCCCCTCCCCATATATATATATATATTTTCCTTCAGAAATAGAAAACAGCCTGAGAAGCCAAGTCATGAAAGTTTTGGGTATAACTGGCCCCTAGATACAAGAAATTATCACCAAAATGTAATGTTCCATGTTACTAAAGTGTAAAATTATTTGTACTTGGGGAGGAATAATTTTTAGTATATTCAGTCAATTGTAAATGAAATTAAATCTTTGATCTGATTAATTATGTTATGGTAAATTTATTTTTTTCTACTTTTTTGGTCTCAGTCCACCTACTTTAGAATACACTCCCCAGCATCTCATTTGTTGTGGTTTGAATTTCACCCTTAGCCTTGACATCTTCAATGAAGCCTCACCATCCTTCAGTGAAATCCTTCAGTGAAATCCTTCAGTGAAATCCTTCAGTGAAATCCTTCAGTGAAGCTTCACCATCCTAATGCTCAGTTCCCCTGTCTACATCTGTACTGGCCCAACCTACAAGGATTGAAATGCCACATGCATTCCAGATCATCCAAACTTTCACATTTATATACATGGTTACCCATGGCCACTTGCAACAGATACTTTGTAGAGTTTATGCTTTGGTTCTTTGTTTAAAATGTATTTTTATATACATTTTTTTTTTCCTTTTTAAAAAATTGCATCTAAAGGAAGTTCAGAGTTGGGGTTTCTCAGATCTAAGAGGCAGCAACAGCTTTCTCAATCATTTCTAAGGTGAAGGTGAATGTAAAACAAAACTCTTTTCTTTTCTTCCATTGCTTCTGGGCAAGAATTTCAAGTCTTGGGTTTAATCGAAGTGCTAATCCTCGGAGATTTACACAGGACAATATTGTATTCAGTGTTTTTCCACAAAAGCAACTAAGTGCTACAAATACTGGTGAGTAGTAATGTATTCCCTGGAGTCCCTGAAAGAAGCAGACAGACTGAAGGAAACTCTGCCATTGCCTACAAGAGGAACAGATCTCTAATTTTCATAGCAGAATACTCAGATACAAAACTCCTCATGTTAGGTTGAAAGAAGTTATTTTTTCTTCCCCTGAGAGGATAACAAAAATGGATATCCTTGTGCAGCTACCTGGCTCAGGTTTCCTAGGACTGAATATCCTCCTTGTCGTAATACATATAGCTTGTATGTATGTTGTGATTCAAAGCCCAAACCTTAAGGAGGAAAACAACTGGATCTTCAGATATTGTTGGACTACAGATCCTATCAGTTGTTCATGCTAGCTAAAACTAATGAGCAATGAAGCCCAGCAACTTCTAGGGAGCTATAGGGCAACCATGACTGAGAAGTCATATCAACCATCCTTTGCTTGCCATTCTTCAGATGAGTTGAATTTTTGATCTCTATAATTTCCAGCTAGCAGAACTCTTGGCTATGCTGTTTTCAGATCATGGAAGCAGAAGTTCAGCCCAACTTACAGACATTGGCTCAGGAAACAATAATTCTATTAATAGTTATCAGCTGTGATGGTTAAACATTTAACTTGGTGAAAAGGTAGAACTGGAGTGAGCAGCAGAAATGTTAGGGCTACTATAGCTGGGCTGCAAGGAAGTTGCATCTCCCTGCTCTCATTTTGTGGTTATCCAGATTCCTGCAGCCCAGTTATAACAACTATATCAATAAACATGGATGAGCCTTCATTTCATTCTCCACCGCTTTCTGAGATGTTTGGTTTTTTTGTTAACTAATAGGCTATATTTAGGAATGGTTTACCAGATGAGCTGTAAAGTTCTGGTTTTATATAACACAAACCAAAAGCCTGGAGAAGTCAAAAGGCTAAGTAAAAAACAAATCAGTCCCTTTGCAGCTTAGCATGTTGTATGAACTCTGTTGTGTCTGAATCCAATAAAGCTGTGACAATTCTTAGCTGTGATTTACTCAAACAAACCAACAACTCTTAATCTTTATTTATAAGCCTTAAATAAGGTCAGAGGGTCCATGGGGGATCAAAAAGTCAAGATGATGAGCATAATTGCACAATCTTTAACATGCAATGCAGGCATGTAAAACGGGTGGTGCTTCAGTTATGCCTCCATCTTGACTTTTTTGCCAACACTACTTCCCCATAGATTCCCTGGGGAAGATTGACCAGAGTTTTAACTGAAATGGAAGATAAAATTTCTGGTCTGCTCTTTGTAGTAAGGACAGTGGAATTGCAGACCTAAAGCTCCTCCATATAACAACAAGCCATAGTTTGGCATTTATTACTTCCCCTCACAGAGTAGTATGTTTTTACCTATGGGCTAAAACATGGTCAGATCAATGTCACAGCATAGCTTTTACTGGACAGGAACATTTGGAATGCAGAACGTTTGAATGTTTTGGGCAAGTTGCTCTTGCTCACCCCAACCTACCTCACAGGGTTCTTGGGGAGAAAAGAGGAGCAGGCAGAATCATGTGTCCTGCCTTAGGTTGTACAGAATAAAGGTCGGATATAAATCAATTTTTAAAAAATCATTAAAATTTACATACAAATAGATGGTAAATTTACATATACAGAAGCTCTTTCAAAGATGGGATAGACCATGCTTTTATCTGCATTTGGAACTTTATTATTTCTGAGCTGCTTTCCTGGAGTGTTCAGCATAATTTTAACTGAAAACCCAATCTATACAAGCCAAAAGTCCCCAGTGATGAATACATTCGACAGCTGCTACACATGGATTGAAGTATCAGAATGCACGCAATTTCTGAGCGCATGGCAACCTTACTGAGCAACCCTGTAAGCAAATCGTTGGCCAGGTATGTTTAAACTGCACTTGTACTCCATATTCGCTACTATTTTTGTATTCTTCTATCGCATAACACCCCACATCTCAGCAGGTACCACTGAATTATCTAGACTGAAATAGATGTCCTGCCAACAAAGAAAACCTAGTGAAAGACAGGTTGCCCCAAAGAACAGATGTGTTCTTTGAGGGCAGTGACTCACACTGGGACTGATCAAAGTCTGCCAGATTCTACTTATTTCTACCAGCTCTGGCCAACCCAAAGGCTATTTGCTTCCATCAATCACAGGGTCCAAATTCGTACCTTCATTTTGTTTCTTTGCAACTGAAGAGGTTTGAGCCTGCAGTCCTGGGTTGGTATCTAAAGAAGATCAAGCGTTATCTTTTATGTCCATACCTGACAAATCTATCCCCTATTCAGGCCTTAGTGCTATAACTTACATTCCATTCATGTCATCTTTTGTTCATAACAGCAGATAGTAGGTGATATGAAAGATCTGGAGACCTGCTATGCTTCAGAGTCAGTTGCACTGGGCTAAATAGAGAAATATGGTTTAAAGCAGCTTCTGTGTCTTACTTTTCCTTCTCAGACTGTTTTTTTGCTGAGTAAATTAGGTCATTGATGGGTAATCAAGTGTCCTCAGTTGTTTTGTTCCAAAATATCCAAGAGGAGCTTGTTTGCCTACCTCTGAGCTAAGTGTGTTGAGCTTAGGAAGTTTATGTTGTTTTCAATCTATCCCACATCCTAGTCATCCAGATACTACACTCCAAAAACCCATAAGCGTCTTCCTCCTGGCCCACCAAAAATCATTCTTGGGTTTTGAAACATAAGCCTTGTTAGTGAGAACTTCATGTGTTATAAAAATAACCCAATGTTTTTCTGATTACAGAATGTTTCAAACCTGGGTATTTCATTTATCTATAAATTGATGCCCTGTAATGGACCTGAGAAGGCTAGTAGAAAAATGCTTGGTATTGAGCAGAACATCAAGAGCAATAAATTTATAAGTAAAAAGTGCCTTGTTTAATCATTAATCACTGCACAAACATCTGGTTTTCTTTAAACTAGCCCATATTGATCATTTTTTATCTGGCGGGGAGGTTCATACAATTCTTTGACAGTTTCTTAAAATGGAGTGCAGAATGAGGAGGAAAAGGAAAAAGTCCAGCAGGAAGCTAGAAAAGAAAGATGACAAGAATAAAGGAAAAAATGGAACAAAACATTTGAAAGGATAAGGATGACTGCAAAATGAGGTACCTTCTACAAGGCATTAAGGATGGGAATCTTTACAGTAGGACACACAACATTGCCACAATCAAACTTCTTTGGATTTTAAAATAATGTGCAGGATCTGAGTCATTCTCAGCAAAATCCCACCATGACTCACTTAGTAACAATTTGAAGAAACCTATTAGTGGGCAAATCTGAAATGGCAAAGTGCTAATTTTTGTCACTGCCACCACCCTTGGCCCAATAAAAATGTATACACTGTCTTTATAAGATGAGGAGTTTTTGTTGGCAAGAGTTGTGATGACCAAGAAAACAGTCCAGCTCACAGGAAAGTATGGACAGACTGACCACGCACACAGCACACAACCAGTATTCCACTCAGACATAAACGATGTAATTTTAGAACGTGTTGGCAGAAACATTATGGCAGAGTGTGTGATGTGGCCACAAAGGAATGGCAATGCAAGAGCCAGCCTTTAAGTATTCTGGTGTGGGATGGAGGAAGTGGGAATGGAATAATAAGAGGGATGAGGGAAAAATAGATTCTGGTTTCCTTAAAGTTGTGATCAGTCACCAGGGTTGACATGATGATTGGGAAAGACCTTCCTGTGTGCCAGTGAATATGCTGAATGAGTCAGATTATTACATCTCAGTTTTAAAAGAAACCAAAAACTCATGAAAAACTACTGGCATTTTCTAAGTACATTAAAACAAAGGGGGGGAAGGAAGGAGAGGGGAAAGGACTTGAAGAAAATACTCTCAAAGTTATGTCACAAACTTCTTCTGGGTTCTTCTGGAGGACATATACAGAATTATTTCATTGTAGGTTCAAAATGAAGCCCATTAGTTGGCCTGCTAGGACCACTGAGTTGGAGCAGAGTTTAACACAGCAGAGGAGCTGTGCACACAAAAAGAATATTATCTTAGATAGCTTTAATGAGCACATCAGAGAAATGCAAGTTATTGATCTTACACACTTAGCCCTCCCAAGCATAAAGAATTACATGCTTAGATATAGTAAGTTCAAAAGTAAGGTAAAAAGTGTCTCATTGACTTTTATTCTTGGTTCTGTTACATCCATCTGTGGTAGAAAAATGATGTTCCTTGTTTCTTCTGTTCTTTAACTTTACTTAGTGATCTTTTAGCCCTATAGCTGCCAAGAGCTGCATGGAAGAAAGGGCTAGACACATGGCTTTAGGCCCAAGATGGAGAGAGAAGCAAAACATGCTTCGTCTCCAATGAAGAAGGAAGAAAAGAGAGAGAGAGAGAGAGGAAGTGGGAGTGGCAACAAAGAGCTTCCTCTGACAAGCATGGAGATTTGCATCCTGGGAACAAATTCAATTTTACATGCTAATTGAGGCACGCTGATTTGCTAACACTTCCAACATACAACAGATTTATGAGGTAGGTTAAATTAAGACTGTTTCATAATCTGTCTGCCAGAAATCCACAACAAAGAGATTTGGGGGGCAGGGGAGAGAGAGACAAAAAGAGAGGCTGCACAGCTAGAATATGTATATGGAGTGCACGTACATGAAACTGAACTCCAGATCAAATATGGCTCTGTGCCTAGGGCATCTGGATCATGCAGATTCAAGGCCTTACACATTATTACATGTAAAGTCCCCCCAAAGCCTCAAACTGTTTTCCTTCTCAGTGGAACTTACCTCCAAATAACATTTAATTCAACACAGTTGAATGGCAAATCACTGGATGGAATCAAAGCCAAGGACTGCTGAATTTAGTATCATGTGACTTCGGAAGCTGACTAGTGCTATGCAGGGATGGCACATGGGGCCTTAATATGGTACATGAATGGGTATAAAGATCAGGATCATTTCATTAATGTGTCATTCTAATCCCTCCTTCAGTCACAGTGGCATTCTGTCATAAGTCCCAGATTTTTTGGCAACCAGAAGTAATGAGAAACAGATTTGTGAGTAAGCAGGAACACACCAAAAAAAAAAAAAAAAAACACGTGGCATATGATGTGGTCCTTAAAATGCAGTGCTTCAAGAACCTAAAGTTCCATTTAAGAAAGAAACAAAAGAAAATAATATTTCTAGCCCTTATGGCTGCAAAGGTGTAATCTTATTGCTTCCCCTTTCAGCAAACTTCAATCACTTCTGAGTTTATATGAATCATAGCATTGCTGCTCTGACTAAATAAAATTGCTGGCAATATGTTATCCTTTAATGGAATTTAAATAGTTGCTCCTTAAGGCTGATAGCATCATCCTGACTCGTGAAAGAAGCAGCTCTGGACTCACCAAATAGTTTTTGAGGATTGAAAAATATTTGGCTGGGCTATCTTAACTTTGAGAGTCACAATCTGTACACATCTGTTTAAGACAATTCACACAAGCATTTACGCTTCATAAAATTACATACATATTGTTTATCCTGTTCTGCTGTTGTTGTTGTTGTTTTCCAGGAGCATCTGGGGTGCTATTTCATTACCCCAAGATCTGCTGCTTTCGAAAATTTGCTGTTTCAACGTACCACCAGCTTGATTGCCAGGGGATCCAAGTGTCCTCTTGAAGATTTTTATTCTATTGATTTAGTCCATGAATACTTGTAATATGATAAATATGTGTAGGCTTAAAAATGGTATTTTGTTTACCCTCCTTTGCAGCTGCCAAAACAGCTGCTATTGAGTTTTCTCCCCCACCCCACCCTACCCTATGGGTGAAAGAAACAAGGGCCTTTTATCTGACAGAGAAGGAAAATAGACATACAGTATTCCCATATTCTCTGTAATGCATTTCAAATGTGTATTCTGGAGAAAAATGATATTGCAGTGTTGTAGCAGAAGACAAAATGTGATAAAGCAAAAACAGACAAAAATATACAATGCTTTTACCTCTTCAAAAAAGAGAGATTTGTTCTTCAAGCAAAGTCTTCCAAATATTATCATACACAGAAGAATTAGAGGTATTTGTAAATAATCACACCATTTCCCTGATTTTGTTGCTTTCCTGATCATCTGGAAACTCCTAATTTTCTTTAAAGCAAGTGACCAAAGACAAATTTTAAAATCTTTTAAACCTGCTACAATTATATGCACCAAATAGGGAACAGATAAGTTGGATAGGGATCAGATAAGTTGGATAGCTTTGTAAAAAAAAACAATGCAGAATTGGAAACATGGTAATTTATGCAAATGCATGCAAATGTGCACATGATACCTATGATTTAAATACAGTCGTGCAACTTCACCATAGTGGAATAGATTCTGTGTCTATTCAAACTGCTGATCAGACACTCATTGTTGATGGGTAGCTTCAACTTCAACACTAGCTCTGCTGGACTAGGGCTGGTAGGGGATGTTTTCAAAGTAAGTTCTCATCAAGCTAGCTCATCTTTGTAAAGAAGAGGGGTGCTTAAAATGAGAATTAAAACTAAAGTCAGATAAAAATGAAACCATACAGTAGAGAAGAATTCAACTCAAAACGAATGCTTGAGGAAAAGTTTAGAAGATTTTTACAGCTCACAAGCTTAGAGAAGAAAAGGAAGGGTCTATTTAGGTTATTAAATCCTACTTTCTGCTCCATGCAAGAATCCAACCTATTGACAAATGGCTGCCTAGACTCAACTTGAACATATTTAATGAAGAGAAGCTAACTATCTCTTAAAGTCAGTGTTTTTTCTCTTTGACTGTTTTTAATGCTAGGAATTTTTTCCTTATATTCAACTGGAATCTGCCTTAAATCCATTATCCCATGTACCAATTGAAGCAAATATTTGTAGCTCAGGGTTGAACTGTGGAGTCCTTAGTGCTCTCTAAGCCTTGTTGTTTTCTTGCAGACATTTCATTGCCAGACTAGGCAACATCTTCAGTGCAAAGAGGGAGTGGGCCTTGCTCTCAGTTTGTATACTGTGGCTTGCCCTGCTTGTGTCGGTAGGGGTGTTGTTGTCTCCTTGCGAGTTCTTTGATTGGGCTGTTGTTTGCTGCTTGGTTGATTGCCTGAGGTAATAGTTCCTTGATTAGGGTGTATTGTGCTGTTTGATGGTTCATCTGGTGTTAATACTAGTGTTGATTTTTTCTGGGTGTTGATTTCTGGCAAGGGAGTGTACTGGTCTTTTGGCTTTTCCATTGTCTCTTTTGTATGGTATGTAAATGTTCTTTACCTCTATATGTCTGTTGATGGGCAATCAACCAAGCTGCAAACAACAGCCCAATCAAAGAACTCCCAAGGAGAGAACAACACCCCCACCAACAGAAGCAGGGCAAGCCACAGTATATAAACTGAGAGCAAGGCCCACTCCCTCTTTGCACTGAAGATGTTGCCTAGTCTGGCAATGAATTATCTGCAAGAGAACAACAAGGCTCAGAGAGCACCAAGGACTCCACATTATCCCATGTCTTACACTCTAGAATGAATGATAGTGAACAGAACTTGAACCTCTTCTTTATGACATCCTTTCGGAGACTTGAAAAGTACTATCTTACTGTCATCCCCATCAAACTCTCTTCTCAAGGCTAAACATGAAAATCTGCTGCATTTTCCCCATTTTGTTCCTACAAGCCATTTTTATTTATCTAGATTAGATATTATAATTTTGTCATCTTGCATTTCTTTGCCATCTCTCTATGCATCCATCTGAAAAGATTTCAAAAACATTGGATCAATAATAATTTCATTTTATATTAGATTGGGCCAGTGCAATGATGTAGCATTGGATTCAATGAGAATGCATTACTCTAACATCTAGTTTTCATAAACCAAGTATTTTTCCTCTGCCTCTTTCTCTTTTACTTAAGCAAGAAGGAAAGCAGGACTAGCTAATTGCAGCAAGCTAAACAGCTCCCAAATGCCTTCATTTAGTTAAAACAAGTGGAAAGCAAATTTCTCAAAAATCTCTCAAGATGCAGCAAGTTTCAGTCCTTGAGAACTGTGTCATGGTAATTATGTACTATTGGGTCATTTCTAGCAGCATATCTGTGCAATGATAAACAGAGATGTTTTCTTTTTCTTTTTTTCTTTTTCTTCTTTAAGTAACTTTCTAAGTATAGCATAGAAGGACCATTACTGAAGCCTCTTCAATCAGTAGTTTATCTTTGCTAGAATTTATTGTTTATTATTGAATAGCATTGAACATCATCCAAAGTCCTTCCTTAGGGGGTGATAGTGGTGATAAATTTGATTAATAAATAAATACCCTATATTTGCCAGGCATTCCTTATGTTTATAGGCTCCCATTCCACATTAGCACTGGATTATTGACTTATTTAGCTACATGAACTTGTGGTTGTATTTCTATGTATGTTCTATACAGTATTGGGAAAGAAAGCTCATATGGAACTACCTAAATGAACTTGTATAGGCGAAGATATCATAGTCTGGAATATATGGGAGCTCTTAAAGACAATTCCTCAGTTTTAATCTACTTAACATGAATAGACCTCTCCAGTCATAGATCAGTCATAGGGAAGAGCCAAGAAAAGTAACTTGTGGATCTGATCTTACACTGGTGCTGTACTTGCAATAAAAGAAAACTTGGAAGATGGATTACAATATCTAACCTTCTCTTGTAAAACATTCAAAAGAACCTCGGTCCCAGGCTATGGATCTATGGATAGTCTACATAGGTGTCTGCAGGGTGTGGGACAGGACTACATTGTGATGTCACAGTGCAAACTCAGTCCTTATGTACTTGTGTTATTTGAGGTTTGAGGGGCCGTCTCTCCCCAATTAAATCTACCCATCCCATTAGGTCCATCAGGAGAGGCATGCTCTGAGTCCCATTTATTAGGGAGTGCCATCTGGCAGGGCCCAGGAAGAGAGACTTTTCTGTCATTTATCTGTCCTTTGGAATATCATCTCACCAGAGATTGGAATGGCCTCAACCTTGCTGTCCTTTTGTAAAGTTACAGTTTTGTCACCGAGTTTGGGGATCTGGTTGTATGGCACCACCTGTGCAATGGTATATTGGTTTGTTGGTTCTGTTTTTTATCTCAGCTGCTAGTTATTCGTGTGCTGTTTTGACTGATATATGTTTCATGGTGTTTTTTTACTATTATAACCACTCAGAGTCATGATTTGAAAATAGGTGGCCATATAAATTGAATGTATGAATGAATGAATGAATGAATGAATGAATGAATGAATGAATGAATGAATGAATACAACTGCAATGCAAGTGTAAAAGTAGAGTTGTTGCTTTTTTTTTTTGGCATCATTCTGGTTAAGAACAATGCCTATATCTGACAGGGGAAGATAATTATCAGAAGCCCCTGATACTGCTTCTGCAAAGCTTTATTATCCAAATGGGATTAATAGATAGTAATAGTAGGAAAGTTATTAAATGGAGACCTTGAGAGGATTTATATAACACATTGCTATCATAAAAACCACTGAATCTGGTTAAAGTTTTAGAGAACAATTTGGCTTTGTCAGTCAACACTGAGCTTAAGCCTTCTTTCTGGAGTCTGTCAGTAGGCCTCAGTTAGAATAAGGTTCTTTTCCTATTCTAAACTGAGTTGAAATGTTCTCCATCCATCCTTGAATCAGCAGAAAACTATACCATCACAAAATTTGCCATCTCTGTGGATGGTTTCTATCCTACCTCTATTGTTCTTGTTTTAGATCACTGCCAGGAACATAACTTCCTTCCAAGACAGTAGGTGATAAAACTTAATGTATACTACTTTTGGACAGGGTCAAAATAAGAGAGAAAATGTAAGTTTAATACTAGTACTTTAAGGACTATTAAGCCTGTCTCATGGACTGGGGATAAGGTGGAAATAACAGCAGAAATGATGTTGCTAGGCTATGTTGATGCTGTGATTAGGTGTGGAAAGGGGAAAGCCTTCATAATTACCCTAAGACATTTTGCTGTCTGAAACAAAGGAGATGTTCTCTTCTGTTCCTGCTTTTTTCCAAAGCCAATAGGAATGCCAGATAAGATGTCTCTGAGCTAAC
Source organism: Candoia aspera (assembly GCF_035149785.1). NCBI lineage: Eukaryota > Metazoa > Chordata > Lepidosauria > Squamata > Candoiidae > Candoia > Candoia aspera. Next base: position 23,893,908 of record NC_086157.1, read on the forward strand.
AAAACCTGTTTGTGGAAGGGAGTTGTATATGTGCTAATTTACAATGTAAATCAGTGCTTTATTCAGTTATGGTCCTTTTAAGGCAAAGGTATTAACAACAAGGGTACTGAGAGATTTGGTTAATTGCATTGATCTATTAAAATAATACTAATTTAAAAAACAGCAGGAGGGTACAGACCAGTCTAAAATGAGAAACATGTATCTATCCTCCAACTTCCTTTCCTTGCTTGTATGGCACTAGTGCATATGTGTGAAAACCTCCACATTTAGAGGATGGGGAGAGATTTTGGCAGGTCTAAGCATCCCCTTTGTGCCCAGAAGTTTTACTTAGGATCAGACCCCCTTCACAAATTAATGTAAGACCATTCCCCCACACCCAAATACCAGCAACATGCTACTTATTTATTATATCATATAGGTTAATCCTGAATTATTTGTTTTCCTATAGTCAAATATGCTATTTAGCACAAGCACACAGGAAATGGAAGTAGTGTGTGTGCATATATGTGTGTAAGAAAAAGAAACTCTAGCAGGATTCTGACTTTGCCTCTTTCTGATTTTGCAACCACACCATTACAGCAGAACCGGTATGGTCACCAGTATAAGGAAGAGTGTTCCACCTTCACACTTGGCGTCAAATTAAGTTTAGGATATAATTGTTAGGAGCAGGAGGCAATATGAGCTTGACTTTCTAGATGGAAACAGTTGTGCAACATCCACTTTCCTTTCTACTTGTATGAAGTTGTGTTACATGCTTTTGTCTTCTATTCTGAAAGAAAGTGATAATAAACCAGAATAAGGTTACACTCATTAATCAGTTGATGCTTAACAAAGAGGTTATTGCTTTCATAGAAAGAAGAGGCAATATTCTCTTTTAAATTGGGCTGGGACATATTGAAAAAGGGACAATCATCGTACTGTGAGTGTTACAGGACCATGGACAAATCATTTCCAACATTGCCATTTGCTGAACCAGACTTTCCAGCCTAAGTATTGTAACTTTAATCCTGTAAAAGGAATATTATTTGATGGACTCTTAAGATCTTGCCCCAGTGAATGTAGACCGGCTGACAACATTCTTGACACTTAAGAGATTTGTCAATGATTGAGTTACTAATTTGTTTGTTGTACCTCAAATATTTGTTTCTGGGAAATACATGCATAGATATGGATTATACTTGCTTTGTAAAGCCCAGTGTCATAAAGACATCCCATCATTCACTGACACCCACCACTGTAAATGTGTGCCATAATTTCTTTTCTTGCTTTTGAAACAGTCATTTTCGATATCTCTAGGGAAGTTGGGTATTTTGTTTTACAAAGAGGTCAAGGAATATCTAACAGAAGAGTCTCAGTTATTCTATTTCTAGAACCATAAAAAATGTATTGGGTATACATACAGTTTTTATCACAAGATATGGCCACTGAATGAAACCCCATGTGGTGTAGTGGTTAAGATGCTGCACTAAACATGTTCTAGTTCTCCATTAGGCATGGAAGCTGACTGATTAACTTTGGGCAGACACTATGCAAACCTACAGTGGAACATCAACAATATATATTTCTACCAACCCTTGTTAAACCAGTTGGTAATTATCAAAGAAAAGACTTTTAGTGGACTGAATAATAATAATATTCAAAGAAAAGACCTTCAATGGACATAACAGTAATAGTAATAGAAATAATAATAGAATAAACTGATGTTTTCTCAGGCACAGGTCTTTCTGTTTATCTGATTATCATTAGATTGGTTATGTCAAGCCATTTATTTATTTATTTATCCCACCTTTATTATTTTTATAAATAACTCAAGGTGGCGGACATGTCTGTTACTCCTCCCTCCTCTATTTTCCCCACAACAACAACCCTGTGAGGTGAGTTGGGCTGAGAGAAAGTGACTGGCCCATGGTCACCCAGCTGTTTTTTTGTTTTTTGTTTTAGTTTTTACTATGATTATTCAACATACTACAATGGCTGGATTCACATATCATGCCAAACCAAAACTAAACAAACCACACAGATTCAAGAAGTATGATTTTGCTACCTATCTTTACCATTTCCTTTGCTATCCCAATCTCTAATCTTGAGTGAAATCAAAAGGTCTGAGCTAAAAAAAACCTCACTATTTCGATTGCTCTCTCACACAGAGGATACCAACTTACAAAGGTGTCATACAAGGATGCATCTTGGCCCTGATGTTGTTTAACCTTTACGTCAATGACATGGTTCTGATGGCACACTTCCACATAGGCATGAGAAGATTGATAGGGAAATTTCATGCCTATTTGCTCTTCTAACTCTTTGAACATTAATAAGACTAAATCCAAAGTGGTGGTTTTTGGAAAAAGACAGGCCAAATACAACTGGCATTTGGATGGGGAGCCCATAGAACAAATAGACTGCTTCTCATATTTAGGGGTAGTTTTTAAGGATACAGAGCCTTGGGCCAACCACTTCAAATGAAGTTCATTAAAGGCCAAAGCAAGCTCTGGTTATAACTACTTATTTATAGCCAACCAAGAACTCTGCTCTCCATTTTAAAGGTCTACAAGGCAAAAATTGCACCAGTGCTAACATTATGTGGCTGATCAAAGGCCCCCCTACTCAAACAAAATCAAGCATGCTTTTTAAGATCTATTTGGGGGACTGTTAGGAATACAACTGCAGCAGCAGTAAGAGCTGAAACAGGCACCCACTCCATTTATAGTCTAACTGTAATCAAAGTCTTTAACTAATGGTGGAGGATTTTCCCAATGGAACCTGACAGATCACCAAAAATGTGCCTTGAAGAACAGATGGGCACACTTCAATCCACCACATGGATCAATCGACTTCTCCAAATAATCTCACAGCTCAGCTTCTCAACACAGTATCTACTGTCAGCCGGACATCAGGCCAAGGCAATATACAAGCAAGAGTCTTAGATGTTAACACCCAAACTAATACTGAGTCCCCTGCAAACACCAGGTCATTGAAATGGCTAGCTAAGAACCAAACCTCTTTTCAAACAGAAAAGTACCTGACAATGGATTTGACTCAATACCATAGGATAGCTCTTATCAGACCAAGATTTGAACAGATTCTATGGCTAAATATGGACGATTCCACCAAATGCCATATTCTGAGAGAACATATGTTTGTGGAGCACCAGAAATAGAAGACGTTATTCATGTCCTGTTTAACTGTCAATTATATGCCCCAGCAAGGGCTCAGTACCTACAGACACTACTTGAGAAAACAATATATTGGGACTATAACAAATTATCTTATTTCCTTCAGGGAACAAACACATATGTAATCATTAGAACTGCTAAGTTTATAGTCAGGGCTGTCCAACTGAGAAGACATTTTATAGAACACATTGGGGTAGCGTGCAAAGGTGATGAATTCACCTAAACCCATAATTGTTTTGTATTTTACTATTCATCTTCTGCATACTATTTTATATCACTCTTTTATCTATACTTTATCTCACCTTACTATATTTTACCTTATTTTATCTTACCTTCCTCTATTTTATCTGATTTTACTATATCTTACCTTACCTTATTTTATTTTATTATATCTTATTGTGGCTGATGACCATTGCTTTGATATGGTCAATTGACTAATCAATAAAGTTATATAACTACTATTGCTATTTCAGATAGCAATGGAATATACATTATTTTGAATAAAAAATACTAGTGAAAGTAATATGTGTTTATCTCAAACTCATCAACTTTACTGAACACCAGAGTTTGGAAAGAACAGTAGTGATCTCACTGATGCCAATAGTCACAGAAAACCAGGAGGAATTGGGTAAGGAGACAATGATTGCCAACAATGACCAAAAAAAAAAAAAAAAAGGTAGAGAGAAGAAATTAAGACATAGAAGAAGCCAGCTCCCAATGTTTACAGCTACATAGAAATATTGGCTGAGGGATTTAAACACATACATCAATAAAGTACAAGAGAACTAGTGTGACATATTGGTGAGTGCTGGACTAGGAGCTGGGACACAGGTTCTAGTTCTCCTTTAGGCACAGAAGCCAGCTGGGTGACTTTGGGCAAGTCTCTGCCTCTTGGTTCAAGTCAGTGTCAGATTCTATGATAACCAGACTGATAAACAAATCCCCTTGTGGCATTATAAATTGATAAGCTTCTCTGTAATAAGTAAGCAAGCAAAGTGCAAAACAAGCAGACCCAGCAGCTAAACAGGACAACCACTAAACACAAAAGCAGATAAAATGCAAAAAGCAGGAAACATGATTATAATATGCCATCCAATACATACATACATACATACATATGAATATATATATTATTATATATATTAAAAACACAATCTAAACATTTTTTTTTAAAGGAAACAAGCATATGTACAGCTGGTTTTTTGTCTTTTATACAAACTCATAGACACAGACACAGACACACAGACACACACTATGGAAGATGCTAAAAGATACCTTAAATAATATCTGTGAAATCTGTTATAGCAGATTTACACTCATAGTTAGAGAAGAGAATGAAGCTCATGGCCCTTTAAAGCTTGCTGAAGGACAATTCCCAGCATCTATTCCCACTGGCCATGTTGGTTGGCTTTGCTGAAAGTTCTAGTTCAGCATCATCTGGAGAGCCACAAGTAACCACGCCAGCAGGAAAATTTTCAATTTGATACCTTTCAGGGGGAAACTGACGCCAAGCCACAATCAAATCATAACATGTTACAAAGCTGTTGCTATCTTGGAAACACTATGCATTTTTGAGGACTTAAAGTCATTTCAAACATGCAGGTTATCTTCTTGCAGATGGAAGTAAGAATAGTGCCCTTTGTCTTTACCTGTGGCTTCAAATTACTTCTGATATCAGCTTGTTCCTCACTGGTACTATAAGGTATTGGGGTGATGGTGGTTGTTTTAATTATCATTTCCTTCGGAAGAGTTACCTTCATGAGAGGAAAACTTCAATTTGTAGATATTTCATGCACCATAGCCCATTAAATTGTGGTAAAGTCTTGTAAATTCAACTGTGCTAGCTACAACTCCAGTATGTTATACATTCTTTCAAATCTGCTTGAGATTAGGCCTAAAAATAAACCTAAGTGAAAGGAATGTTTTTGTGTTAATATATTAGGCCCAGCTTGAGCTGGAGACCATCTTGGCAAAAATGGATGGACCTCCCTGATGTTTGAGGAACTGGAAGATCCATTTCAAATCCTTTCGGAAATTGCCGTTTTGATACAGTAATATTACAGGCAAACTCTCAAATTTAGCATGTTTGTTTTATGCTCTGCCAGTCAACTGCTGGCACAATGACAGAACCTCTAGGGCAGGTCATGGCTTGGAAAACACAGAACAATAGATTTAGATTACAATAAAGATGCTTTCTCTGCCTTTTGAATGGAAATGTGTTTTTTTCCCTTTCCCTTTTTTTTTTCCTTTCTTTCATTTTGGGAATAAAGGCTCAAGTTGCCTTATAATATATCCTTTGCTGGCAAACAAATTATGTGGATTTAAGAACAGCAGTGCTTCATTAAAAAATCTTTATGATCTGTGCCAAAGTGGCAAAGAAGTATTTTCCATTGTTTGAGTTTCAATAAAATTTCAAAACCCAAATCATGAATATTGTTCAGATTGGCAAAGGATAGGGTGGCTTTGAGCCCAGGTCTTCTGTGGGCTAAAGCTTCAAGAAAAAGACTGCAATTCTAAACAAAGAATTGATTCCCACCAAACTCAGGGCACTTTCACGTTGTTTTCCATTCTTAATCCCTTCCATGCAGTTCAAAATCGTCCTGTGAACATCTTCTCTTCTGCCAGATATGAAATGCTAAAACAGGCAGAGATCACCATAATAAAGAATCTAATAATCAAAGCTCACTCTACCATCATTGACTGAATGCCCTGCCTTAACAAGGTATGGGTCCCAGAGTAACAAAAGCGCTCTCAGTCCCATTTCATACAACATGGAAATGAATGGCTGAAGTAGAAAGCTAAGCAGGGTTGGCCCTGCTTAATAACTTGATAAGGGCCCATCTGGAAAATCTAGGGCTGTAGACTAGTTTGTAATGGGGAATGGGGAAACATGGAACACAGCGATAGTATTCCTCCTCTGTATTATGCCAAGACTTAATTTTATTAAGTGACAAGGAGTCAAGTTTGACTCGAAGGCATTTGCTTTCTAAAAACAACAGCAGAAGCAGCAGCAGCAACAAGACATATGAGTGTTTCCTATTGAGTACAGCTCTCCTGCTTCAAAGCCTGATTTTCTCCAGTATTCAAATTTGTCCTTATTCTGTGCCGGCCTATGATTGCAATAAAGATTGTCGTTAGAATTCTCTTTCAAGCTGTGAAAGTGAAAGGATTTTTGCAGCCAGACCCTTTCCTCATATCCTTTCACTATGGTTGCCTGCTGTTATGGCCACTGGAGCAAGGAAGAATGGAGATATAGGGTCTTTCCTCACCATGGAAGAAACATCCTGGCAACATATCTCTCCTGGCATGATCAGATGGGGATTCTCTTCCTTTTAAATGTGAAGGTATAAACACACACAGACACAGACACAAGACACAGACACAGACACAGACAAAAGCAAGGGAGGGAAGTCTGCTTCTCACTTTGGGGCAATCTTTCCCTGTTTTTGTAAATTTTATAGATCCAAGCAGTTAACTGAACCCCTGATACCCCTGTTGTTAATGCCTTTAGCTCAAAAGAATCTTAACTGAATGCAGAACTGATTTACACTGTAAATTATCTTTCCCGCCCCCAACCACACACAGATTATAATTCCCAGAGTCTCTTGTTTTCCATGCTTGTAGCCATTCTGGCTTTTTCCCCTCTCTCACACACAACAGTGGGACTGATAGAGATGGGGCAATCTCAAAGGACGTGACAGAGATGTCTTGCTATAGTAAGCCTGTGGGTGAATTAAAATGTCAGAGGCCAGTAGCAGTCTTTGACCACTTCTGAGCAACTTGGAGAATCGGTTTTCCCTCATCCAAGATGCTTGTTTCCAGCTAGCATGGGGGGAGGGGCGAGAAAAAAGGGTAAAGCCATGGGTGAGATGTGAATGTTCAGAAGCCAACCTTGCAATCTGGCAGAGTAAGAAGGCAAATAGCTCTGGCACCAGATGCCAGGGCTTTCCTTAGCCCTCCACTTGTCCTATTGAAGAACAGCTTGCCTTATATCATCTACACAGACTTGTTACCCTCAGTGGTACCTCAACTCTGAAGTACATATCAGCTTTGGAATGAAGCAGGAGCAGAGGTGAACATCTCCTTTGCTTCAACCAGCAAAAAAGATTTGGGCTGATTATGAAGGCCTTTCCCCTTCTTTGCCTAACCACAGGACAAACATGGTCTAGCAACATCTTCTTCCTGTTGTGTTCCTGTGAAGTTGCCTTCATCTCATCCCCCAGCCCATGAGACTGGCTTAAGCGGTCCTTAGCTGTGCTGGTGTTAGTGTTCACCCAAAAGTAGCCTGAAGGTGTGTAAAATACTGTAGCTTTTGTTATAACACAGAGGCTGGTCCTGAATTCAAGGGCTGATTCCCCCAAAAAATCTCCCAAGGAGGGTCTTTTTTAGCTCTTATACAATTAATTCACATCAAGCCTGCTACCAAACCTCTAGCAGCAGGGAGGCTGGAAGGGATGGCTTTCCTACTTCCTGGGGCATCCAACAAAGAACAAACAATATCCCAGCTGTAGTTGTGAACTTTGTTGATACCTTTTACTTAGATCATTAAGAAACAGCATGCAGATGCCTATACAATAACATACAGGAACCATAGATACAGGTATCAATAAGAAGGCTAAGTTACTGAATGAACAGTCTCCTTAGAGCTGCAATACACTTCTAAATTCCAGTGCATACTAACCAAACCAATTCTACCTGCTCTCTCTATGAAATGCTCACAGTAATTGTCTTGGCAAAAGGTCCCACATAGCAGTTCCTTTCTCATCATCTGGCCATTCTGAATCTAGTCAATTCCTTCTCCTCTTGGTTATGCCAGCCACGATTCATGATGCAGTCAACTCTACTGGGCAATTCCTTCACAGGTCCAGCTCCTCATGTCCCACTTTGGCCAAACATGGCAGCTAGTGATTCTGGATTCTGTGCCCAAAGCTTTGTATCTTCTCTCCTTTATTTCTTGCTCACTGCCCCCGCCCCTGCTCATTCTAAGCATTCTTCCTTCCTCTTTCTCTCTCTCCATTTTCTGCCATACCACACCTAAATTTGGGGTCCTATATGTGTTTATCAGTTACCTCTCTGTCTCCCCTCCAGAATTAGCTTTCACTGTATTCTATATCCCTACTACTTGACCTTTACTGGCTAGCTAAACTGTAACCTGGAACCAGGTCTAAGTAGAACTTACCTAAATGTTCCCAATGGCTGTTCCTCTGTTTACTTACCATCTCCAAGGTTCCTGTTTTCTGGATCCTGTAATTTAGGTATGTAACCTAACAATTTTAATCTGCCTTGCACCAACTTTTCTGCAACCTCTGGGTTGTGGTATGTTAGGCTTTGTCACCCATTATCTTGAAAGGAAGTCAGGTGACTGGTGGCGACCTGAAACATAGGCAGTAGAGGCAGGAAAGAATAAGCAATGGGGATGGACAATTTTACACCAGTATAGTGTTCTGGCAGTTCAGGATGAGTGGCAAGTGCTTCAATTCAATAGGAGGGAAAGGCCCTGAATATTTTCGCAACTATTTATTTAATTGATTGATTGATTGATTTGTCCCCGCCCATCTCCTCCCATCAGGGGACTCTGGGCGGTTTACAAGAAAAATTAGCAGAACTCCATCCTCTGATGGAGACGGCTTCCTAAGTGGCTAAGTACCTTTGGGTGTAAATTATTAGCTTACATAAAATGGAAGTTGCATTTTCTTCTGAGCTATACTAGAAGTGTTCCTGGCACATTTTCTTCAGAATTCCACTACAACTTCTGAAGGGAAATGAAGGGGCTCCTGATTCACTGTAGAGCTTCCTAAAAGATCTTTTTTCATCCAAGCAACCAGACTCCTAACTCTGAGCTTTTTGAAGGGCAGGAAATTGATCTCCCACATCTGTCAGGCAGGTATGAAGCTCCTGCCAAGGACAGGTTATTGTTACAAGGCACAGGTGCATGGCTGAGAGGAATGGCTGATGATAGTATAGGCAAAGAAGGGCTCTCCTTGGGGTGGGAAGAGTCCTCCTTCACAGTTGAAGAAAGAAATTTGTCAAGTGACAAAAAAGATGACTTGCATGCCTCACATTCCTCAGCATGAGAAATAATGAAAGAAGGAGGGGAAGGAAGAGGGGGAAATCAAATTTCAACTAAGGATGTCAGCAGCGAAGTTAACACAGGTGCAATATCCATTCAGACAAAGAACACTTTGTTTTTTCCTACTGCTCCATGCTCCGTGAAGGATTTCCCCTCCCCCTTTTATCAACGTGCAGAAGATAAAAATGCTGATACCCTTCCCCAATGAAAGGATTTTTACAGCACTCATTCAAATGATGGTGAAAGGATTAATGCTCTATAGAACTTAAAAATAGCTTTGCTGGGTGCCATAAAAAGGGGCGGGTTAGATGCATTCCCATTCACTTGTCCCACACAGTGTTTTATTTCATTTCTGGGGAGGAAGAACACCTGAATTTCTTAGGCCACTGAACACCTGGAGGAGCTAACAAGAGCCTTTTTTTCATGTTTAGAAATCATTGTAAGGAGATTACAAGAGGGAGCAACAACGAATAGTTGCAATGGGAACTGTGCTGGCCAGGCAGCTGTTGCACTCTTCCCATACATTTCATTCCATTCCTCTCCAAATAGATGCTTAGCATTGTCTGATCAGTCTTCACTGGGGCTGAGGTGGGTGGAAGGGAAGGTGTCCCTGCCTTTAGATTTCCCTAAAGTGTTTTATTATTCTGCAAACACACCTTTTTTCATGAATGATATTATTTTGTCTATATAACAATGCTTTCAGAAAATATGGATGATGATGATGATGATGGAAGGCTTCTCATTGTGTTGTTTACCTGATTTGTAATATAAAAATATGAAGTGGTCTTAAGCAGAAGATGTGATTGCCTGAATTAATTTACTGACTGAAAAGAGTGGAGGGGACTTGAGTACACCCTTGCTTTACTCCTCTCTAGGTGGTAACAGCTGCTCCAGAAAGATGCCCCCTGGAGACCATCCAACTCTTAATGTTAAACTTTTTTTATCCATTGAAGACCCCCTTCATTTTTTCATAGCCTCTCTTTGGAATCAAATCAAATCTGATTTCAATATAGATACTGAAATTAAGTGGGATATGCTCTCAGGCATAACTCAGAGCAAAATCAGTTGAGTAAGCTTTTCTTGGGCTATACCACTTTAGGAACACCAAAGACATTTTGCAGCCTAAGCAAAGCAGCAGATGTACACACAGAGACATGCACACCACTGTCAAGTCACCAAAAGAAGCAGAAAACCAACAAGTCAACGGGAATTCCCCTGCCTTATTGTCCATTATAGAATAAACACTTTACTGCTCATTAACAGCATCCTAAATCAAATATCACATGGCTGCTTTACCCTGGCACAATAGGTTTTCAAGTTTTCAGGGTGGTTAGGATGACATACTTGGGTGATTCCTCATGAACCAAATTGTCTTAACATAGAAAGACAGAAAGCTAGGCTTAATTCTTTCCTTGGTATACTAGTTTTCTCCATGAACTTAACTTTTCTAAGATAGGAAGTGTCATTCAAAGTATAGCCCTTGATTCTTGCTCCAGAATACTATCATCCACAACCCACTACAACCCCCCAGGAGATTTGCATGGCCCCACATACCATCCTTTAAGATTGCATTAAAAACATGGCAAAAAAAGATTCTCTTTTTTTGTCTCTATGACCTACTCTCTCCAGATGAGGCTGTGTACTGGATTTTCTCTCTCTCTCTCTCTCTCTCTCTCTCTCTCTCTCTCTCTCTCTCTCTCTCTTTTACTGTTTTTAGTAGTTGTCAGAGTTGGGCACCTGAGAACTCTGAAATATAAAATAATATAAACAAAATACAAGTTTCACCACATGGTTCTCCTGAATGTGCAAAGCGGTGCTGATTTCCTCTGGATCAAAGCCAGCATATGTAGCTAGCTTGGTGTTGGAGCATTAAGCCATAATGATCTTCTTATAATCAGCCCCTCTGAAATCCATGAAATATAAGGTAATTGTGAATAGTTAAATGTAAATATTTGCAGAATAATTTTAGTTCCTTCACTCTCAACAATACTCTGATCGAGTGTTCTTTCCTATGCTGCAGTAAATTTTTATCCCTGACATTTAAGACGTTGGGCCTGACATTTTTCAACTTAATGGTCAAGACAATGTTTCTTAGATTTCCACATCTTTCCATATGTTATAGCTTATAGGATATAAACAACAAATGCTAGATTCATAGATCTCCCTGCAGTATTTTTCATATGTAGTTGGCCTAGAGGCTTATGGTTTTCAACCAGTGCTATGGATTCTGTAATTACATTTGTATTACACCATTCCTTCAAGGACTACAGGATACAGAGGAGATATTTTTTTAAGTATTTTTTTTTTTACAACAGGGAAGAGATCGTTACATTTTTACAGCTCCTCCAGAAGATAGGTTAGGCTATAAAATAAATTTGCCCATAGGCCACCTTATGAATTTTATGGCTTTGTGGAAAATTGTTTTCTGAATTCTAACCATAGCACCCACAGTCAGCTTTTTCACATAGCCAAGATCTATCCTGAAATCCAACCTCCAGGAAGGAGCCAATATAATTTGTCTTGTATGTGGCTATATTTTTTCAAGGCCACTTTCACATAGATTCTTCTTACTCCATTTCCACCTGCCAAATTATTTGCAAGCCAGCTGTGTGATTGTCTTCACCAATTCCAATGCGGACAGCCATAAGCCAATGAGTGCTCCATCCAAATGATCAATCTGCTAGAAAATCTTGCACAAGAATTGTATTTTCCAGCTCTGTGCATGTACTACTAAAAAGGCTTTTTAGCTTCACAAAGCTGCTGCTATGATTTTAAAATTAATTCAGTCAATTTTTCCCTCACAAAGCCTCTACAACTCCTCCCTTAATGTTAATCTCCTCACCTCTTCTCTACAGAAATATAAATGGTAAGTGTCCCCTTCCCACAAGTTTTGATTGCTTGTTCCAAAGTCTGAGCTCTTGATTGGAAGAGAAATATTCCTGGCCAAGGTACATTCCCCTTTACACTTAAATCCTGTTGGTGAAGGTAGCAGGGTGAAAGATCACATGATGCAGAGGTCGGGTGGGAGCAGCAGGAGGAAGAGGTTCAGCCTGAACAGGAGCCTTGGAGTGCAGCTACTGTAATTAGCCACCTATGCAGGTATGTTCCAGATGGACACAAAGGAAGCATATCATAAAGACAGATGCAGCAGAACAAAGGAATGCATAGTAGGCATTCCAGTTGCATCCTGAATCCACTTGTTTTTATTTCCAAAGTCTGACTGGTGCCTAGGAACTGGGAGACATTGTGAGGCGGGGACTACCTCACCAAGGGAACAAACCAGTTCACGAAACACGGTGTTGCAAAAAGAGGTCCAACTTTGTTCTAAGGTTTTTTCCTGCTCTTAAAAAAAACAACAGAACATTAGCACAAGACAAGAAAGATGCCAACTCTTCTCAGAACACACCAATGTCATATGGATGGGCAAAGTTTGGAGCTGCTGCTGGAACAGCTCAAAGAGGTCTTATGGAGAGGTCCTAAATGCAACTAGATAATCCAGGTAAGTGGCAGAACCTACTAACGTTTAACTGCTCCAGATATCTCAGCAAGATCAGATCTAGTTAGCACTTGGAGAGGAGACAACCTGGGAAGTTCATGGCTACAGACTAAACTGGAAAAATCACTTCCAAAGAAAATAATGTCCAAGTAATTCCATATCATACCAACAAAATGTAGGGATGAGTCCATGTAAGTCACCAGGAGCTTTGCACGCCGAATATCCTTTTTCTTCACAACTGTTAATAGCAAAAAGAGAATCCCTAATCAATCTTCATTCCCTTCTGTATTTTTTAGTGCCTATTTCCTTGCTTACTCTTTCTCTAGTCTAGCTAGTTTAATGAGAAACCATAGAGAACTATGGTTGGTTCTTTGGTTTTTAAATCAAAATAAAGCGGAATATGTTATTCTGGTTTGTTTAAACTAAGCAGTTGAAATAAACCAGAGTGCTACAAATGGGAAATTCAAAAGCAAACATGGAACTGAATTTCTATCTAGTATGAAGCGGAGGAAAGGAGAGGAAAGGAGAGGTGACGTGAGTTAAGGCAAAGCAACCATGGACTCCACTGCATATTATCAGCAACCTGTAGCTCTTTACTGTCATCAAGTGGTCATCCAGATTTTTGCAACCAAGATGTGGAATCCCCAATTTAAACTAGGGTATTGGTTTTGTTTGTTTTCCCTTAGACATGTTGCCTTTTAACTGGGGATCCACTAAATGAAACCTAGAGTATTTCTATTATGCCAAGCTGATTCTCAGATTTGGTGTTCAGATAGAATTCCAGAAAGTTACTTCCCAACCCAACTTCCACCCAAGAAATCAGTTCCTCCACAATTAAGATGTAATTTGACCAAATGGAACTGAAGAACTCTCCTCTGAATGAACCCTGAAAAATCCATCAGAACATAATCATTCCAGTCTATTGGTCAGACCCAGTTGTAGATGCCACACTTTAAGATAAATTCTGAGAAATTGTAACAAGAAATTGTAATGAAGAGTAGAGGACCCATCTAAGTCCTGTTAAGAGAGACTGAAATTTCAGGGAATGTTTAACTTGAGAAAAGATGGCTGATGGGAGATTTGATAGCACTCCTCAGATACCTGAAAGGAAGCCACATAGAAGAATCATAGGGTTAGAAGAGATCTTGGAGTCTTCTAGTCCAACCCTCTGCCCAAGCCCAAGGCAGAGTACAGGACATGGAATAATGCATTTATATTACAGGAAGGGAGATTTTGATTGAATGTTAGGAAAAACTCCTAACAATAAGAAAAATTCAACAATGGAACCAATTACCTAGAAATATGGTAGGCTTCCTTTCATTGGAACTGTTTGGATGGCGGTTAGACAACCATCTGTCTGGGATATTTTAATTCACTTTCTCTTTTTAGCAAAGGGTGGCCTTCATACTTCATTTTCAGTGTGTTAAGTTTCTTAGTTGGGTGACCCAGCTCCCTTCTCTTTTCTACTGACAGCAGCTGTGTTGTCTACTGATCCTGGAACATTACAGGATGTACATTTAGAAAGATTGCCACATACCCAACGGTGTGGATAATCAACTGAATTTCTGCTTGTAGCTTGCATTGGAAAAAGTGAACATATATTGATTTATGTTAGAAGACATCTATCTGAAATAAGTCAAGGTCCTCCTAGGATCTCTTTAGCTATTCAGTTACTTTTGCCTTGATAGAATCATCCATTTTGATTAAATCATGAGCCAAATAGCTTCCTTTGTCAAGTCTATCAATAGAGAATCCAGTTCTGTCAGGACTCCCTCCGTTCCAAAGCTGTTTACACTATTCCTATTTACATTACCCAAACTGCATCCTACTCACTTATACCCAATAATGTCATATCTAGGGTACAGTCACAAAGCCACTTTCCTCATCAAAGCCTTCAGAACGCATTTATAACAGCCCATGATTGTGACTAGCATATTCCTTCAGGCTAGAGTCAACTTCTGCTCCCTCTAGCCAGCCACAAAGGGAGTGCAGAAACTACCCCTCAGCCAGTACCATGCCCCACCTATATCCTTTTTTTGCTACTTTAGTTCTCAGTGAAGAAAAGGAAAGAGACAAATTCCTTGAACCTGGTACAGGTGGCACTCCTGAAGTATCATAACCAAGAGAAGGGAGAGTGCTTTAAAAAAGTAGATGGTCATTGGCAGCAAATTACACCGATGGGAAAGCCACCCACTCTTAAGTCTTGTGCAACTGCAGCCGTCTCAAATCTGAAAACAGAAATTTTGACATTTGAAAATTTTGGCTGCCAAGTCAAAAGAAAATTGAGTTTGCTGTCCAAGGAGGATAGCTTGTAAGTAATGGTTATTGGGCTGATGTGGGAGACTTCCAAAGCTCCACGTGGAAGGGCCTGTAGTTTGGCCCGTATCTAGTGCTGGTACATGTTTTTGGCCACAGAACTGGGGGGAAAAAAGAAAGAATATGCTGAATTTGTTATGAGAAATAAAAGGAAAAGATACGTTGTATTATTCATTTCATACTGCAATATTGCTGATATTTTATATCTTAAAAAGCATAATGGTAGAATTGTATTAAATCATATGAACATCTGTTTTGAATTATCAACCCTAAAGTAAGCCATAGAAATATAAAGCAGCTAGGAAAATCATAGGATGACATTGCTTGGCTTAAGGAGAATCCAATTTATTTTAATTATCAAGATGAGAAATGTGGAGCCAAATGTTACCATCCCCCCACCCCCACACACATACTTCAACCCTACATTTTCTCAAAATTGAAGATGGACAATATGTGGCTATGGATGCTAATGAATTCCAACTCCCAACAGCCTTAGGCATCATGATCAAAGGTGAGGTATGATGAACCTTAAGTCCAAAAACTTCTTGACAGCCATATATTATTCAATTCAGCATTAGAAGATAAATTCAGCTGACATCACACTAACTGATTTTAGACAGTGCCTTTCTTTAAAGAAAAGGATCCTATATCCAACCTCTATAGCACACTGGTCATACACATGCAGTTGGGCCTGCTCTTTATGACAAGAATGAAGACACTCTGTCTCTTTGTAATGGTATTTGGGAATGACCTTGGGAGATAGGAAGAAGAGCTGCAGACTAGACAACCATCATGCAAAAGGTATCAGCCCAGAGAAGGAAAAGGAAAAACAAAGTGGAAAGTGTCTTAGAAGGGACCCTCCCTCGTTTTCTGAAAAGTAAGAGTAAAGAAAGGAGAAATGCTTTCAGACTTGCAAGATTCTGTTACTGTAACCTGAAAGGTAGTGTTAGTAGCCATGGCTTGTGCTTCTTGTCTGGACTATCTCAAAGGGTTTGCAAGTCTGAAAGCACCTCTTCCCTCCTTTACTTTTACTTTTATGTGAAAGGCTAAAGGTTTCCAATCCTTGCTATGCATAATAAATAATTGATTTATTATGTCTGTCTAATATTTCTGGGTTAACATGTTTAGGGATTCACTATTAATCCCTCTTGCTGGAACTTCTTGAATTAAACCTTTCCTTGTATCACTGAATTAAACAACAGAGTTAGTTCAGGTCTCCAGAAACTTCACAGTAATTGTGAGGTGGCTTGGATGTTGATGTGTATCAGTTCTACTTTAATCATTACCAGAAACTTATCTTTCTAGTATTTCCCTCTTCTTAAGGACAAAGCATACCGTTCATTCATATCAAACAAATCGTTTTTTTCCTATTAGTGAAGAAAGGATTGTGTATCTGTGTAACTATGAGATGAAGAAATCTTTGGCAGAATTAAGGGGGTTACACAATTCTGCTTGCTTATTGCATTTTTAAAAGAAACTCAGAAGAAAAAGGAAGAGGAGGCTAACTATGGAACACGGTGATCTGATCCAGATAAGACGCTTTCATTTCTTTTTCTTGTCAAACCTTCTCATTTGGTGCTGCACTAATTTTCAGAAAATGAACTCCACCCACACAATCATTTTTATACCTGAGAGCTGTGGTGTAAACTTATTTTCATTTAATATTTGAACTTCCAGTGAATTGGTAATGACGAATGCACTGCATTTATCTTCTGCCTTTTCTCCAAGGGGTTCAGTTTTTTAGATACTGAACAGACTGATTTCCCTTCATCCTGCACTTCATTCTTCCATCAACTTTCAAGGTAAAGTGGCCTGAGAAGGCTCAACCAACTAACTTTGGTGGCTAAAAAAGAAACTTAACTTGAGTCTTAGTATGTACTGTATGCAAACTATGGCATTAGCCTTACAGAAGCCAATTATCTCTGTGCCTTCATCTCCTACATAGAAATATTGGCCTTCCTTTTTGAAAGTTTTTGGAGATGCTCCTAAAATTATGCTTATAAAAAGAAAATGAATACTGAGTAAATGCCAGGTAAGTGCCTAGGCATTATGTAATTATTAGATCTATCTAAAATACCTTCAAAGATTGATAATTTCAGATCTGAGCGCACATGAATTTCCTTATGCAAACCACAGTAGCTAACAATTAACCTCTAGCCAGCTCACACCCTAACATTTATTTAAAGAAGAAAATATACATATCTGCTCAGGGTGTGAACGAAGTCACATCTAGTTTGCCTTAATTTATCAAAACACTACAGTATAATTCCCCCCCCCCTTTGACTTACTTTGCAGTAAGGAAATATGAATGCTGCTGTTTCTTGAATATAAATAATGGTTTTCTACACGCCTAGTGTTAGCAGTAGGTAACTATTAACAGAAATAAGATACATGTGCACTGATGCTGTCCATCAGCAGGATAACTCCCCAAACCCTGAACAGAACAGGATCAACTTTTACAGGAGTGGGAGAAGGAGGCAGCAAAGGAAACATCAAGTTCAAAAACAGACAAGACCCAACTGAGGCAGATGTGGTAGGGGGCAGGGAATCCGGAAAATCTTCCCTATGGGAGAGGCACTTGGGCAACGGCTCAGAAGGCTGCTGACTGTTTCATCCTGTTTCACCATCCTATAAAAGGCTGCTATACACAGTATAGCATACTGTGTGTTTCCCATGCAGACATTGACACCAACATACCCAGATGCAATGTGCGGGGAGAGCAGAAATGCTGTATGCACACACAGAGAGGCAATGCATATGCATCCACCTAATTACTTCCTTGGAGGAAAGTGCATACAGAGAGAGAGAGAGAGAGAGAGAGAGAGAGAAAGAGAGAGATACAATACAGTATTTTGTTACACATAAAATGCAAGCATCCTGCGGCCACTGCTGCTAAATGCATTAAGAAGAATTCAAGAATTCTATGCTGTGTACCTTCCCCATCTTTTTTATAAAGGGAAAAACATGCTGCAGCACCTAGCTGACCTTATCTGCTTTTGAAAATGCTAAACTTGATTAGTACTCAGATGGGAGCCTACAAGGAAATCCCAGAGCCATAAATCAAAAGAAGATCCTAGAAGGCAATATCAAGCACTTCCATATGATTGCCAAGAAAGTGACATGAATGTCTCCATAAAGTTACCAGGAGCCAAGTTCAGTTCCAGGAAGTCTTGTCTTTACCACCATAAAATATGTATTTGTCTTAGGCAAACAAAGCAGAAAACAAAACAAAAAGTGAGATATAAGAGAACTAGTGTGATACTAGTGTGATAGTGTGACCAAGAGTTAGACTAGGACCAGGAGAGAGACAGAATCAGTTTTCCTTTCTGGCATGGTAACTTACTGGATGACTTTAGGCCAGTCACTCTCTGTGTAAGCTTATCCTATCTTACAGGCCTGCTTTTCTGGGGAAAAATTGCAGCAGTACTATGTATATCATCTTCAGCTTCTGGACAAAAAGTGGGATATGAAGCTGATGAATGAATGAACAAATACGTAAGTAATAAAATAAATAAAGAAACAACATCTGCATTCTGTATTAAATGGGGAGAAAGTTGTATGTTCATCCAATGAGAAGTCTCTATAGCTATATAGTGGGTGTAGAGGTGTACAGAGATAACCGTGATGAAGGAATGAAAGAGCAATTAAAGTCAGTGACAAACTCAGTCCTGGAAAAGGGAACCCCATCTTGACTCTGCTTAGTCTAAGAGGCAGCAAAGGCATATTCTGGCAGGCTTTCAAGATTCTGTTGTAATACCCTACAACAATAAAGTAGCATTCCTGAAATCCTTGCTCTGTTTCCTAAGGTGGCCTAACGTGAAGGGCTGATATTATGTTTCCTTGCAAAGAAAAGCTTATACCCACCCACACACTAAGCATTGCACCTCCTATGGAAGGACTGTTCATCAAGCCTGCTTCCCTTACTTGCAGGACTCTGATCCCTGGCCAGGCGAGTTTTTGAACTGGGCCAGTTTAAGCAGAAATAGGCATCTGATCCCTACCCTCAACCCTGATCTATTATTCAATTGGCTCTCTGTTTTTTGTATTTAACATAAGCGGATCTGCAATTTTTTTTCTTTTTCCTTTAAGCCGTAACAAAAGTTGTCTATACACCTTTGGAAAATTAGCCAGTGTTTAATAAAGCAAATAGGAGCTGCTCTGATGTAAGAAAGACGGGCTTGTATTGAACAAGAAATTCCTTCATAAACAGAGGGTCTAAAGGCTCTCCTTAAGCTGAGCCTGATGATCTGGAGGCACAACCTCAAGTCAGCTGAAAAGACTGAGCCAAAATAGGAAGTTCTTGTGGGGAGACAGCCGATATGGTCAGGCTGGAAAACCTCTCTGCTGTTTCCTGTGGTCAGTCAAATTCCAAAAGCTTGCAGAGCTTCACTAACTCAGTATAAAGGATTTCTTAGAATTTGCTGGGCACCAGGCAGGCAGTTTGAAAATGGCCTGCAATTCAGACCTGGATCAATTCAGTTCCATAAGCAAATTCATGATGATGATGATGATGATGATGATGATGATGATGATGATGATGATGATGGCCTTTGTTTATTCTTGAGCAGCTCACATGACTAAGAGACACCAGCAGAGCAAAGTTTCAGCAGAGGCATATAGCCATCACTCTGTTGAGTTTAAATAGGTTCACTTATTTACTGATGGAGATATTTTTAATACAATTATAATTTCAATAGCTATATCTGTATACAAATATTTCTGAAGCACCCAAAATGAGGATCAGACAACTAAAAATCACTTTTCTAAAATATTATGAAAGTGGCACAGCCAACCAACTAAAAGAGATGCCAGTTTGGTCTAGTGATTAAGGTGCTGGGCTAGAAACCAAGAGACTGAGAGTTCTAGTCCTGCCTTAGGCATGAAAGCTGGCTGGGTAACCTTGGGCCAGTCCCCCTCTCTCAGCCCAACTCACCTCACAGGGTTGTTGTTATCAGACAAAATAAGAGAATGTTATGAATAGTTTTTGGAGTTCCTGGAGGAAAGGCTCATTATAAATTTAACAAATAAACATTTGTAAATAATTCTAATAATCTCTCTGGACCTTCAGATTGTTGGAAGTCCTGGCAAATCCAGCATGCCTCATTTGCATGTGAATTAGCATATAAATTAAGTTGTCCCACAATGCAACTCTGAGGAAGCTGTTTGTTGCCACTCCCACTTCCTCTTTCTCTCTTCCTTCTTCTCCATCAGAAGCAAGACACAGGTGTGTGCTGCTCTCCTTCATTCTGGGCACCATGTGGTGGGCCTGGAATTCCCTTTTCTTCCACACAGCTCTTGGCAGCCGTAGGGCTGAGAGTTTAGGGCAAACTATGTAATTAGAAAGAAAAGAAGAACGAAGGAAATTCATCTTTTCCACCAAGGTGGATGTAGCAGAAGTATCAATAAAGTCAGTAAGAAATTCCTTTTACTTATCTCAACCTAATGTGTCTAAGTGTGTGATTCTTTATGCTTGGGAGGGCTGAGTGTGTAAGAGCAATAACCTGTGTTTCTCTGGCATGCTCACTGAAGCTATTTTAAGATCATTCTTTCTCTGTGCCAGCTTCTCAGCTGTGTTACAAGCTCTGCTCCATTTCAGTGGTTCTAGCAGGCCACTAAATTGGCTTCACAGATGGGTCATAGAACAAAGCAAGGAAGAAAGTTCTCTTATGGATATTACTGGCTTTTGAACCCTGAACATTTCTGCATCACCACTTCTTTCTGTATTCTTTTAGCAGAAGGATGTGGGTTGATAAATAAATGCTGAAGAGATAAACAAAATGAATGAATAACTGCAATTCGGGAGCCCTGATTGTCAACACTGGGGTATAAAACTCACTGTCCAAGCTATAGTGACCAATCCCTTCCTTCTGCTAAATTGCATGGTGCTATTAGGAGTCTTATGAACACAGTGTGACTACCTGCAGTTGAGAAACATGCTGTACTGAACAACTGATGTCATAGTATGACTTTTCATATGGGAGGATCTCTGCTTGGTGGTCAATTCTATATTGAAGTGTATTCCATGAATGGAACTCATATTAGCATCATTTCTGCCCCTCTATTGACCTTCTTGTGGCAGCTGAAGCTTCTGTGATTCATAATGAGAGTCCAGTTATCCAGTCATTTTGAGGGATATGCCCTTTCTAGCATGATTACTCATAAATAAGTTGGAGGAAAGGCCTCCCTAGAAGAATGAGGGTTCCTTGGCTAAGTAGGAGTTTTTCTCTCTAGGACTAAAGTCATGATTCTGCAATGTTTCATAGGACAACTCATCTAGTACATATTGCAGTAAATGGAAAAGGCAAACAGATGATTTTGGCTTTACTTTATATAGCCTTCAGATGGTGTTTAGGTAAGGCTTCCTCCAAAGTGTGTGTGTCTGTGTACAAATATGTGTGCTTTATTCCCAGAAAACTCTGTCCAGCTGTCATCCATTTTGCATTTCCCTGACTTCTTCCCTTTGTGTATATCAAATTTAGAATTTAAAATGAGACTTAGCAGAGTCATAATGAGTCATATATTTTGCCAACTTTGCTGATTCCTGGTGCCTCTCATTTTTTCCTAATTTCTGAATTCTAAAGAGTCTGTTATGTATTTTGGTTGGGAGAAATAAATGTATCACAGGCTTCATCTGCTTTAACTTTGCCTAATTTGCCAGGAATCACTCTCTGCCTTTTCAAAGACATGTCTAGATATTAAGAAGGAATATCAGGTGAATACGGATTGGATCAAAAGGCAGGCAGGCAGGAACTATTGTGGAAGATTTTAAATGAAAACTTTTCTCATTGGGATACTGTCAGGTATGGATCCTGAGTTTCACCCCCAAACAGGACAACTGAACAACATTGTTCATATGCATTAGATGAATTTATCTTGGTCCATGTTAGATATATGATGTCTGGACATTTGGTGGATCAGGAGATACTATTGGGTTTCAGTCTAACTCAAAGACATTCCAAAATATTGCTATATCCAAACAAAAAGAGTAGGCCATCTCTGTACTGAGTATCATAATTTATTTGAAAGCTCAAGAAAAAAGGAAAACCCAGTCATATAAAATGCTTAAAAAGAATTTGAAGTGATATTTGATGACTGCCAAAAAAATGGACATATATATTTAATGTTCATTTGACATTCTGGCAAAAATAAACTATAGGTGTAGATTTAAGGGATAAGTAGCTAAGAAACTGTGCCAACTAAAGATATTTGCTGCTTAAGGCAAAGCAGGAAACCTCATTCCTCTCATACTCAAGGCAAGGTCCATAGCATTAAAGATGTCTTCAACACATTGATATCACTTAGATCTACTTCTTATAGTGAATTAAATAGGTATCAGATTGTCTTTCATAGATGTAAGAAAGTGTGATGTATTTTAAAGTTATTTTTGTACATACAAACTTTGATAACACCTTCCCTTTAGAAATCCCTTCTAAAAAAGTTCTTTAGAAGTCGCATCATAAGTTTTCCTGTACCCACCTATAAAAGAAAGTCTTCTAACAGCAAGACATTATTTCCTTTTAATTATGTGCTGTGTACCTGAGCCACTCCTTATTTATGTTATCCAGGCTGAAATTAGCAGTGGTGTGCTACATTTTACAGTGCATCATGGTGGGAATTTTAATGAACATGAGACAAAAGTGATTTTGCAGGGGAACTGTCTAATGCAGGAATCAGGTAGATGCACTTCAAATTAGAGTTAATGATTAACATTCTTTAATCCTGTTGTATTCCCTAATGAGGAACACTCAGGTGTAGAGCCTATTTTTTAAAAAATAAATCAATAAGAAGATACATATAGCTTTTTTACTCCTTACTTCTAAGCCCTGGACAATTCAGAGGTTCTTCTCTTCATGTAAAACTTGGCAGATTATCCAAGTTGCCATTCTGAGATGCAGAGCTCTTTAAGGCATTTAGAAAAGAGAGTGCAGAAGGAGTGGGGTCTACTTGGGTAGCAATCTTCCAACATATATTTGGGGATAGAATGCCGGTGTCTTGCCATGAGGAATTAACTGCTCTCCTTTGACCAGTTCTGTATAAAGGTAAAGGTTTCCCTTGACGTAAAGTCCAGTCGTGTCCGACTCTAGGGGGCGGTGCTCATCTCCGTTTCTAAGCCTTGGAGCCGGCGTTGTCATAGACACTTCCGGGTCATGTGGCCAGCATGATGACTCAGAACGCCATTACCTTCCCGCCGAAGCGGTACCTATTGATCTACTCACATTTGCATGTTTTCGAACTGCTAGGTGAGCAGGAGCTGGGACAAGCAATGGGAGCTCACCCCGCTGCGCGGTTTCGAACCGCCGACCTTCCGATCGGCAGCTCAGCGGTTTAACCCGCAGCGCCACCGCGTCCCCTGTCCTTTGACCAGTTCTGTATAGCAGCCACTTATTTCTTCTTTCCTTTTCTTACCGTCATAATGTTAACAGGTGGCAGCAGAAACAGTCACCCCTACTTGCTTATTATTACTGCTTGCTTGCTTGGTTTTTTCCTCTGGAACTGAGATAACTATCACCTGAAACATTTACCACATCCATATGGCATTCCCACATTGCTTTATGATGATTGTGATGATAAGACTTATTTCAATACCATTTCAGGACAACCTATTTGAATGTGAATTTACTGCATTTTTCCCCATGAAGCAAAATAGTTGGTGATGTGATTGATATACTGTATGTACTTCTGAAGTCAGTGAAATCCATTCTTTAGGATCTGCTGAAAGGAAAGAGGCTTTCTTTATCTCTCTGTGGTCATCTGGAAAGGGCTGGTGAATTTCACTGGGATTATTAGGCTCAGCACAATGTGGTTCATTCATTCATTCAATTTATATGCCACCCTGGTCAAAAACTCTGGGCAACTGACTAATACTGTACATAAAATCCAACATGCTAAATGACTAATAACACCAATTCCATTAAGTCAGCATTAAAATTACAGAAAGCTAAAACCAGGCATTTAAAAAATGACAGTTGCATCAGGACATCTCACTCAAGGCACAATGACTAGGCTCAACTTATCCTACTTCAGTCACATTATGTGAAGACCTAGCTCACTAGAGAAAACTCTAATGCCGGGAAAGATAGAAGGAAAGAGAAGAAGAGGATGATCAGCAGCAAGGTGGATGGATTCAATTACAGTGGCAATAAGTGAACCATTGGAAGACCTGAAGGACCAAGTTAGGGACAGTTCATCATGGTGAAAATCTATGTAGTGGCTAAGGGTTGACAACAACTTGATGGCACCTAATCAGAACATCTCACCCTACCCCCCAATGGCTTGGGAGAAGAGAATCACCTTAATGGCCTGATAGATGATCAGAGAAGGATCCTTATTAGCCCTTATTAAAGTTTCTGCAATCACATGAAAAAGATGCAGCTAGATGAATGAATTCCATTAAAGGTGTATCTGCTTTGGGTGGCTGGACAAGACCTACTGTGCTTATGTGAGGTCTGAAACATTTCTTCCCAATCATTTTCAAAGTGGACAGAGCTCTAACAGATACTACTAATCATGTAGTGCCATTAGAGCTCTGGAACAATTATCAGAAATATTTTTTGTGATCCTAACTAGATAGTTCCAAGCTTCTGAAGTCAGAGCAGTGCTATGGGATAAAGCCATTGATATATGGCTTTTGAATCACTGCTGTAACAGGAAATATACTAAACGTTGCATTGCATGGATAGATAGTCTGAAATAGGTTAATTATTCATGTTCCTTTTTCCTATGTGTCAGCTGTTGAGACTCTGAAAAGCCAATGCCACCCACTTTCTGGACACTTATTAGCTAACAGAAAATTCAGTATATAAAGAATATTGGGAGGAGAAGCATGTTAACCATATGGTGGTTTTGTTTAAACTCTTTATGAGCATAATTGACCCTAAATCCTTGAACAAATAGCAAGCTAATTTTAATTAGAGGAAGTGTTTTCTTTGTGAAATATTGGAGTCATTCCTAAAAATAGTATTTTATTTTTAAACAGGAAACTTAAGAATAAAACATTATTTGCTCCTTTAAATTATTCACTCTGCTTTTTTATAATAAGAGTTCATTTCTCAGTAAAATATCTTTTTCTTGCTATGCAGTTAAAAATTCAATTACATAAACTTGAAAATTAGAAGCATATGGCCATAATTACAGCCCAGGTCAGTGCTTTCAGTGAGAGACTTTCTGTGATAAATTAAATACTGCTTATTTTCAGCTTTTCACAGGTGAAAATTGTAAGATAGACATATAACCACATTATGTAATCCACATACATGTAATGCAGTCAGTATTAAATTACAGAAACATACTTAAGCAGTAGTGGGATTTTACTCCATTTTGGAGGCTTTGTATGGTCAAGATATTGTTGAATACTGTAGAAGCATGACCCAATTCTTCAAAGTGTATTAATTCACAGTACCTCATGTCAGTTTGTGGGTTCTAAATTGTTGGAAAACGAAGTAGGAAGCAATTGTCTTTAGGACAAAGGGAGAATATATAAAATGTCCGCATCCAATAAACATGAGACTTTTTATTGTATATATATTGTTCAGTTATAATGCTGAATGGGTTCTTTATGATATTATCTGCATTAAATTGTTCATCTAGGCATGATTATATGAACTACCAAAGTGAGGACTATGGAACAAGCCATCTGCGGGCAATCAAGGTAACAGCTGTGACCACATGATTGTAGTTCCACCCCTTTTTTATGTGTGGTATTGAACAGTTGCAGCCATCATCTTGATTTTCTTGACCACTCCTGCAGACACCCTTGGTGCGGAGCATTATTTATTACTATTTTTTGCATAACTACATCCATTCCCTATTGTTCAAATTGTTAGTGAGCTACAATTCTGTCTTGACTTTGTCATGCTGTATCATTTGGTGTTTTATCAGAAGAATGGTTAATTCAAGAAAATAAGGAGACAGGTGAAAGGAAAAAGTGTTTATCGTGTTTGGAGCATCTCTGTATCAGACTTCAGGCTTAAATAACATGTGGAAGTGTCGTCATCGTGCAAATTGAGTCTAATCTGTGCAAAACCAATGTTAAGACTTGTGGAAAGATGAAACAAGCAAATAATATTTATTTTCCATTGCTAAAAATATAACATACAGCTGCCACAATTAAACCTGTTTCCATTCTTGTGCAGATGGCCTCAATTCCTTGAGAGGTGAAACAGAGAAGGGATCAACCATAAGTCTTTATAATAACACAGCTAAAGATAATATAGATGTTGTTTCAGACTTTTTTTTTAAGCTGAGAAAAAACAAATTAAGACTACCTAATAATGGGAGAGTGTGTATTTTGAGACACTAGAATCCCAGTTAGATATTATACAACCTGCTTCCTCTTGTGCTAGATCTTGCTGTTGAACAGTCAAACTTGCTATTTTCTAAAACATTTTTTTTTAAAAATCCACATTGGCCATGAAGGAAAAAAAAAGTCAAAATTCTCATTGAGGAAATATATTTATTAGACCAATTAAAGTTTTTTTTTTTTAAATAGCATGCTAATTTTCAGGTTCCTAATAATGTCCACATATTGACTGCACAATGTTCACATTGCCTCTTTGACTTTAAATATTTAGTTATAGCAGTAGTATTTAGTTATACTTCTAACAACTCAAGTATATATAGTAGAAAACAATTAAATGATCAGAAAATCAATATTACAAATTCAACTAATGTCCAACATCTGCAGCAAAGTACAAGGTGCTTTAAAATGGTTGTGAATTTCAAGCAAAAAGGAGTTACCGATCTTAGGAGGCCATAAGGTGGAAGCCACCATCAAGAAGGTGTTTCTCTGCAGGACCAGGAAATGCTTCTCTAGGGATATATGTACACAGGAGACTCAGTGGGAAACACAGTCTTGCAGGTGCACAGATGACAAGCATGTAGAGCTTTAATGGCTGAAGTGGGGTCCTGAAGCAGCAATCTCAGCATAAGTATGATATTGCTAAACTTACCTCCTCCTGTCAGTAGCTGGGCTGGGCAATTGCAGCTTCTGAGTCATCTTCAAGAACAGCCCCATATAAAGGGCTTTCTAGTAGTCTAACTGTGAGATGATGAAGATATTCTCATCCAGAAAAACATGCATCTGGTGTACCAACCAATGTTGAACTCAGGCCCTCCTGCTTGAACAGCAATTGTGAGTCCTGAAGGACCTCAAGTCATAGAACGTGTTCTTTCTGAGAAGTGGCACCAGAACCAATTTTAGGATTAGAATCAAACCTTAATCACATACAAATAGCAAATCCTTCTTGTATTGAATTAACTTGAGATTCTTTTGACCCATCTAGATACTAGGTCAGAATTTCCCCCAACGTCCCCATCTCAGCCTGGGATGATTATGCTTAACTGAATATCAACAGCATACTGATATCTCACCCCAACCGGTAAATTATCATTCCCAGCAGTTGAACATAGCTATTAAAAAGCATGGGGAAAACAGCTGAATCTTCTGGTCCTTCACACTGTAGCAGCCAGGGGCTTGACTCTGCTTCCCCCATGGATATCAAGTCATGCAGTCCCATCTCTCTGCAAAACTCTTTCTTACCTTCAGTCCCTCCCATCATATCCTATCATATCACACATTTCTTGCTTCTGAAAAATATCAACTCCAAAAAACAAAAGAAAACACCCCAGCCCTCATACGGTTGACTTAGCTGTGGAAAGGCATCTGTGTGCATGCTCATTTTCACAGTCTGAGACTGCCTGCATGCATATAACCTGAATGCACATGATAGTGCATGGAAAGATCAGTGCATATAGTAATCAATGCCTGGGGGATATAGGCAGGTATTAAATTATTTTCTCCTGCCATTAATTTTAAGAAAGATGTGCAGACCTTTATGATTTGATCAAGATTCTTCATATTTCCACTTTTCCTTCAGTAGTGGAAAAAAGAAAAGAAAAGAAAAAGAGTAATTTTGATAATCACACTCTCTAACCCATGCAAAACACAAGAGCAAGTAACAGGCTTATATTTCACCAGAAAATGTGCTACTTGGAATACTTCGTACAAAGGACAGAAAGAATGAGACACACATACAAAACCTGTTTTTCCTACTGTATGCTATTCCATCCTCTGCTATCTAGCCACTTTATCAGCACAGATTTTTTCCAGAAGATAAATCTTTCACTCAAGATTTCTGCATGACTGGAAGCCCTTGTGCAATGGGCTGTACGTTGATTCTTTTTTCATTGCAGTGACATGATTTTATTAAACATTAAAAAGATTGGAAACATACAAAACATTAGACATACTGTTCATTTTATCTATAGAGCAAAAATGTCATGAGTAAGGATGGCCAGCAGGGGGCTCCCATCCAGACTGTTAAACGCATGCGTAGCACTGAGGAATTGGGCAGCCATTCCAAGAGGCACAGATTGGGACCACCTTAACCTGAGGGGTTTATATGGCTGGGTTTTTCCCACGCTTCTTCAGTTTGTTAGGATTCCTGTTATGTAGGTAAAGGTAAAGGTAAAGGTTTCCCTTGACGTAAAGTCCAGTCGTGTCCGACTCTAGGGGGCGGTGCTCATCTCCGTTTCTAAGCCTTAGAGCCGGCATTGTCCGTAGGACACTTTCCGGGTCATGTGGCCAGCATGACTCACGGAACGCCGTTACCTTCCCGCCGAAGAGATACCAATTAATCTACTCACATTTGCATGTTTTTGAACTGCTTGGTGTGCAGGACAAAAAACAAACAAACAGCAAACTGTCTCCCCACCTCTCAGGATCCACTTAACAAGCCAACAAAAATACAGTGCCCCCCCCCCCCGCCTCCAAAGAAAGTGACCTATCTCCATTTGGCTAGGTTTGAATAGTAATAAAATACATTCCTTAAATACTCTGCTTTTTGATAAATAATGAGCCATTATTATCCATGGCTCATAATAGCAATGAAATGAAAAAAAAATCAGAATCATGAAGTTATGTGGCACAAAATATTCAGAATTAAAAATGATGCTTTTTCAGTTGAGGAGGTCAAGTTCCTCATGAATCTTCTGCTGGAAGACCAAGCTCCATTTCCTAAAGTTAGGTTGTTAATAATCAGAGATTATTGTTAAGATTTGGGGGACTTCATGCACAATCGCAATTCTATTTTAACTCCCAAAGAAGAATCAGAGTGCTTCTCTATGTCTTTCTGATTAATCCCCACATGTGTTCTTATCTGTTAATGTTTAGCTATTTTTTAATTGCATGATTTGACATTAACATGATCTTAGCTACCTATGAGAAAGAAGATATATCATATTTTGAAAATAAATTCCAACTTGTGTGGGAAAAGCTTTTCTTGAACTATATAGAGGATTAACCTGATTCCCTGGATTTTTAAATGAAATTTCTGAGCTGTCTTCATATATCTATTAATATTATTACATTAAAAATGTGTACATTTAATATATATGTCGTATACCCTATTGAAGGGATGTGGTGGCGCTGCGGATTAAACCGCTGAGCTGCTGAGCTTGCCGATTGGAAGGTCGGTGGTTCGAATCTGCGTGACGGGGTGAGCTCCCATGGCTAGTCTCAGCTCCTGCCAACCTAGCAGTTCGAAAACATGCAAATGTGAGTAGATTAATAGGTACTGCTTCGGCGGGCAGGTAACGGCGTTCCATGTAGTCATGCCAGCCACATGACCACGGAAGTGCCCACGGACAAACACCGGCTCTTCGGCTTTGAAACGGAGATGAGCACCGCCCCCTAGAGTCGGACACGACTGGACTTAATGTCAAGGGAAACCAATACCCTATTGAATTATTTATACCGTATGTTTTCTCCAGTATCAAAGGCCGCATACTGTACCTCTCCATATTATTTGCAGAGGAACACAAGAATGGTATTATATTTATGTTCTTCTTGTGGACTTTTGTAAACTGGCCACTATAGAAACATTAATATGAGACTGGACAGTTTTTTCTTTTACTAGTCCAAAATGAATCTTCTTATATTCTGTTGCAAAATCAGGGGCAAACTCATTAAGGATTATAAATGACACCAATCCATGTTGTTGTGTTGTGTTGTATGATGTTATATTATATGTTGTGTTGTGTTACGTTGTGTTATGTTGTTATGTTCCTGGAATCCAGACTGAAACTGTGTCTGAAAATTTGTCCTTAGGAGCCAAAGTAAAACTATGTATTTTGTGCTAGTTAACTGTTTTTCATTATTTGGCTATACCTTTGGGATTTGGTTTGGCTTATAGGAAGACTCTTCAATATTACTTCAATCTCACTTACTAAAAAATATTGCAGAAAGTGTTTTTATATCCTTAAGACTTTCCATAACAATAGGATGCCTCAGGGGTAGGGAAATGTATGTGTATATGTGTGTGTGTGTAAGAAATATGCAGTGAAATAACTTACACGATATAAAACAAATAAGAACAAAGATAGAAAACAAAAATAGAGAAACAAGAAAGAAGTTGAAAAAAAGAAAAAGAAAAAAATATATAATTTTGTGTTCTGCCATTCTTTCTATCAAGTAATTGTTATCTTAAACCTTTCCCCAACCTCTTTGTCTTTTTTTTAAATCCCCAAATCGTCAATTCATTTTTTTCTTCTTTCAGCAAGTGTCTCTGAATATATGTGGAAATGGAACCTCAACCTTGCTACGACCAAAGATACAAAGGCCGAGAACCAGATCTTTGTCCCTAATTTATATAAAGCATTATGCTGTCTATGGACATATCACCAACAGGGTAAGAGTCTTCATACTTTTGCATTTGCTAATTTATAGGTATAGCTGCCATTTGTACAATATGTACACATCTGGTCATTATAGGGAAGGCAATGACCATGTAACCTATGTGCCTGCTGTGTTTGCTGGCCAAGTGCTTTCCCTTTTTATTATTCTTTACATTTAAAGTATTCTTGAGTGAACTGCTCCTCAAACGGGTGATGTCATGTAAGGGAGAACACATGGCCATTCAATATCCATTGCAGAACTAATTCCAACTGGATTCAGGCACAGGAGAGCAAACAACTATCTTGTGAAAGATGAAAGCACTTAATGAAAATCTTCTTCATTAACATCTTCCACAATAAATGATAGTTGGGATTTATTATTTATTCTGCCCACATACTTGTAATCTGAAGTGGTTTCGTTCCAAATTTTACCATTCAACCTTTTATTTGTTTCTTCACAGCAAGAAGCATAGGACAGCCTTAGCATGCAGATTGGCACTTCCCATCATCTGCAGCAGGCTGGATTTGTATATGTTTACATTCTGAATTATCCCAAGTCATTTTGCTTGATTGGGCCAAACAGCAAGTAATGTGTAAATAGCCAGGTCTGAACCTGGCACCTAAATTACTTTAAACTCAACATAACCTAGACTCCAAGAGGCTTTATGAATTGTTACTTACATCACACAGGAACCATACCTGACTCTTACTTTACTTCATGGTTTTATGATATATTGGAAGAAAACCCCAAATTTCCCAGAATTAACTAACGATGACTAATAATCTGATGTCTGTTCATGGCACCTCAAATCAGCTATCAGAGCAACTAAAATTCTCCTCAGAAATTCAGCTATCATGATAGGGATATAAGGGCATTTGTGGAAGAATTAGAGACTCAGCAATAGATTTTAAATTAAGGGTTTGGGGATTTTTTACTTTTTTAAAAGGACATCTGCAATGTTCAGTCTCACTGCTGTGAAGGTCCCTGTTTATTCTTAACTGCATATGTAGCATGAATTCCTTTTCATTTAATTTAAAAACTTGTAAATTTGTTTTACAATTTCACATGCATTTTTCACAAGTCAAATTTCTGTTGGTAGGTTTTAGATCATCCTTTTCATAACAGAAATATTCACATTTTATTTTCATCATCACGTTTATTACAGCCCTAAGGCCAAACACAATAAAACTATACAATAGCAACAACCTTACATTAATACATATATATAAAAACAAAAGCAATTAATATACTACAATCCAAAATTAATTAGGAATGAAAATACTAAAATGAATTGAAGTAAAATACTATGTTAAGAAATTCAAAATCTAAGTGATGGTGCAGCATATTGTGCAGATGGTAGCACAAAACAGGCAACCTGGGAGGATATTTGTGGGTCCTTATCCGAAAGAGATAGCATTAAATAGAAGTCACTCTCCCTGCCTGGAAATTTCTTCAGTAATGGATATATAAGGATCTGTCTAGAATCCTTATACAGGGAACAATATAACAACATACGGCTTAGGGTTACTATTGAGCCGTCACCACATGAACATTTTATTTTAGAAATTACAGACCAACTCAATATGAATGACATTTTGCTTTCTTGTTCTTGTTTTGAAGGCACTTTCATCTGCAGCAATTTCAAGGTCACTGTTTTTCAAGTGCTCAGTAAGATGCTGCCAGTCTTCAAGAACACAGAAATTGCAAGGTCAGCTTCATATTTTAAAACCTGGAAGAGAAAATGATTTCATAGAAATGGTTAAAGAAATAAAGGGCATAAGTGCCAATTGTATAAAAAATAAAAGCATCCTATTAAACACAGAGAAAGGGAAAGCAGTAAAGAGACTTATGGTCACTGTACCTGTGGTGCCAGCTCAAAATCTATGTGAATGTTGTAGACTAATAAATTTCTGCTTTTGTGTAGTAGCCAAGGATCACGCTGTGAATCAGGAAATCCCTGGTTTGTATTTTGCAGGAAATCCCTGGTTTGTATTTTGTTCTTGTCGTGTTAGCCCTAGCTGTTACAATGGATTGGATTTTCATTTTTATATGTTTTTATAGAAACTTAAAAAAAAAAGTTAAAAACTAATCCAAACTAATATAAAGTAAGGAAGAAAAAAGAAAAAGGAAGCAAGCGAAGAGAAAGAAAAAAGTGCAAGAAAAGGGGAAAAAAATAAGAAAAATAGTAAGGAAAGAAAAAAGATACAAAGTGGTGGCTTTCAATATTCTTCACAGCGGTTATGTACAATTATATTTTAACCTCTCTCTCTCTAAAGTTACATCATAATACTCTTCCTTTTTATAATCTATCCTGTCTAATCATCAAAGCCATAAATCACAAGTTCACTTTTTTTCATTTTCTTGCAAAAGTCCGTAAGAGTCACCAATAAATGTAGATAATTTATCCATCTCAGCAAGATCTGTCGATTTGACCAATCATTCCTCCATAGTGGATAGTGTCAGATCTTTCCATCTCTGTACATATAATTATCTCGCCACTGTAATAATATATTGAAATAATTTTCTATGGATTTTTCTGTTTATCCATTAGTCCGAAAAGGAAAAAAAATCTGGCTTCAACTGAATATTAATCTTTAAAATCCTCTGTATCAAAGTAAGTATTTTTTTTTTGCTTTTTTACATGGTCACCAAGCATGATAAAATGTCCCTTCATGTTGTTCAGATTTCCAACATACATTTGAAGTGCCTTTATACATTCTAGATAACCTCTCTGGTGTCATATACCAACAATACATCATTTTATAAAAATCCTTTTTAAGATAACACAATATATGTAAATTTCAGCCCTTTTAACCACAAATTTTCCCATTGGTCCATCTCTATATATTATAACCAAAATAGTCAGCCCACCATATCATATATTCTTTAACCTGTTCTTCCTCTTCAATAAAAGTTTATACATTTTAGCGATTATATGGTCATCATCAGTGCACAACTGTACTTCAAAGTCATACTTTGCTCCATACCATATTTTTTGTCCATTTTGAATCTTTCTGATGACTCTAAGTGGGAAAATCATTGACAACAATATCTGTCTGCTATTAATTGTTCTCTTGATTTAATTTTAAATTCCCCTTGATGTTTTCCAATAATTCTCAATATGTCAACCATTTCTCCTTGTCTGCTGTTTCTCTTCTATAATATGCTTCTTGAGCTGAGATCCATAAGGGTGTTTTCAGACACAGCCTGGATTTATATCTACTCCTTATTTTCAATATGGCATGTCTAATAAAATGTTTGAAATCCACATTAACTTTATTGTACCATAAGATTTTCATTTTTTTCAATAAAGTACAAACTGCATTTCCACAATCCATCCCTTTCTATTCCCCCTTTCTTGCCCTGTTTCTCCTCCTTTGCCTTTCAGCAAAATTATGAATATGAGTAAAATAATCAAGTTATTAATGAATTATTACATGGTGAGATAGAAATAAAACTGGATTAAAAAAGGAGTTCAGTATTATTTGTGTAACTTTGCAGGACATTATAAGCACTGTGATGCATCACTTATTTGAAGCAAGTGAATGTATGCCTATGGTATATTTAGTTGATTGATTAATTTATAGGGCACCCAACTCCTAAATGACGTTGGTTGGCTTATAATAAAAAAATATATAGTTTCTGACTGGCTGATTTCCAAATACATAAACTTTCGATAATATCTACTGCATATCAAAGGTGTATTTATTCTTTTTAAAAAAATATGTTTAAATGTAGTATTCTAGTAGGATCTTCTATTGTTCTTTTTATCCACTGATAAAGTGTTCTATGTAGTTTGTACAAAGCAGCTGCCAGACTGCAAAATCCACCACTGTAGGAAACATTAACTTTGTTCAGGGCTAGTTTCATTTCTTATCTATTTATTTTATTTATTTAGGCACATATTTATGTACTGCCCTACTTCAAAAGACTCAGGGAAGTAGAATCTAAATCCCTTGCTGATTGTGGAAAATATTTTATGGGAAATAAGCTACCTGAGCTTCTTAGAAATGTTAAAAAGGCATTACAGAGGTGATCTTTATGCTGGATATTTATGGGTGATTTAATTTGGCTTTTCATTGGCTTTCAACATATAAGGTAAAGGTAAAGGTAAAGGTTTCCCTTGACATTAAGTCCAGTTGTGTCCGACTCTAGGGGGCAGTGCTCATCTCCGTTTCAAGCCGAAGAGCCAGCGTTTGTCCGTAGACACTTCCGTGGTCATGTGGCCGGCATGACTACATGGAACGCCATTACCTGCCTGCTGAAGCGGTACCTATTAATCTATTCACATTGGCATGTTTTCGAACTGCTAGGTTGGCAGGAGCTGGGACTAGCAACGGGAGCTCACCCCGTCACGTGGATTCGAACCGCCAACCTTCCAATCAGCAAGCTCAGCAGCTCAGCAGTTTAACCCGCAGCGCCACCGCGTCCCAATTCAACATATAAGAAAGACCATTAATACAATTACTTGGTAAAGTTTACTGACAAGAAAATCTGCACACTCAAGCCATGTGTGTGCGTGTGTGTGTTTAATGTATTTTTTTCAGGTGAAACTATAAAACAGTATCCTAATTAAGCTCATTTTTTTCCTGAGATTTTGTACACACTGGGTCACAGTGGGGAGTTGAATGGAGATAGTTGTGTCAGAGAAAGGCAGTGAGTGAATGAGATGAGGCGCTGCATTCAGGACTCAGTTATGACTTTCACCAGAAGACTTCAATCAAGGGAGCACATTCACCATGTTTTGAGCCTAAGTAACTATATGCCCAGAAATCTGCTAGTGAGGAACTCCAAGACTGATCATGGCACCTATGCTGGGCTGGTCTTACCATGAGACAAAACAAGACAGGTGATGGATTCATAATACCACAATAAAGCAGCATATTGTTATTTTGTGATTATTGCCTTTTCTGCCAGAGAATGGAAAGTGGCATTTGTGGGATTTCTGCCTTGTCTACCAGTATAACTAGACTGACACTGCACATCTTACCATGGATCAGTGTTTCTCAGCCTCACTGCTGGCTGGGGGAATTCTGGGAGTTGAAGTCCATACATCTTAAACTTGCTGAGATTGAGAAGCACTGCCATGGATGAATGGGGATGTTTGTTGCTCTGTGACATAGAGTAAAATGCCTCAGGCTGGTCCACAAGAGGGCTTCTGTGTATGCGTCTGTAGGAAAACGTAAGTGTATTTTTGTGCTAAAATATGTTGGTATCATGCATAGCTGTTGTGGTGTTGATAGTTTCAGAGAACTGTTTCATGATAATCCCTGACTTAAAGCAAAAGCAAGCATCTCACCTCTGAAGATGTGTGTGTGTGTGTGTGTGTGTGTGTGTGTGAGAGAGAGAGAGAGAGAGAGAGAGAGAGAGAGAGAGAGAGAGATAGGTGCATTTTTTATCTCCTTGAGAAGTGAGAAATTCCAATTTAATGCTTTTGGCAGTTCTATAAGGAAACAAATCTGCAACTTTTCTGCATCAATAGGTTCTGCAGTTTACTTTCTATTTGTTTCCTCCTACCTTGTTTTTTATATATATACACACACACCACACTTGAACTGATGAAATATCTTTTGACATCCTGAACAACAGTCTACCTGTCAAAGAAACAGTCACCTGGTTGTAATAACACAGTGCTGGAGGTTCATCTACAACATGGTGACATGTCTGTGCATACTGTAACTACTAGTGGATATATTTATTAATGTGTACCAACTGTCTATTGGAACATGGGATTTTGTACTTTCCAAATTGCTAACTTATGCTGCTAGACAATGTGTAAAAATGGACACCGTTCATTAAATGTGATGATGTACAGTACAAGTACTCTACAACCAATTTATGTTGTTTGAATCAGCTGCATACTTATTTTGACTGGAAGATTAATGAAATGCCTCCTGATGCTTGAAGGTTGGATACAGTCTCCACACACCTAAAGACAGGAAAAGATCCATACTGGATCAGAGCACAGATTCATCTAATCCAGCATTCTATATCCCATATTGGCCAACTAGATGCATTTAGGAAGCTCACAAGCTTGCATTTCAGGGTAAAAAGCTCCCTGCCACTGACTTTCAGGCAAACACAACTGAAGGTAAGGTGAACTCCTTGGTCCAAAATGCTGCTAGTTGACTCCAAAAGTTAATATAGCATCATTTTTACCATGAAAGCTAAATAATTTTAATGCACGGATCCAAACACTCAGAATTTTAAGCTGGCATTGCAAAACAATACTGTGATGTGACTTGCTGAATGAAATAATTTTGTAGAAGCACAAACTGGACCCCTTCAGAACAGCTGGCATTATCTGGTAGTAAGCTTCAAAAAGGCTCAGAGAAATCCATAAAACTTTAGGATATATCTGTGTGTCCAGATGCCTTAAATAAAATAGCTTTTCTTGAATATAATCCCATTGGATCAGAACAGGAATCATTTAGGTGAAAACTCCTTAAAGTGGTTATTACTCTCTAATGAGAATGGGAGAAAAAAATCTAAGTACTTCCCTCCCAGTATGACTGGACTGTTCTGGGAGAGATGCAAAAGTGGTCCTGCCTTTTTGAACAACATTTTAAACACTTGTCTATTTTTTTTTCTTTTAGTGGTCAGGTTTCCCTCCTGCCTTCTACCCACCCACCACCACCACCACGTTTTAGAGCAGTTAAATCTGCATCAGCTCTAATAGCTATGAGCTCATCTCGTATAAGCACATTTTTTGTTAAAACCCCACAATCTTGGAAAAATGTTAGTGCTTTTAAACAGCCTGGCTCAGAATAACTTGCAATATGACGCATGCCACAGGAAATAAAGTGGTATGAGGCACCTAGAAAATATTTTTCAAACAAGTCATTGAAGCCATTAGGCCCATGGCTCAGCTTTTCGGAAGTCACTTATTAAGCGTCAACACCAGCCATGCCAAGCTAAGCTCTTGCAGTTGGTGATTTTCCAATTGAATATTCAGGGCCCTGTCTCAGCCTTGTTTTGAGGGAAGTACATGCCTGGAATGTTAGCAAGCTATTTGCTAGAGAGGGAGGGGGGGACTGCCCACACAGGCCCAGTGTTGATCACATCAGTGTGTTTGAGTGGGTATAGAGTGCAAAATGATTGAAAGTACTTCCAGATCTTGGTTGCTGGGAGACAAAGCAAACTCTGTTCTCTGATCTGATGGTCATATTTTTCAGGGGAGGATGTGGTACAGGAAAAGGGAACACAGCCAGCCTCTATCTAATGGTTCCAAACCAGCCGAAGCCTACCTCTTTGGCTGTTGATGAGTGGGAAATGAAACACAGATGGGTCAGGTGGACAAAAAAGGGGGGAAACAAGTCAAGCCAAAGATTAAAACAAATGTAATACTTATGGAGTATAGAAGTGGAACACTCAGACTGAAATGGGCTGGAAGGCAAGAGACATATTTGAAAAGCTTGTGATAAGAGTAAAGTATATTTAATTCTGTAAGCCTCCCAGAGTCACCATGTGTGAGTTGAGCAGCCTTATAAATCTGCTAGCTAGCTAAGTAAATAAATAAGACAAAATTACTCTCTTCTCAAATCAACAACTCACTGTACCTCTACTGCAGTGTTTCTCAACCCCGGCAATTTAAGATGTACGGACTTCAACTCCCAGAATTCCCCAGCCAGCATGCTGGCTGGCTGGAGAATTCTGGGAGTTGAAGTCCACACACCTTAAAGTTGCCAAGGTTGAAAAACAGGTTCTGCTGGATTAATGCGTAGCTCTCCTTCAACTTGCTCCCTATAATGTGAGCATTTGTGAATATAGAGTATTCAGCTGCACACAGGAAAAATAAGAACAAATACATTCAGGAA
This sequence comes from Candoia aspera, assembly GCF_035149785.1. Lineage (NCBI taxonomy): Eukaryota > Metazoa > Chordata > Lepidosauria > Squamata > Candoiidae > Candoia > Candoia aspera. The sequence continues at coordinate 23,932,453 of NC_086157.1, forward strand.
ATATTTTAGAATATAACTGTGAAACTGGAATGAGATACTACAGGAGTTAAGGGGCTGTGGCCAAAAGTGTCAACATGATATTTCCACACATACACACAGACATACTATAGATATGTAGTAAAGCAAAACATAACATCCTTGCTCTTCCAGTTTCATATATCACATCCAGAACTAAGTACTTTGGGAAGATCTAATTAGCTGTCTTGATATCATATATAATTGTCCAAACTATTATCTCTTATCAGACAGCACAACTTGTATATACTTTTTCCTGGTTGCTACTTTCATAATTAATATAATGAGATTCTTCCATTCTTATAATGCTAATGAATATGCCTGTGAAAATCAAACTTACATAACTTGTTAGGCCATTCTTAAAACCCCAGACATTATTTTCCTTAAGTGGATATTCTGTTTTTTGAGCTAGAGTTTTCGATTTTGAAATGTATGACTCAGATAACTAAACAGTGTGACTAGAAGATATTTTTAACTACCTTAGATGGCATAACTTCAAAGAAATTTAAAGAAATTAAAACCTCAGTAAATAGTTTCTCTTTCTCCTCAGGTATAAAAATCACTTCAGATTACTGTCCCATCTCCATTTAGCTGTGGTTGACTTCCTAAAACAGTCTTTTGTATAGCTCTGAAAATTACTAAATTTATGTCACAGAATATTTTCCCCTATACAGAGCACCATTATCTGCTAAGTTTCAAGATTTGTACTTACCAAGACCCATTTTTCATATTTTCTTTAAAACTGGCATTGCCTGAGAAGGCTACTGTTGCATACTCTTTTTAAAGATCAAAGCAACTACTAATTTTTTTGACTTTTGATATTTTTTATTTATTTATTTGTTTTTAAATGGAGCAGGGGCATATCTTTGCAGTGTGCTTTCCCTGAATATTTTCATTTCAGCTACCAGCCAGATGCCATATCCACGCTTTTGTCTGAATGGTATTAAGTCTCACACAACCATCACAAATGCTATTTTTGGCACACCCAGCACTAGTTGTTCAACTATAAAGCTATCAAATTGGTTCCTCCAAGTTTTCTAGGTAGAGGCTTTCTGCATGAATAGTGAGGTTATGTGGTTCCATTATCATTCTTCAAGCAGCTTCATTTGTAAATCATCTTCTCACAATAGCACAAAAGGTTGCTGAGAGACTTGATTAGGAATACCAATTGTGGGTTGCCAACATTATGATGGTAGCAAGAGGTATGAAAAGTCCTGTCTGCTGCCACCTAGTGATTGTCCAGGGGTTTGCTCCCCAAATATGGTAGTCTTAATGGTGGAGAGAGAGTCTTAATGGAGAGAGGCTTCCTAAAGCATTTTTTTTTGGGGGGGGGTAGACTTTCCTCTCTGTGCTGGCACATAAAGAGAGGGTTAACTGTCTCATCTCAGTTGTTATGACATAGTTGATTTGAGGCAGTTAGTATAACTAGCCCCCCTCCTCCAACCTCTAGAGCTATTTGGGACTGAAACAGTCCCCACAATGGAGTGGATTTGCTGTTTGCATCACACATTACTATTCTTATGATCCAGCTAAGAGTGCAATGCAAATGAAGTCTATGTGCTTGTAGGTATTCCGTGTGTGGGTATCTACTATCTATTTCATTTCTCACCACATGGGAGCAACTTTCTTTCAGAACACAATTGTGGTCCACCTCCCAATTATGGGATGAGTGAGAAAAATGTTGTGTATTAAATAGTTCTAAATCTCACAGCTGCTATTCAACTCCTGACCCATCCACTTGGAGAAAGCATTATTTCTATGGCTTTTCCCCAGGGGGTTAGCTAATTTCATAAATAGTTTCCATGGTAATTCAAATGAGCTGAGCTTCCTAAAGTGTGAAAATCATGACTTATGCCAGATACAATAAAGCGCAACAAATTATTCTGATACTGTGCCATCAACAACTTCTCCTCCTTTTCCTTCTTTCTGAGAACCCCAGCTAGATGCTGGTGTGAAGACAAGCTGGCAACAATTAAATTTATTATCAACTTCCTTCCAAATAATTACAGCCCTCTTGCTGAAGACTTAAGGTCAAATCAGAGACATTAATACATCAATGCATGTCAGTAGCTTTGATTTAAAAAAAAATATCAGCTATGAATGAATGTCATGTGGATTGGAACTGCTGCATAAGAACAAGAGGTTTCTTTCCCCTGAATCATTCTCATCTGCTGCATTTTCTGCAGTGAAAACCCAGCACCCAAAACTGCTATTTCCTTGCACAGGGAGGATTATTTGGATTCAAATCATAATTTTCCCTCTTTGAGGGGATGGGGAAAGGACAGGAGTGGCTTTAGTTAGGAAAATACGGGGGGATACAGCAATGTCTATAGCAAATTGTGATGATGCCAAAATGATATGTCCATGATGATGGAATCATGCAAATGCCATGATTACATACTTGCATCAAGAAAACTGATGCAAGTATATAAATTGTTGCCTTTACATCATAGCATCATTGCACATGCATTAATTCCTTTACTTAGATATCCAGCTATCTCTCTCTATTTTTCTTTGTTTTGATTGACTGACTGACTGACTGACTGACTGATTTTGTGCCTTTGGGTCAGCCTGAACATTTTTAGAAATGGTTTGTCACTGCCTTCTTCTAGGGCTGAGAGAGAGAGACTGACCCAAAGTCACCCAGCTGGTTTTGTGCCTAAGGCAGGACTAGAACTCATGGTCTCCTGGTTTCTATTCTACTGCCTTTTAACCACTACACTGAACTGGCTTTCATTGCAATGGTATAGATATATGATAAAAAAGTTTTCCATAGTGTCTGTTTTGACCATCCAGAGGTGTGATCCAAATATTCTAATCTGGCTCTGCATACATGACACAATGCTATCTTTAGATGTGTCCAAAGGGGGATGGTTTCAGAATCATCCATCATTCATTCATTCATTCTGGAATTGGCTGAGATAAGATCTATTCTCAGATAAATTGGTGTAGAATTGTGGGCTAATAGAGGAGCAACTTTTTCCCAGAATTGAAATTTATCTAGAAAGTGCCACTTTCAAAACTGTGTATCTCAGTTTAAAACAAAGGTCTCACTAGTGGGTTGAGAAATGAGAGATAAGAATTTGGAAAGGGAGGACCATCAGCCAGTAGTGCTGTAGTATTTGCTTTTGAATATAGAATGTGTCAGTTTAGATAAAAGAGTCAGGAGACAAAAACTCTCTGTGATCTGACTTCTACTGCTCAAAATAGACTAAAATGGATGAAATCAACAGGAGTCAATAACATGATACCAGCAGGCCTATTGTACATATAAAAGATGCCGGCAGCTCCAAGAAATTAATATTTCTATAATGAAATGGTGGGAATCTAAAAAGATTGCCAAATTACCCAAAATGACATAGATTATGAAGCAGAGATTGCAGCGGAGATCACACAGAGGTGTTCCTTTTTCCTTCAGCCAGGGTCAGGATGGCAAGGGACCATGATGGGAAGTGCAGGGCCATTGCATCAGAATGGCCACAGATCACCTCCTCTAACAGAGATGGATCTGTCTCAGGAATGCATATGCTCACCTGACACTGGAATGTCTTCAGTTTGAATCTCACTCTTTCCACAGACAAGCTGCTTTCTCTGGGGAACGTGAGAATAGTATTATTGGTCTAGTTTATAAATTTGTTGTAAAGAATTACAATGTGCTAGTGGTTACAACCCAGTTTTAACAATTACCAGATTAATGTTAGTTTCTAGTTAATCTAATTTAAACAGCATGCATGGAATAAATATTGTTATTATGTTGTTAATTTTTATTTATTAGTTATTACTAGGCCATATTACATTGCAGTTTACCAAAATAAGTATGTGGCAAAGGCAGCAGCCTCAAAAAGTTGTTTAACCACAAAACAATATTTTACAAAAATTGTCTTTTCAATGAATCTTGAGCCTTGACTCTAAAAGTTTGAGCTTTTAAACCTAATAGAGTAGTAACGTTAACCAAATGTTTTACTGTTTTATTAGTCTCATAAAGGCATTCCCTATTTTCTATATTATCCCAATAAAAATCTGTCTCCATTTAATAGAATGGAATAAGAGGCAATTCTATACATTTATACATACTGCAAATACTGGAGTACAAAAAATTTTATTATGAAATTGGATTTTTCACGAATGGATAAAACTATAGTGCTTAGAGACAAGTGTGTGTGTGTGTTTCAATTTTTTTTTTCAAATAGGTTTTGTTTTTGTTTTATCTTTTTCATAACAGTAGCATATAACAGCCTTTTTCTTTTTTAGCGGTAAAGCAACTGCCTCCATTTTGGTCAAGCATACAATGTTTTCATCCTGGATTGAGTCCAAGGAAACCTGTTTTTCTGGTCTGCAGCCAAAAGGGTACGTCAGTGCTATTTTCCTAAGTCATGTCAGGCAGTTCCACACATTCAAACAGCTCCAGATTGTTCTCTTTCCATAATAATGGGGAAGTGAGCTTATTTTATTTCAGGCACAGCTGCAGTGTAGTTGAACCTGTTGCAAAGCTAGGTTTCTTCGTCTTAGAAATGCTGTTGCTCAGTTTCCCCATTGGAAGAAACTGTTGCAACATCACCCCCCATCCCCAAGTTCCTGAGTTGTATTTTCTTTAAGGAAATTGTTCCTTAAGGAGAAGACAAAACTGACAAAACTCTTGTTATTATCCATGCTAAAAGCTACAATTTCCTTAAAGATTTCTTAAAGACTATCTTCTCTTAAAGAGGAGACAAGCCAGTTTGGTGTAGGGGGAGTTGGTGAGTTCTAGTCCCACCTTAGGCACAAAGTCAGGTGGGTGACCTTGGGCCAGTCACTTTCTCTCAGCCCTAGGAAGGAGACAATGGCAAACCACTTCTGAAAAACCTTGCCAAGAAAACTGCAGGGACTTGTCCAGGCAGTCTCCAAGAATCGGACACGATTGAATGGATAAAGAAAAAAGAGAAGACACAGCTATGTACTAAGTGCCAGGCCACTGGGATCCTCCCTCCCTCCCTCCCTCCCTCCCTCCCTTCTTTTCTCCTTTTGTGTGCAGATTTTCATGTTGTAAAGACATTTTTGTTGCTGCAATAGCTGAGGGAGATGCAGTGATCATTGCTTCTTGTTCTCAGAATTTCAATTTGGCAGACATGAAGGTTATGAAGTTTCAATCTGCTTCTGAGCATTTGGTAAGGGATAATAATAGAAATATGATAATGTCCAAAGTAATCCGTTCCCTTCTCAAAGTTCTGATTATGCTGTCCAAAGGGGAAAAGAAAAAGACAAACCTATACTGAATCAAATAAATATTCAACCCATAGAGAAGAAAGAGGCAAATTGTATGCAAAGGTTGTAGAAAGAGGGATAGAGAAATCCATGTTTGATGTAGTCCCTGCCCATGGCTGCTTCCAGACAAATATTTCTTAAATGTTTAGTAGCAGGATTTATGATGGCAATTCCAGGGATCATTCAGAGAATACAGTCCTTTAGTTATCAGCCCAGGCCTATCCCAAATTTTGGGCAAGTAGATCAGTAGAAGATGAGGAAATAACTGTGATATTGTGGTAGAACAAAGAAGACAGCATGGCATCTGTGGTGCACCATTACTAATGACTTCCTCATTAGTGTGAGGCACTAACACCTCTGGTCCACCCATATTATCACTCATCAATCCATGGCTTTATCTGCTCATGTTTTATCTCCAATTCTTCTAGTCCTCTTTCTCCTCTGAACAGCATCAATCATGTTACACAGGAAGTCCTGATTTACCAGCATTACTATAAACATATACATTATACTAGATAAGGAAATATAATGGAAGGAGAGAAAGAGAGAGAGAGAGATCAGCTGTCATTATTTGTTTGGTTCCTATACTAATCTTCTTCCTCTCCAAGAAGAGCCCAGAGTGGTTACAAAGGGGGTGGGGGGCAAGGAAGGAGAGATCTTAAATAAACCATCATAATAAAGCCAGTCATACCCAAAAACAATGAATATATATATAAAAAAGAATATACATCACTTAAAAAATGGAAAGTTACAGGCAAATGTAGATGCTTGGGGGACCAGGCATATCTTCAGTTCTTCCTGGGGGCAGTCCATAATTTGAGTGCTGTCACTGAAATGGACCTCTCCTTGTCACCATACAGTGAGTCAAGCAAGCCCATTGGTGGGACCATGAACAAGGCCTCCTCAGCCGATCTGAATTCATGAATTGGATGGTATTGGGGGGCAATATTTTAAGTAATTAAGCATTAAGAGCTTTACAAATGTAAACACCTAAAATTTAAAGTGACAGGTCAAGTATGATGCTCCTAGGATTGTTCCCACTGCCATCAGTCCTCAATTGGTCTTTTGACAAGCTGCCTGCAATATTTACATACAACTTTATGGGACAATTGTTCCATAAGATTTCTTGGATAATATACATGAATAATAGTATTGTTTCCTAAATGTAAATCACACATAAACATAACAGGTACACATAAGCTATTAACATACTGGGAATAGCAAGGCATTAACATTGTTCTTAATCTATAATCGGCTGGGTTTACACAACATGCAAAGCCAAAACCTACCAAAGCACAATAGGGCTTCCTCTTACCATATGCATGAACTCTAATAACAAGTAGGAACTTACAAATGCTAGGTGTTTACAGAAGACAATACAGCAAACAGTTGATGGATCAGTAATTTTTGTTATGTGGGTTCATGGACTATTATCCTAGCTATTTCCTATTACACACCATCAGATCCATATTCACGTCAGCCACACTGGCATTTTCTTCCAATGATTTACTGTGTTCTCAGATGAAAAAAATGAAGTATTGATACCAGAAAACTTTGATTTGGTGCCACCATCAAGTTTCAATTGGCTTGGAAAAAAACAACAACAAAAAAAAACAAGCAGCGTATGTTTTAAAAGCTGCGTGCATTACCTTTTGCTGCACAGAAGTGAAGACCAGCTGGTGCTTCAGAAATGCATGTGTTCATGCACTGGTAAGAAAGAGGGCAAACAAATAAACAAACAGACCCTCAATTGGTTTCAATTTGAAAGGTCTGGGAGAACAGGGTTATTTTTATCTCAGGATGCTTCTAATTTGTTGTTGTTGTTCTTTAGTGCATCACCACATGTTCTTCCAGAAGTTCAAAAGAAACAGCAACAAACAACTTTTTTTTTTAACAAAAAGGGGGTTGGCATTATGCCCTTGTGCAGAAGTGTATATAGTTAAACAGCTTATCTCCATTGAGCTGTTTCCCTTAATATGTTCTTAATTAAGAGCCCATCTATTACTTGCTATGACCGGCTGAACAATGTGGCAGTAATTTCTTAACAGACCTTGCTGTTCTTTGAACTGCAAGTACAGAGAGCCGGAACGGAACCAGATCAGTGAGGGTGAGTGCTAGGAAGTGAAGCCAGATGCAACCTCTGCAGATCCATTTTCAGATGTTCTCCAGAAAGGGACCTGAGCTAACAGCTGGGAACATTTTCCCCTCTTAGAAAATATTCTTAGGAAATATTCCTACATTTTTTTCGTTAACACCGCAGCTGTTTTCTTATTGAGGTATGTGGCTCTCCAAGGAAGATATCTCATCAGAAGAAACATAACTGCAACTATAAAGATTTTTTTAGGCAGAGTGGAAGAAGGAAAACCCACTGTGCTGCAGCTTCAGAATTTTTGTGCACTTAAAAACTGTAAATGAGAATGATTGCCCAATTTACTGAATTATTTTCCAATGTTGTACAGAGCTAGATATGAATGGCAGGAAAACGGCATCTCCTTTAGAATTTCAGATCCAGATGCTCAACTTCAGAGTCTTTCAAGGACAGCCAATTCACACAACCATTACATAATGCTGTAGCCAAACACAATACATGCCCGTTGTCTGTAACATTTGTACCACTGAACGAATTTTGCAAACACTTTAACGTTTATCAGAATCTAACCTCACCTTTCAACTCAAACCAAAAAAAAAAAAAAAATGCTTCCTTTGACTTTAAGACAGTAACAAATGTTACATGAATCAGTTCAACATTCCTGTGGATTTTTTTAAATAGTAAAATTAAAATATTTAGCTATTTTTTAATTTTAAAAAGCCCTCTTGTATAGACCTTTAAATGAATACCTTACCTGTAACAAAATCAGAAGTTAATGTTTGATTAAATTAAGTGGTGCTTATGCCCAGATGAATAAAGATGTGATTACATCTTAAAGGTTTCCGGTAGGACCAGAAAAATTGCAAACTTAACTAATGAGGAATATGCAGGCAACCAGTCTTACAAAAATAAGCAGCTATGCCTCAGCAACAAGTAAATTGAGCAAATATCAGAAAGAAAACTTCCACATGATACATGCTTAATTATCTGCTGCACTCAGAGGAAAAAAAGAAATATATTAAGGGATGAATAGCCTCTCTTCCCTATCCCCCACCAAAAAAAACAAAACTAGTGGGAAGTGCACATGATGCTGTTATGTATTTTAGGTCAGTAATCACAAAACTTGCATGGGAATGGAGGTGGCATATCCTACTTCATTCAAGGCTGGCCTTAGTGTTAGCTAACGAGACCATTGTTTTGGGACACAGATGCTATAATGCAAAAAGGGGAGAGGAGAACAAAAGAGGAAACCATACATGGCTTGAGTTGCCTTTAGATATTATGGAGGATGATCTCCTGATGTTAGTGCAGAACCAAGATGATGCTACAAGTCTGTTTCACTTTTATACATCAATGGAGGATTAAGGAATATATTAGGGAACAATAGACTGGTCCTTGCTTTAGTTCCTTACAGCATGTAATTTCCTGGAAAAGGGAATGGCTTACACATAATGAGCCTTGCCATAACAACTTTACCACACCTCTGCTGCTATATGTGATTGATGGTTACATGCCATCATATCATTTTTGTCTCCTAGTGACTACATAGATAGGTTTTCTCCATGACAATCTCTCCCTAAAATTGTCTTTCAGGTCTTCCAACAGAGCACTCATAGCCACTGTAACTGAGTCCATCCATCTTGTTGCTGATTGTCCTCTTCTTCTCTTTCCTTCCATCATTCCCAGCATTTGAGCTTTCTCTAGAGAGCTAGGTCTTTCCATAATACCTCTGAAGTAGGATAATTTGAGCATGGTCATTTGCCAGTCAAAGCGAATACACCAAAATAGAAATACGCAGGATAATGGACCTAGTCAACCTCTGCCTTACAACCTACTTTCAGTTTGATGGAGAAATATACCAACAGATCAAAGGAACACCCATGGGATCACCAATTTCAGGACTTAGCAGAGATTGTAATGCAGTGTCTGGAAAGGATAGCACTCCCACACATACAACCCAAAGTATGGATCCAGTATGTAGATGACACTTTTGTCATAATAGAAAATAAACAACTGGAAGAAACCCACAAAACCATCAATAACATATTTAATGGAATAAAATTCACAAGGGAGGAAGAAAACAACAACTCACTACCATTCCTGGACTTCCTCATCAGTAGAGGAAATGATGGTAAGTTAGAAACACAAATCTACAGGAAAGCTACCCACACCAACCAAGTGCTCCATTACCACAGTAAAAATCCAACCTCCCACAAGAGAAGCTGTGTAAGAACATTATTCAGATGAACAGTTACACACTAACACCAGAAAAAAGAAAAAGATCATCTGTACAGCATCTTCCAACAAAATGGATACCCGCTCAACTTTATCAAAAAGTGCCTCACCACCCAACCCACTACAACCCAACCAATGGAAACTATGAAAAGGATAACTCTGCCATACACCAGAAACATCTCAGAAACCACCAACAGACTGTTACAACCACATGGCATCACCATAGCACATAAACCAACTAAAACTCTTCAAAACATATTAAGCAAGCCAAAAGACCCAATAGCCCAAGAAACAAAAACAGGAGTTATTTACAATATACAATGCAAAGACTGTAACAGCCACTATGTAGGACAGACAGGCAGAAGACTAGCAGAGCGCATCCACGAACACCAACTAGCAGTCAGAAGACACAATGAGAACTCCTTAATCTCACAGTACATGGACAGACTCAACCATAGTTTCAACTGGGAAACTGTGAGCAGCATCCTAAACCAAGCCAAATCCCAAAACACCAGACAATTCCTGAAAGCCTGGCACTCAGACCAAGCAGCCATCAACAGACACATAGAGGTAAACAACATTTACATACCATTCAAACGAGACAATAGAAAAACCAAAAGACCAGTACACTCCCTTGCCAGCAATCAATACCCAGATATGCAAAAATCAACACTAGGATTAACACCAGATGAACCATCAAACAGCACAATACACCCTAATCAAGGAACTATTAACCCAGGCAATCAACCAGGCAGCAAACAACAGCCCAATCAAAGAACTCCCAAGGAGAGAACAACACCCCTACCAATACAAGCAGGGCAAGCCACAGTATATAAACTGAGAGCAAGGCCCACTCCCTCTTTCCACTGAAGATGTTGCCTAGTCTGGCAATGAAACAAGAAAACAACAAGGCTCAGAGAGCACCAAGGACTCCATGGTCATTTGCCTCATGTGAAAACACTGGCTTGATTTGTTTGATGATCCATCAGTTTGTTTTCTTGATTGTCCACGGTATTCTCAGGAGTCTTCTCCAAAGCCAACACCAACATTCAAAGATGTCAATACTGTTCCTATCCTGCTTCTTCAAAGTCCAACTTTCCCTTCCACAAAGTGTAGCAAGGAATGGCTTGCATGATTATTGATCTTTGTAGGTATAGACACATCATGGTATTTGACTATGTTTTCCAAGGCCTTCACGGGTGCTCTACCAAATGCTAGTCTGCAGCGTATTTCTTGATGGCTTGTTCCTTTATTGTTGATGGTTGATCCTAAAAGGCAGAAGCTTCCACCACTTCAATATCTTCATTGTCAATTCTGAGGCTGGTTGTTCTACCTGTTGTCATTAGTTTGGTCTTCTTTATATTTAATTTTAGTCCCATTTTTTCACTGTGGCCCTTGACTTACTAGGGCTTGCAGATCCTTTGCATTTTCAGCTATCAAGGTAGTATCATCAGCATAGTGCAGGTTGCTGTTTCTTCCTCCAATTTTAAAACCACACTCATCTTCTTCCAATCCAGCTTCCCTATATATTCAGCATAAATAAGGGGAGAGTATGAAGCCTTGTCTCATTCCTTTCCCAACCTGGAGCCAGTCTGTTTTGCCCTGTTGTGTCAGTACTGCAACTTCCTAACTTATATTTAAGTTTTTCATGAGGCCAATGAGATGTTCTGGAACTCCCATTTTTCTGAGTACTTTCCACAGCTTGATGTGATCAACACAACTGAAGGCCTTTCCATAATCAATGAAGCACATAGTGACTTCTTTTTGATACTCTTTGGCTTTCTCAGTTATCCAGCATGCATCAGCTGCTGTATGTATCCTGCCTACTGTATTACCTATCGTAGCAAATCAGTGGCAAAGTGCTACAAACTATACTTGATTATCACTCTAGGGTATGTCTGTCTGTTTATCTGACTCAGCTCTTTTGTTTGTAGGTGGTTCCTTGGTTCATTTTTTTACTCATTCCAGCTAAGGAAAAAAATAAATCCTCACATGCAGTTTGCTACCTTTGTTATAGTATCAGAATTTTCTGGCAGGCTGCTAGACTACTGCTTTGGTGACGTAAGACTTTTTTGTGCCACTTTTTGTTTCATGGATTATTTGAAGCTTTGGAAGATGGCAAGATCTCAGCAACTGGGAAGTAGCCAAGATTTCCACATTATTCCACTAATGGATCTTAACAGGAAACGAGGTGGTTGGATTAAATTATGGGAAAGTAACATAGTTGGAGGAACAAAGAAGAAAAGGAGGGGGAAAAACCTTCCCCCATGATAATTTTTGCCTCCCTGGACTATTCAGGTTCAAAATAGGAATTGAACCTTTGCAAAATTCCTATACAAACTTATTTGAACCACAAGGTAATGTTGTGGCCCCATGAAGAAAGGTCAAACAAAGAGTGCACAGTTAACAAGACTCTTTTGCAGAGAGGTCATGCTGAAGACTGCCTGAAGTACAATGACAAATGAAAGCATTAGAGCTGATGTAGACATTTCCTGGTATGGCAGACCTGGAAAATAAATGTATTACAGTGGGAGCAGAACTCAGCTAACAGATTGTGCAGTTGTTTTTATGTTACAATATAGTTCTTGACAGTATATTCTACCCCTACTCTGAAGTTAACTTCTATTTAATTCACTGAGACTTGGTGCATGTGAAGCATGTGCAGAGTGCTGGAAAGCATTTAGCACAAGGGCCCAGAAAGAAGACATCAGGCATTTCAGCGAAAAGTTGTATTCAAACAAAACACAGAGAACATAAACAGTTTCTCATCCAGAGCCCTGGATGGGCTCAAAATCTCCTAAATACTAAAGGGCATATTTATAAGCTTATTTGGTCATCCAACGCTTAACCTCTTCCACACCCCAACCTGAGAACAGTGAAGCCCGACCTTTCACCCTGCTGAACAATTAAGAAACAATTTGTTACCATGGTACCAGGGCATTTCTGTGACTTATTCCTTGCAGAATAACAATGATATACCAACAAGACTTACTTCCGGTTAAAGTTGCAGATGATTACAACCTAAATGTGCCATTTCCTGAGGAAAAAGATAAATCTGATTTTAACAAGGATATTGAGAGGATTTTGCAATGGCTTCCATTTTAAAGTAGAAATGAAATGAGGAGAAAATGACACACTGAAAATAGATTTATCCATTCTAGCTTGAGATTATATGATCAAAGATCAAATTTACTGTAATCCAAGATCAGATAGAAATACTACAATGAAACCAAGGGAAAAGAAAAGTATATAGAACTGAATATTTGTTAGACAGTATAGTGTTAATACCTCTGTCAAAGATCATAGAATGAAAGGGCTAGAAGGCATGTTGGAAATTATCCAGTGTTATCCCCTGCCCAAAGCAGTAATTTAATAATAATAATAATAATAACACCAAAAACACCAATAATAATAATAATAATAATAATAATACATTAAATGTGTATGCTGCCCGACTCTCAATGACTCTGATTACTGAAGCATCTCGAAAAAGGAGAGTCTACCATCTCCCAAAGCACCCACAATCTACTTCCCTGTAATTTAAACCCATTGTTTCTTGTCCTGTCTTCTGGAACAATGGTAAACAATTCAGATTCCTGAAGACAGCATCATGTTTCCCTGCAGTTGTCTCCTCTCCAAATATGCCCAGTACCACCAGCTATTGCTCAGGTTGTTGCTGTTGTTTTTTCCTCTTATAAGCCCCTTATCATCTTGCTTGGCTGCCTCTTGTTTGGACTGGGCATCTCTGGTTATATGCTTTTATATACAGGGCTGAGCATTTCCCCTAGGGTAGCAACTTAATCACAAAGTTCCAATGCAACCTTTAAAAAAAATGAAATACAATATCATATGCCTATTTTAGGACTTACGTTATAATTTTCAGCTATTCCCCCATTGAAAAATGCCCAGAAACTGTGCCATTAGTTTTCAGCTCTTAAATGCTGCAAAATGGAGACTCAAACATAAGATCCTTGGACTTGAGGTTACTCACTTGTTTTGAGGGTGGCAGCTTTACTCAAGTTCTTCAAGAAGGCCAGGAAGCCTACAATCTGTAAAAAAGATATTTGACCTTGGGGGAAAAATTCTTTTTCAAGCCGTGTTGATGGAAAAAGAACGTGTATGTGCAAAAAGGGCTCCATAAAATTTGCAGAAGCTTCATTTCACAAGAAAGCAACCTTAGCAAGACAAAAACTTATTTTTGTCATATTTTTGTTGGCAGCTCCTGGAATCTAAATACAGAATCTACATTCTGGAAAGTTTTGTTCTGGTTAATGAAACAACAAAGCAAAGCAACTGTTGTTTACTCTTTATATTTATTTATTTATTCTTCAAACTTCTATTACCGCCCATCTCCCCCAAGAAAGGGGGACTCTGACATGTCAGGAGCATTAATTAAGAACTAATGAACAGAATAGAATTGCTAGCCAGAATGGCAGTTTATTATGACAGCAGAAAACTAGGAGCAATCTGTTCTGATGTATCAGTCCTACCCCATCACTTATTTAAAACTAGTAATGTCAGTTTTCAACATAAGGCATATAATATGTTTAAAAGAAATAATGTGTTTACAGTACTTGCCTCGTGTTTCAGACCTTCTGCCCAGTTTGGAGATGTTAATGACAACTAATATGCTGACATCTTGTTATGAACACCTTCTCTGTCTTTAGAGACCTTGAAAAATGCAAGCTAACTCATAGAATAAATGGAAGGATTAGAGATTGGGGGCGGCGGGGGGGTGCGAAGACTGACCTCTTGTCAGCTGTTCTTTATCTAGTATATGTGTGGTTTCACCAGAATAAAGCAGCATGCATTCTGAGTTTCCAGACAGAGTGCACACTGTGCAAGTTGTAATTAGGGTCACTTGATGAAGATCTATGATTTACATTCATAAAGTCAGTGATAGCCAGGGAAAGTTTGCTGGCTGAAAAGACCTGTGTCTATTATTCAGTAACAGAGGGAATAAGGGAATTTCCATTTTTCCAGAGGTAGCAGAAGGTGGCAATTGACATGTTTGCCATCATAGTCTGCATTGTATAAATGCATGATTGGATAACTCTACCACCATATACATATTAGAAGCCATGTTTGTGCAAATTAATTGGAATGTGTTTGCAAACATTTTCCATCTTGTTTAAGACCAAGTAAAGCTTGCTATTTGTAGGGTAAAAAATTGCCCATCTCTAAGGCCATGTTGTGGGTGCTGTTGGGATTCGTTGTGCTTGCATGTTGTGCTAATACTAAAAAGAAGTGAGGCCAGTATTTCAAGATATAAACAGCATAGAACAATATCAATATGCCATAACTAACATCCAGCATTGAATATTCTCCCATTTTTCTGATTTGTAGCTTACCGTGAATATATTACAATGATTCATATGGCGTACAACCAGCACTATAACCTTAGTCCATGACTTGAGGCTCACAGACTTCCTGATCAGTAATGAAAGCACAATTAACATTTCATTTGATTCCCAAGAAGTTCTCCAGGCACAAAACAATTCCTATTTGTTTTACCAGGAACTAAGGAAATGAAATTTAAGACTATTGGAATTTCTTTTAATCTAATTATGGGGAAAACTAGATCTATAGTTGAGATAGATAAGCAAATCTGCACTACAGTTAGAGTGAGATTAATTTATCTCTTCTACATATAATTAAATTAACCTAAACAGATAGTTGCAGATAAAGACTTTTACCAAAATGGAAGTTAAAGGAGGAAATCCAATATAGATATAATAGTCTTATTTCTATTTCCTTGAAAATTGTGGCATTTAAGTTGACAGCAATAACTAACTGACTTCACTGATTGCAGTGACTTAAAACATAGCTTTCACTTGACTTAAGGCCATAAGATAAAATACAGCCACAGCTCCATTTTTTAATATTCATTATATTCCAGGGTATTTTGAAGTAAATATCTTCTCAGATCTTCTGCTGAAATAAAAAAAGTCTAAAAGCAATTATCTTGAGGGGATTGCACCCAGATTCTAAAAACAAACACTTCTGCAATAACATTCCTAAAACTTTTTCTCTCTTCTAATTATTTCCATTCTTTAAATAACATGCATGCACAACTGATCCATATAAGCATACACATAAGACTGTGTGAAGACAGTGTGGGTTGCACAAGAGGTTTCATTCCCTATGCAATCCCATGTCTGAAATGTATCAACACAGAACAACAGAACAAAAACAAAAACAAAAACAGAAAAGGCAATGGATTAAATATTTCAGGCGTGAATGGCAGAATTCATGGTTATATTAGACAAAATAAAGACAGCACAATAACAGGCCCTCCACATTTGTGAGGGATTTAAATGTCTTGGTTTTAAAACATAGCTACTCGTTTTGCATAATGCTGGAAATGATGATGCTGAAATGAAAATAAAGCAACTTTAAAGCATTGATGGAAGCTATTAAAAACTCTATCACCCATTTGTTCTTCCGGCCATACTATTTACTCTGAAAGTTCCCTCCAGCTTTTGTGTGGCTTGTAGGCTTCTATAGTCACATTTAGGCTGTTGACTTCATCTCCATGTTGGGTTTAAGAATCCAAATTAAAGCTTTGCAGACAGATGGCTGTCTAGTCTTCATCTGAACACATTCAATAAGGGGAGCCCAGTACCTGTATAGTTGGTCCCACTGTTCAGTTGCTCTGACTCTTAAAAAGTTCTCCCCCCCCCCCTTAATATTGACTTGGAATCTGCCTTCCTGCAACTTAAATTCATTACTCCATTTCTGGCACTCTGAATGAGAGAAAATAAGTCTTGAGCCTTCTCCTATGTGACATCCTGTTTGAAGAGTACTATCACATCAGTCATCATCTTTTCTCAAATATAACCAGACCTCCTTCCTTCTCTCTCTTCAGATGGCTTAGTTTCTTGTCCCCTCTTCATCTTCACTGATCTTCTCTGTGCCAGGAAATAGATCTTGAGATGGGATCTGACCAATGCATAATAGAGTGGATATGGAAAAATGGGAGGATGAAAGAAATTCTGCTTCTGGGTAAAGTCTGATGATATAATTGATCCAGCAAACGACAGTGGCAGTAATTCACTGAGTGTGAAATTGTACATAAAACGCAACCCTATATTGTGTTTATTTCTTTTCACTGGCTTTCTTCTGCAAGCTGTCTGTGATGGGTATGTTGATGTCAAAAAGCACAATGAAAATAGCTGAAATAAATAAGTAAAATAATTAGGAGAGCTATCATTTTAAAACATACATAGAAAGAAAAATAAACACAGCCAGTTATCTCCAAATTTACTGCATCCTTCTCTACAAATCTGGCAATTTTCCAGCATATGTATTTATACCGTATGTGAATATAAATGAGAGCCAGCATGTTCAAGTGGCTAAGATGCTGGTGGATGATGCAGGTCCTAGTCCTCCTTAAGCATGGAAGTCAGCTTAATGACTTTGGACCAGCTGCATTCTCTCGGCCCTAGACTGGGAAGTCAAAAAACACCTGCCAACCAGTCCCCACTGAACTAGTATGGCAGTCCATAGCCATTAGTGAAGAGGGCATTTTCTTGCAGAGAATTGATTTGGGCTGAATTTGTCTGTGTATGATGGAACAACCACTGGCTACAAAAAGGGGTATGCTTGACACATTTTTTTTAAAGTTTCTTTATTGCCCTTTTCAACCCAATTTTCTTGCCTTGCTAGTTTTTGTCTAGCTCCCCTGCCTTGCCCCTCTTGCCACTCACTGCATTGGAAAGCTCCCACCCATCAGGGAGAATGACACAGTATAAATGTGTTTATAGGCTAACTACTATTAAGCAATCAGGAAAACTATTATGGATGTGCTTATTTCCCTCCAACCAGAGTTTTGTCTGCTGGGGTGGTGGAAACCCTGCAGGATGCGCATAAATGGACCAGTTTACAATCTGGCATGTGTAAGACATTCCAGACAGCATCCACAGCCAAGCCCCTTTGTGCTCCTTCACCACCTGTGATGCCAAAGGTTGGGAGGTCAGAACAGGGTACTTCCTCTGCTCCCACCCTCCTCATAACAATCAAATCAGCCAATCTCTCCTTATCTGCATTTGAGAAGTTGTTTTGATCTCCCCCATCATGACTCTATGAGGTTGTTTGGATATTTTTAATTGAAAGACTGAGCACTTCCTTCTCAAGGCTTAGCATCAATGAATGACATGGGGGAAATGTTCAGATTCCCACACTCTTAAAAACAAAAAATGTAGAAAGACAGTGTTTGTTCAGTTTGGTGGTTCCCACATTTTCCAAATTTTTGTTCAGTGGTCTACAATTGCAGAAAGTTTGAGAAGCACTGACCTTATAGGTAGTCTGTGCATGGGATGTTGGGAAACAAATTTTTACACGTATTCCTGCCTCCTTCCCCATATTAGCACTATAGTCTCTTCTCACATAGCTTTCAAAATATATCCAGGCAGATAGACCTAGTATATATTTTTATATATACTTTTAGGGGGAGATGGGCAGTGATAGAAATGTGAATTATAAATAAATAAATATTCCTTCATCATGTATGCACATAATAAAATACACATGTGTTCATACAGCAATTTCTAGTAAACCTCTGTCCACTGAAGGCAATTTCCTCATCTGGAAGAACATGTAAAATATGATCCCAGGCTTATTTCAGGGTTGGAGTTTTCAAGGCATTTGATTAGCAGGTAGCACAAAAAGCCAAGTTTGGTGACATGTAACAGTACCAAAACAAACAAAAACAAATAGCTCATACAAGTACTGCTGCTTCTATTCATGGAAATGCATGGAAGTTACTGCTTTTCTCTAACTTATTATATCATGTGAGTCCTGTTGTGCATCCTCCTTTTTCTCATTATTTTATCTTACTCTTAGAAACATCTTTCTGAAATTCAAAAATTGAATAAAATGCTAATGAAAAGGATGCTGACAAGAATGTGCTTAATAAGCAGTGGGGAATATGAACAATATAGATAACTATATAAAGAAAAGAAAAAGGAGAGAGTGTCCAGCATTAGCAAAAGAGAGCTGGAAACCTGCAAGATATTTAAAAGATGAAACATGGTCTACATTGTTATTGTTTAGTAAAGGTAAAGGTTTCCCTTGACATTAAGTCCAGTCGTGTCCGACTCTAGGGGGCAGTGCTCATCTCCGTTTCAAAGCCGAAGAGCCGGCGTTTGTCCGTAGACACTTCCGTGGTCATGTGGCCGGCATGACTAAACGGAACGCCGTTACCTGCCCGCCGAAGCAGTACCTATTAATCTACTCACATTTGCATGTTTTCGAACTGCTAGGTTGGCAGGAGCTGGGACTAGCAACGGGAGCTCACCCCGTCACGCGGATTCGAAACGCCGACCTTCCGATCAGCAAGCTCAGCAGCTCAGAGGTTTAACCCACAGCGCCACCGCGTCCCTATTGTTATTGTTTACCTGCCATAAATGTTTGCAGCATCTAAGTCTCTTTGAGAAAACTATTATTTTGGTAGCTTACTGTGAGCTTTTCTTCCCTGCAGTAATCCATTTGAGTCTGTTGACTTCATCTAAGGCCAACCTAGTTAGGGAGAGAGAGTTAGGGACAGAATGGCCCCATCATCCAGAATGGCCAACTGTCTATTGTTAAATTTAGGAGGGGTGGAAGTCTCCTTTGGTTAAGGTGGTGACTGTTGAGTTCACATAGATATTGAAAAGAGGAGGGGCCAGAATACAGTCTCGTTTCATTCCTTTCTGAATTGAGATATCTTATCATATCTAAGCTGTATAACTGTATTTTCATTCAGTGTCCTAATTAAGTGAAGAAACCTCCAATCCATGAACGAATGAATGAATCAGCTTCCATCAGAGTCTTTTTCTGGGGATGTAATCAGAAGGTATGGCTTTAAGTCTAGATTCCTTACAGTGCAATTCTAGGGTATTTCAAATGCAGCATTTCATTTAGAAGCTCAGAATCTAGGGCTGCATATTTATTTATTTATTTATTTGTTTGTCAAATTTGTCACCGCCCATCTCCTCCGAATGGAGAGACACTGAGCAGTTTACAACATAAAACAATAACTATATAATAAAATTCCAGTATAAAATATAGACTAAATATGCCATCTATTTTACTTTTCCAGTGACTGCCTGACTGCCACAATCCTTCTTGATAACTTCTCCTCTTCCTAGAAAGCCATAATTCAGAAGGATTTATGCCAGTGTTCTCTTGTAAAGCTTTCCTGGCCATGGGGTTATCAAGAGCCAGAGGAGCAATCTATCAGCAGGTGTTTGACATAGTTCTCCAGGTAGAACAAGGCAAATTGAGTAATCAATATTAGCAAGCTATTAACAGGAAACCTTTCACTCCAGCAAATTACCTATTATATATTACATGCCCAAAGCACTCTAGAACTTGCTTTCCTTAGCCTGCTTTAATGTCTTGACCTTGGTATTGGAGGAAAGACTCACAATACGCTCTTTGCAGAGTGAACTTGTCTTTGTAACTTGGAGGAACCTGAGACTCTGGACCATGTGTTCTTTCAGTGTTCTTTCTACAGAAACTTGCACTCTACCTTCATCACTCCACTTGCTAATAGAAGTTCCACCAGTTTGGAGGATGACCTTGTTTGCATTTTACTGTTGGACTGGAATTCTAGCATTTCTAGGAGGCACAACATTTATTTCAGCTGCCATTGTTTTATGTAGGAAATCACCCTCCTAAGTTTAAGATCTCATCCCCTGGAAGCAGGCGGTAGAATATAAGCTGGCTTCGTATGGACTCTCTCCACTATTCTTAATATCATTAGGCTATGACCAAGCCAAACAACTAGTCATCCAAAGAATAAGGGACATGGAGTTCCAGAATGAATTTAATAGGCTCCCACAACATAACAGAATTTGGATAAACAGGGGCATATGGGAACCAGCAAGGTATTTGCTAAATCTAATGTGCCCTAAGTTGAGAATCGCATTCTTCA
The DNA here is from genome assembly GCF_035149785.1 of Candoia aspera. Classification (NCBI taxonomy): domain Eukaryota; kingdom Metazoa; phylum Chordata; class Lepidosauria; order Squamata; family Candoiidae; genus Candoia; species Candoia aspera. The sequence goes on from NC_086157.1 coordinate 23,952,951, forward strand.
AAGCCAGATTCAATATTCTTCCATCTGCATTACTCCAATACATGTATAACAAAGTCCCTATAGCTGAGCATATCTGCCCATGTGATGAATAGGAAGTAGAAACCATCTTACATGTACTGCTACACTGTAAATTACATGTACTGGTACACTTGCAAATCTTAACTGTTAAGATTTCTTAAATTCAGCTATTTAGACATTCAGTAATGGCAGAGGGGAAAATAAAATCACACATTTTCTCCATGTGGTGTCCATGCCACATTTCCCCTATGCATGAACATGTTAAAAAGGAATGGGAATATGGAGCTAGCCACTATGACTGTCACCCCAAGCTTTATACAATGATCCAAAGATAAAAACATATTTTGGTTCAAAACATTTGTAGACGATCCGTGTAACTGGAATGAAGTACCTGATCACATTGAAAGTTGATGTATATATCTCTGCATGTGTATAAGAATCTAATCCCTACCTTTGACTCTCTATATGGAAGTTGAGGATTAAAAAGTAGAAGCAAGAAAGTCAGAAGTAGGTCCATCAAACATGAACTTGTGACACATGTTCCAAGTATCTCAGATGAAATCCATGTTTCTATACGTGATGGACATTTCTGTCCTCTCCCTTTCCTTAATGACTTACACATCTTTTCACACATCTTTTGAAGTTTCCCAATCTTTGCTGCAAGCCTACTTTCACATGATGCCATTGCTTTTTCACTGTTTCTTGAGAAATTTCAATACAGCACCCACTGAATTCATTCTGTTCAATATTTTGTTGCAAAGAAACCTGCTGTATTCTCGTATTTACACCACTGGGCAGACTTTGACATAGTGTACTTGAATTTATAGATATTTATCCCACCCACTTCTTCCTCTCACCCTCTCTTTCCTCCTACCCCTGTCCATTTAATCCTTCAAACACAATTATAGTAGTTAGCATGTAGGCAGGAACCTATAATCCATGGATCCAGTGCCCTCTGCTGAGTTCTCTTACTATAATATTGGTGTTCCTGTGGTTTTTTAACAATGATAGAAGCTGTTATTTTGATCCAGCCTTGTAGTCATAAGACTCATCCACCTAAGGGAAGTTAATAAGGAACTGTCTGTTTATACTTATAATCTGATATAAACTAATTATATATCTAATCTGCTAGATAACTAAGACTATTATGTTTGAGGATACAGACTTTTATATTTTTACAAATCATTTGCAGGAATATTGCCTAGCCATCCATAGGAAACTATTTCTTCTATACCAAGTGTGAGAGTTGAAAAGGCAACTTTATATTTATTTATAAATAAATAAATATAGAAAATACACAGCTAAGTTCAAACTGGCAGAATTCTAGAACTCTGGTCCCCCACAAATCCCTGCCTCAAATCCTTACAAAACTAAAATCTGTATACCCAAATGTGCATAGAAGGAGAGGGTGATGTGTATCACTCATGAAATTACTATGTGCTGTGTGAAATTATTGTAATGGTCTACATATATTGCACATGAACAGAACTGCCTGGAAGTATTTAAGGTTTATTAATGGCTGCTTCTAGAAAGAGGAGAAACAATGCCCTTTGGTACATAGAGAACTTATTTGCTAGGCAGCTGAATGGCCTGCATCTAAAGCAGTGTCACCCTAATAGGATGAACAGCCCAAGGATTGCAATGGCAATGGTCCAGTATCCCTTTCAAATGATCTAAACATTCTGAGCAAAAGCTTACAATTTGTTTAACATCCCTATTAAAGTAAACAAGTTTTATGGTATGGGACTTAAGGCTTTCTCTTTCTTTCTCTAACCAAGTTTCTATGGTGCCTGGCCACCTTACCTCCATCCTCCAAGGGGCACTTTGCTGTTCCCCTGTTTGTTTTCTTTATCATGAAAAGCATGAAAAGCAGTTCTTCCAGAAGAACTGGAAATGGCAGGGACTGGTTGATTATCATAATTTTACATTCCTGCTGTTAGACAACTAAGCAATGTTGCAGGCTCAGTTGGAACATGGAGCCCAGCAATGAGCACATTCATGAAGTAACATGACACTGCTGCAGCTGGTTGGACAGGCATGACTGGTGGCTGTCTGGACATGCATTTGCTGGCTTCGTGGGCTTTCAGAAACTTTCCTTGTGTGGGTCTTAATCAAGAAATGTGAACACTAAGACAACTGGTCACAGAAGGATCTACATTTCACTTGCTGCAAATCAGCTTCAAGACATCTGAAATTAGCATCTGAGGTCTCAAGATAAGAGATGACAATAGTAACATAAAGCAGTCATGAGATGGCAACTCTAAAGGAAGCTGGGGCATATAGCTCAGTATTGACAGAGTAAAGAATTCCATTTTCTCAATGTTTAAATGAGCTCAAGCACACATGTTAAAAAGCTAGAAGCAGATGTTAGCTGTGGCCAAACCCAGACATAACTCAGCTGAACTTAATTCTGAGGAAAGGAAACTTCAAATGAGAGGGGTGGTATTTCGAGTTTGTGGTTCTCCTTGACAGGAAGGATAAAGGGTAGGCAAGGGACTATAAAATCTACTTTTATTCAAAGCTGCCTACATTTGATGTATGAGAGGTTTGGAAAAAATATTTTCCATTCTCTGTAATGATAATAATATGTACACCTTGCAGGTGTACATATTATCAGTTAAGTGTCAGTTAAAATAAAATTCACCAGATATCACTACAATGTTATTTGAAGATTGTACCAAAGGGGAAAAAGCAAGTATGCATTCTAAAATATACTTTGGGATTCTTATAAAAATGTGTATCTTCCTACTTTGCTTTATTGATGTTTGGACCTGTTGTCTTGTTCAGACTAAGCACCAGACAAGTTCTCAAAGAATATTCTTTCTTAAATAACTATTTACAATAATTAAGTCCTTGATATGCGAAGACTTGGTTAGCAAACCCAACTGGGCCAACTAGATTTGACTGGAACACGAGGGCTGGAGGCAACAGTTCTCGAACTGGAACAGTACTGGAATGGCACTGACACTGAATCTCTGACTCACTGGACCTGGAAACAGGACTATGAACAACAGACAGGGATGAACTGAAGACTTGGAGCAGGACTCAAACTCAGAGCAAGGTTAGACTCGGCTGGCAGCCCTGGACTAGGCTGGATTCTCTGGACTGGAGACTAGGAGCAAGGCTTGGAACTTGGAACTAGGCTGGACTTGGCTGGAAGCCCCAGACTAAGCTGGCACCCAGATCCTGAACACGATAGGTGTGAAATTCCTGGACACAATGGAGCATACGAAGTGTGGGTGCGCAAGACTGAAGGCAAATGGTGGTGCTGAATGTCAAGGCTCGCCCACACTGCTGA